>NC_143027.1:67988750-68295000 GCF_057628025.1 Oncorhynchus mykiss | reverse complement strand
TTGCCAAGGAGGTATAGTCTGAGCACAGCCTAATCCAGAAATCTGGCAGTGGCTTCGGAATAAATAAAATTTTCGCAGAACCACTTGTTGCAATTTCGATGAGGCTCTCTTGTTCAGATATCGGTAAGTGGACTGGAGGCAGGGCATGAAAGGGATAACGAATCCAGTTGTTTGTGTCATCCGTTTCGGTTAAGTACCTACGTAATTGCGCACCCAACTCACTCAGGTGCTTCACTATATCACATTTGACATTGTCCGTAAGCTTGAGTTCATTTGCACACCAAAAAAATCATACAATGATGGAAAGACCTGTGTGTTGTCCTTGTAATGCAGACAGAGAAAAGCTCAAACTTCTTAAATCAGAGACTCAATTTTGTCCCGCACTTTGAATATAGCTGAGGAGAGTCCCTGTAATCCTAGATTCAGATCATTCAGGTGAGAAAAAACATCACCCAGATAGGCCAGTCGTGTGAGAAACGTCATTGTGAAAATTATGGTCAGTAGGGAAATCTTTAAGCTCGTCTATCAATTCCAAAAAAAAAGTGTCAATACTTAATAATAAATAATTCATTTTAAAATGGGAAAAGGAGGACCAGAAAATATATTTGTACTAGCGAAAACATCCCAAGCACTTCCTACTGTAAAAGAGGTCCTTGAAAACTAGTAGGTTTCACACCAAACATGGCTATTATTTAAATACATCGCTAACTGGGCTAATGAAAGCTAACCGGATCCTCCATCTGCTGACACCCAGATTTAATTACAAAACACAGAGAATACACCTTTTTTATTTTACATAAATATTTATCTTTAATATTTTCAAATATAGGTGTATTTCCTCTCAATGCTTAAAACAGAGTGAGAATTATCTATAACTAAAATACGTCAGAAAACCACCTGACAGAGCTGGGAAGGGGCGCACAGTGAAAGATAGTAACGATTCCCCTGACAGGGTGGTAAAGCCACCGCCCCAAGGTCATGTCATGACTACTGGGAAATTAAATGTGTTTCTGTTAAAAATGGGCCCGCTTGCTAAGTGAATCCATTATTGACACTGCCACGTTGGTAAGGTGGGCCAAATAGGCCGCAACGCCTGTAGAATATATGGGAGAGTGCGTTCGGCAAATATAACTGTTTACTTTATAATATATGATTAACTTCAAAAGAACAATCAAAAGATACAGATAAGAGACAGGCTAGGGAGTCAGGTGTTTTAAAATATATTTTAATATTGGTTTGAACGCATGTTATTTTATCAAAAAGGTTCTAAAGATTTCCAGGGTAGGCATAAACATAACAATATTCACAATAGGGACAAGTAAAACAAAGTGCAGGGAGCTGTTAGTGTTACAACAGCTGTATCCGTCTAAGGAGAATCCACTGAGTACTGATTTACAGTACCAAGACACCATGATAGAGAAAAGCCCTGAATAGACTGTAGGAGATGGAGAAATCTCAACTGGCATGGAGACATGTTTTTTTTTTTTTTTTTTTTCTTCATATGACTGGGAGAATGTTGAATCACTGTCCAGGGCAATGAGACATTGTGCAACACTGCCATCATTTCTAGATATGGCTAATACGTTTCTAAGGGTTAAACATAGTGGATATTTGACTGAATGTGTGCAACTATATACACACACAAAAGCTTCCTGATCAATATCCATGGCCAGAGGAATGAAAACATTTCAAATATCTCCCTCGGTCTCCTGGCGAGATGGGCCAAGTCTCCTGCTATGTGGTACAACCAGATGCAGGTAGAAGTTACCCCGCTCTATGCTTTTCCTCCACATGCAGAAACTGTGGTTTTCTCCATCAAGATTACATTTGTACAACCACAATAAGCTTAGGAAACCACCACCCTAACAAACTACTATTTTTCCAAGTATGTTTGTTGAAATAACGAATTCAACCTCCGTCAGCAAAAGTTCCAGCTTTTGAATTGTGCCCTTGAACTTCAGGTCTCAAGGTACACTAACAATTCAAATTCATATCTGTGCTCCCATAGCTACTAAAGAAGGGTTGTGAATATTTATGTCTGCTCCTCCAACATAGAGGAGCAACCTAATGAAAAACAATCAGGACAGAAGGACCTTGGCATACGCAGCTTTCCACACAAAAACATCAGAGCAAGGACTCACACCAACACCAACTGACTCACTGAGGCTGTTTCACACCCTCAGTTCAACATTTAATCAAGCTGTGTTTACATGCCCAAGAAAGGAGCCAGGGGCAACAATACTCACAGGATGCTGGGTGGGTCTTACTGACCAATCACAACACCCAACACAGTGGAGAACTTCCTGTTGGTGCTGATTATGTACAGACACCGGTAAACATTGTAAAAAATAAAAAATAATAACGACACGTCTGTAGACATGAACATAAAAAGTTTCGCGTTCTGACTTAACTTGCTGTTTGTGAAATAGAGAACATATTACTGGGCCATTAGGGCTAGGAAATACAGATCTAGTTAATTGTCCATATGACATGGAGGCATGCAGCAAAAAGAGATGAGATCAAGAGAGAAATAAAGAAATAGAAAGGTTGAGTCTTAACGGTCCTCAGAGCCCTGGGTAAAACAGCAACTACACACACACAAACAATGCTCTTTTTATATCATACATTTGACTTACCCTGAAAAATAATTCCTCATTCCACTTCGGGTCCAATGTCTGGAAAAGACAATGTATTTAAATGTAAATAGGATACTTAGAAAACAAACAAATAAATGCTCTGTACTTATTCTGCTGTCGCAGTCACTCACCTTTTTAATTGTTTTAGTCTGAAGACTTGTTAGTTCTCCATTGACAGGGTCATAAAGGGACACTCTTGTATATGGATCACTGTAGTAGAAAATGAAAATACAAGGCTCAATTTGATGTATCTGTCCCTTGGTGTGGACAAAGATCAAACGAGGGAACATCTCAGCATGAAACAGTTTTATCCCACAGGCCATATGGAGCACAAACCAATGATGTCATCAGAACTATAAATAGTTGCTCTGAAAGAACACGTATCTTTTACAATTTTTTATTTACCTTTATTTAGCTAGGCAAGTCGGTTAAGAACAAATTATTATTTTCAATGATGGCCAAGGAACAGTGGGTTAACTCCCCTTTTCAGGGGCAGAACGACAGATCTTTACCTTGTCAGCCCAGGGATTCGATCTTTCTACCGTCCAATACTAACCACTTGGCTACCTGCCGCCCCAATACAATGGACGTGTCGAAAAATAGTAGTCATTCGGCACTGCTGACATGAGGGGAAATGATGGTGGGCTATTTAGCGGAAAGAGCCTGGAGATCCTGAAGCATCTACTGTATACAAGGGCACAGAACTCCTGATTATAGCGCCATCTTAAGGTTGCACAGGACAGTTACAGTACGGTCTACGGCGAGTGGACAATTTAAGGAACGCATGGAAGATGACGCAAGCCTACTTAATATAAATAAGAATATCATATCTTCAAAGCAGGACAACACAAGGCTGTCTTTCAAACCACTGCTATGGTGCTGAACCTTCCATTCAACAATGCAAAACAGGACCACAGCAACTATTTTCTGTCAGTGGAACAGAACATTTTGAAGATGATTTTTCAAGTCTCAGGTTTTTGCACTCAAGGTTAATAAATAAGTTTGTATTTCTAAATGCACAGGGCCTTCAACAACCATATAGTATAGTATGCATGCACACCACTAGGTCCACAATGTTGACTAAATAAATAAAAAGTTCCACACACACACATGGGCTCATTACCAAGTGTTTACAGTATAAACTGACAATCAGTTTGCTGTTTATAATGAAGTGGGTAGATGTGTAAAATGATTGGGGCAATAAACCTGCTTATGAACTCTAGATGTGTTTTGGGCAAAACAGCACACAGAACTGTAATAGATGATTTAGGAGTCCAATAAGTTAGGAAGGGTCCACAGTCCACACTAAGGATCATGTAGAATTAGAATTTAGTATTTTATGGTATAACATGGCCAAAAGCATGTTTCCTAAAAAGGGAGTATACCAAAGATAGTACACTGTATTTTGGTAACATGAGACACCAGAATTATACAAAGATACTGAAGCAAAGCTCGCTAACATGAGCCTGGTTACAATTCCAACCAAGTGGGTTAACCCTATGGGTGCGATGCATAGGGTTTTTGTATTTGACACCAATGACCTGGGTTCGCTTCCCTGTACCGCTGTTCGTTAAATTGGTATCAGAATTGGGATTGCATCCGACTGAAAGGCCAGACGTGTGAGTGGTCAAAGCACGGGGATGTGATTTTGCGTTCGGAGGGGGCAGTGAAGCGATCCTCGCTAATATGAGAGTCACTTCTGTCCCAACGTTCGCAATAATACCATAAGAAAATCATCTCCTGAATTTGTTTAAGTGATACTGATAGATTGGATTATCCATTTGAAGACATATTTTCCTCAAAATCAAGACTGACCTGGCTCCAAGGATATCTTTCTTGGCCAAACCAATTCCAGCTATGACTTTCACTCTCAGAATTCTAGCCTCATTCTGGAAAAAGAAACACAATGACATAAATCACATTATTAGCTGCTTACAGTGCATTCGGAAAGTATTCAGACCCCTGGACTTTTTCCACATTGTTACGTTAGTCTTACTCTAAAATTGATTACATCGTTTTTTCCCCCTCATCAATCTACACACAATACCCCATAATGTCAAAGCAAAAGCAGGTTTAGACATTTTTGCAAATCTATAAAAAAATGTTAAAAAATAAACAGAATTATCACATTTACTTAAGTATTCAGACCCTTTACTCAGGACTATGTTGAAGCACCATTGACAGCAATTACAGACTTGAGTCTTTTGGGGTATGACGCTGCATGCTTGGCACACCTGTATTTGGAGAGTTTCTCCCCTTCTCTGCAGATCCTATCAAGCTCTGTCAAGTTGGATGGGGAGTGTCGCTGCGCAGCTATTTTCAGGTCTCTCCAGAGATGTTTGATCGGGTTCAAGTCCGGGCCACTCAGAGAATTGTCCCGAAGCCACTCCTGCGATGTCTTGGCTGTGTGCTTAGGGTCATTGTCCTGTTGGAAGGTGAACCTTCACCCCAATCTGAGGTCCTGAGGAGGATTTCAGCAAGGAAACCACTGCATTTTACTCCGATTATCTTTCCCTCGAACCCGACTAGTCCCCAGTCCCTGCCGCAGAAAAACATCCCCACAGAATGATTTCACCACAAAGCTTCACCGTAGGGATGGTGCCAGGTTCTCCAGACGTGATGCTTGGCATTTAGGCCAAACAGTTCAATCTTGGTTTCAGACCAGAGAATCTTGTTTCTGGCAAATTTAAAGCGAGCTGTCATATGCATGTTACTGAGGGGTGGCTTCCGTCTGGCCACTCTACCATAAAGACCTGATTGGTGGAGTGCTGCAGAGATGGTTGTCCATCTGAAAAGGTTCTCCCATCTCCACAGAGGAACTCTGGAGCTCTTTCAGAGTGACCATTGGGTTCTTGGTCACCTCCCTGAACAAGGCCCTTCTCCCCCGATTGCTGTTTGGCAGGGGGCCAGCTCTAGGACAAGTCTTGATGGTTCCAAACTTCTTCCTTTTAAGAATGATGGAGGCCACTGTGTTCTTGGGGACCTAAAATGCCGCAGACATTTTTTGGTAACATTGCCCAGATCTATGCCTCGACACAACCCTGTCTCGGCGCTCTACGGACAATTCCTTCGACCTCATGGCTTGTTTTTTCCTCTGACATGCACTGGGACCTTATATAGACAAGTATGTGCCTTCCCAAATCATGTCTAATCAATTGCATTTACCACAGGTGGACTCCAATCAAGTTGTAGAAAGATCAAGGATGATCAATGGAAACAGGATGCACCTGAGCTTGATTTCGAGCTCAAAGGGTTTGAATACATGTAAATAAGGTTTCTGTTTTTTTATTTTAATACATTTGCAAAAATGTCTAAACCTGATCTGGCTTTGTCATTATGGGGTACTGTGCGTAGATTGCTGAGTATTTATTTAATCAATTTTAGAATATGGTATAACATAACAAAATGTGGGAAAAGTCATGGGGTCTGAATACTTCCCAAATGCTAAACTGTAAATATCAGGTTAATGATGTTTGCTACATGAATGTCACTTACTGTAAATGACTCACAGGGAAATGTGAGTCATTTATCAAAAAGTGTTTTTCCACGTGGATACTCATTTGATCTCAAACATTCAAGATCAATTTAGGCCACATTAATAATGACTTGATAACTCACATGACTCCTTTGGGCAATGCTCTGAGTTTATAGCCAAATGACATGGTTAGTTAATAATCCTTCAATTAATGTAGTGTTTTATCTATTGGTTGTCAAAAGTGTGCGTTAGCTAGCTAATTAATCAACAGTAGGCCTATACAAAGATGACAGCTACCAGATAGCTGATGACGTACTCCGTGACCATCAACTGTTACACATGCTAACTAGCTAGCTAGCTGGCTAACGTTGCTTCGATAAAATGGATATAGGTATGGTGGGACTTGATTGTCCAACTGACAGCTTGGTTGACAATACCCAAAGAAATGTAATGACACTTTGGCTAAAACACTTGGATATAACGGCATTTGTCTGCCCAGTTAGCCAGTTAGTTAATTGGCTAGCTAGTTAGCTAAATATTTACCTCATCAGTCTGAAGTCCACGGACCTCGGGAAGTGCCGCCATACTCATATCCTTAGCGCCGTAGCCTATATAGGTCGATTCAAGTAAAATGTACCGAATGATAACGCTGTAGGTGCTCTAGCACCAATTCACCTTTCACTAACTAATGAACTGTACCAGACACAACAGCTAGTTAAATGTTCAAATGTGTCGTGCGTCGTTCTCAACTAACAGGATCCTGACTCCTCTCCTCCCTCTGCTACCACGCCTCACCCCCTACGTAGTAATTTCACGAGAACATGAAGTACAATGTATCAACAAGGTAGATACAAAGTAGCTATCAACATAACATCGGTAGTTGGTGCATATGGTTGTAACGAATAGTTGTGAATCTTCACTTCCATTGCAGACCAGGACAAATAATGTACCCATTTCAAATATTGTAATGTTGCATCATTTTACAAACCACTGAGACTAGCCCGATAATGGACAAAAGGAGCCTAACCTTACTCCTTATTGTCCAAGGACCTTACATGTTCTGTTCAGAGGCGAATTGGCTCTGGTAGCAAAAACATCCAAATAATCCATCTAAACGTGAGTTGATTGTCAATTGAGGTACGGTTCAATAAACATAAAGCTCTCTTTCATATCACATCAAAATAATTTCACAAATCCAAAATATACACTTACTGTACACCGTTTTAACACTTACAGCCAACAGTATTTTTTTGTGACAACACCTTTGTAGCATCCATCTTCCGTTGACACATAGGTGTTCTAAAACACAGATAGGTAATTAGCATAGTATTTTTTGTCTTTTTAGAATGGCGCTGGAGGGAATGGCAGCCGTTTTACAGGGCTCCGGAACAATTGGTCTTTTTTGAGCTGATCTTAACTTTTTTTGTATGTAATGTTTCCGCCATCATTTCCTATGACCATAAAAAGCTTTCGGACATCAGAACAGCGATCACTAACCTTGATTTGGATGAGGATTTCTACTTCAAAGAGTTGGCAGCCAAGGACATAATGCTCATCCGGACCAGGCCCAAATCCCCGACACTCGAAAAATGAAGAGGCGGCGTTATAGAGGCCGTCTTGTGGGATATGATGAGACATCAGCGACTGTATAAACCGCCTCTACCCTCCATTATTTTGGCGAACATGCAATCACTGGAGAATAAACTGGACGAGCTCCGTTTGAGACTATCCTATCAAGGTGATCTGAAGAAGCTGGCACTAAGACTGCCATCAACGAACTGTATAGGGCCATACGCCAACAAGAAAATGCTCAACCAGAGGTGGTGCTCCTAGTGGCCGGTGATTTTAATGCAGGAAAACTAAAATCAATTTTACCTAATTTCTACCAGCATGTCACCTAATTTCTACCAGCATGTCATACGCAAGTGGTCCCAAACTACAGGCCTGTTTTTCTAGCACAGACTGGAATATGTTCTGGTATTCAGCCGATGGCATTGAGGAGTTTACCACATCAGTCCCTGGCTTCATTAAAGTGCATCAACGACGACGTCCCCACGACGACGTACGTTCATATCCCAACCAGAAGCCATGGATTCCAGGCAACATCTGCACTAAGCTAATGCTGCCGCTTTCAAGGAGCAGGACACTATTCCGGATGCTTTTAAGAATTCCCACTACACCCTCCAATGAACCACCAAACAGGCAACGTGTCAGTACAGGACTAAGATCGAATCCTACTACACCAGCTCTGATGCCTGTCAGAGTGGCAGGGATTGCAAACTATCACGCATTACAAGGTAAAACACAGCCGCAAGATGTCTAGTGACGTGAGCCAGACGAGCTAAATGCCTTCTATGCTCGCTTCGAGGCAAGCAACATTGAACCTAGCCCAATATTGGACTAAAGGAGCCTAACGTTACTCGTATTGGCTCTGGAATCCAAAACAGCCAAATACTCCATCTAAACGTGTATCGATTCTCAATTGGCGAACAGTTCTAGAAACATAAATCCCTTTACTTTCAAATCAAATTAAAATAATTTCACAAATCAAAATACACACTTAAGGTACACTGTTTTAACCTGTTTTACCACCGTTGCAGCCAACAGTATTTTTCAGTGACAACACGTTTGTGGCATCTGTCTTCTGTTTACACACAGGTGTTTGGAGATGCAGATACTGTAGATACTTATCACGGGTTGTCCACTTCCGTCAGTTTTCTGTAAACAAGCACTGTAACATGGAAACATAGCAGTGTGGGAACACTAACCCTATGAAGGTGTGTATCAATTTAACCTTTTTTCATTTTTTTTTATTATTTCTCGCCGATATGAAACATGAGGTCCTTATGCTTCCGAAACCGTACCGCAAGAGATGGGTGCCGTGGCTCTTAACAAAACTCCCCCCTACAGAAGACACCTTCGTCCAATGACTGTGTAATGGAACTGAGAGTCATGATCAAAGGCTAGACTGAACCATGCTGTTCTGGATGACCGTGTGATCAGACACACCGTAGCCAATGTGAGTAAGACCTTTAAACAGGTTAACATTCACAAGGCCGCAAGGCCAGACGGATTACCAGGATGCGTATGGAGAGCATGCTCTGACCAGCTGGCAAGTGTCTTCCTTGATATTTTCAACCTCTCCGTTACCCAGTCTGTAATACCTACATGTTTCAAGCAGACCACCATAGTCCCTGTGCCCAAGAATGCCAAGGTAACCAGTCTAAATGACTATCGCCCCATAGCTGCCTTGCCTGGTTCACCAAGTACTTCTCAGATAGAGTTCAGTGTGGGCCTGTTGTCCGGACCTCTGGCAGTCTCTATGGGGGTGCTACAGAGTTCAATTCTCGGGCCGACTCTTTTCTCTGTATATATCAATGATGTCGCTCTTGCTGCTGGTGATTCTCTGATCCACCTCTACGCAGATGACAACATCTGTATACTTCTTTGGACACTGTGTTAACACACCTCTAGACGAGCTTCAATGCCATACAACACTCCTTCCGTGGCTTCCAACTGCTCTTAAATGCAAGGAAAACTAAATGCATGCTCTTCAACTGATCGCTGCCTGTACCCGCCCGCCCAACTAGTATCACTACTCTGGACGGTACTGATCTCCAATCCAAAATTTAATCTAGAATCGGCTTCCTATTTCACAACAAAGCCTCCTTCACTTATGCCACTAAACATACCCTCGTAAAACTGACTATCCTACTGATCCTTGATTTTGGCGATGTAATTTACAAAATAGCCTCCAACACTCTACACAGCAAATTGGATGTAGTCTATCACAGTGCCATCCGTTTTGTCACCAAAGCCCCATATACTACTCACCACTGCGACCTGTATGCTCTCGTTGGCTGGCCCTCGCTTCATATTCGTCGCAAAAACCCACTGGCTCCAGGCCATCTATAAGTCTTTGCTAAGTAAAGCCCTGCCTTATCTCAGCTCACTATAGCAACACCCACCAGTAGGACGCGCTCCATCAGGTATATTTCACTGGTCATCTCCAAAGCTAACTCCTCCTTTGGCCGCCTTTCCTTCCAGTTCTCCGCTGCCAATGACTGGAACGAATTGCAAAAATCACTGAAGCTGGAGTCTTATATCTCCCTCTCTAACTGTAAGCATCAGCTGTCATAGCAGCTTACCGATCATTGCACCTGTACACAGCCCATCTGTAAATAGCCCACCTGACAACCTCATCCCCATATTGTTATTTATTTTTGCTCTTTTGCACCCCAGTATCTTTACTTGCACATCATCATCTGCACATCTATCACTCCAGTGTTAATGCTAACTATTTCACCACTATGGCCTGTTGTCTTACCTCCCTAATCTTACATTTGCACACACTGTATATAGATTTTTCTATTGTATTACTGACTGTACGTTTGTTTATCCCATGTGTAACTCTGTTGTTTTTGTCGCACTGCTTTGCTTTATCTTGGCCGGTTCGCAGTTGTAGATGAGAACTTGTTGTCAACTGGCCTACCTGGTTAAATAAAGGTAAAATAAAAATAGCACTCACATCTGTAGCCAATAAATGTTTTGAAAGGCTGGTCATTGCTCACGTCAACAACATCACCCCAAACATCCACTCCCAATTTCCCCAACATATCCACAGATGACGCAATCTCTATTGCACCTCACACTGCCCTTTCCCACCTGGACAAAAGGAATACCTACGTGAGAATGCTGTTCATTGACTACAGCTCAGCTTTGAATGTCATAGTGCCCTCATCACTAAGCTAAGGACCCTGTGACTGAACACCAACCTCTGCAACTGGATCCTGGACATCCTGATGGGACGCCCCCAGGTGGTGAGGGTAGGCAACAGCACATCCGCCACATCCCCAACATGGGTGCAACCTATCATGGTCCAAACACACAAACGCAGTGGTGTAAAGTACTTAAGTAAAAATACTTTGAATTACTACTTAAATCGTTTTTTGGGGCATCTGTACTTTACTATTTATATGTTTGACTATTTTTACTTCACTACATTTCTAAATTTACTCCATAAATTTTCCCTGACATCCACTTGTTACATTTGAATGCTTAGTAGGAACAGAAAATGGTCCAATTCATGCACTTATCAAGAGAACATCCCTGGTCATCCCTACTGCCTCTGATCTGGTGGACTCACTAAACACACATGTTTCATTTGGAAATGATGTCTGAGTGTTGGTGTACCCTTGGCTATCTGTAAAAAAAAATTAAGTGCAGTCTAGTTTGCTTAATATAAGGTATTTTAAATTATTTTTAATTTGACTTTTGATACTTAGAATTTAAGTAATTACATTTACTTTTGATTGAAAAACTGTTAATGACAATTGGATACTTTTTCAACCACTGCACATTCATGAAGAGTGCACAACACCTACAATTAGACCGTTGTAATCCCCTCAGAAGGCTGAAAAGATTTGGCATGGGCCCTCAGATCCTAAAAAATTCTAAAGCTGCACCACTGAGAGCATCTTGACTGGCTGCATCACTGCTTGGGTATGGCAACTGCTTGGCATCCGACCGCAAGGTGCTACAGAAGGTAGTGCGTACGACCGAGTACATCACTGGGGCAGGGCTCCCTGCCATCTAGGACCTCTATACCAGGCGGTGTCAGAGGAAGGCCCTAAAAATGGTCGAAGACTACAGCCCCCCCAAGTGTCAAAGACTGTTCCATCTGCTACCGCACGGCAAGCGGAACCGCAGCACCAAGTCTGGGACCAAAAGGCTCCTGAACAACTTCTACCCCCAGCCACAAGACTGCTGAAAAGTTACTCAAATGGCTACCCGGACTATTTGCATCCCCCCTTTTTTTGTTGCACTTACTCTCTTGCACTTCCTCTATGCACACACACTGGACTCTACCCACACACTTACACATACTACATGGACACGGCAACATTGCAAATGCTCACACACATGCATATTATTGATACCACATACGAGCTCACATAGACACACATTCACACACGCTTCTGCTACTGTTTATTATCTATCCTGATTGCCTAGTCACTTTCTCCCCTACCTACATGTACAATACCAGTCAAAAGTTTGGACACACCTACTCATTCAAGGGCTTTCTTTATTTTTACTATTTTCTACATTGTAGAATAATAGTGAAGACATCACAACTATGAAATAACACATATGGAGTTATGTAATAACAAAAGAATTGTTAAACCAATCAAAATACATGTTATATTAGAGGTTCTTCAAAGTAGCCACCTTGATGACAACTTTACACACTCTTGGCGCTCTCTCAAACAGCTTCATGAGGTAGTCACCTGGAATGCATTTCAATTAACAGGTTTGCCTTGTTAAAAGTTAATTTGTGGAATTTCTTTCCTTCTTAAAATGCATTTGAGCCAATAAATTGTGTTGTGACAAGGTAGGGGTGGTATACAGAAGATAGCACTATTTGGAAAAAGACCAAGCACATATTATGGCAATAACAGCTCAAATAAACAAAGAGAAACGACACTCTTGGCAACAACAGCTCAAATAAACAGAGAAACGACACTATCATTACTTTAAGACATGAAGGTCTGTCAATCTGGAAAATTTCAGTAACTTTTAAAGTTTCTTCAAGTGCAGTTGCAAAAACCATCAAGCACTATGATAAAACTGGCTCTCATAAGACCGCCACAGGAAAGTAAGACACAGATAAGTTCATTAGAGTTACCAGCTTCAGAAATTGCAGCCCAAATAAATGCTTCACAGAGTTCAAGTAACAGACACATCCTCATCCTCAACATCAACTGTTCAGAGGAGACAGGCCTTCATAGTCGAATTTCTGCAAAGACACCAGTCCTAAAGGA
This sequence comes from Oncorhynchus mykiss, assembly GCF_057628025.1. NCBI lineage: Eukaryota > Metazoa > Chordata > Actinopteri > Salmoniformes > Salmonidae > Oncorhynchus > Oncorhynchus mykiss. Next base: position 68,282,068 of record NC_143027.1, on the reverse strand, counting down.
CACCAATAAGAAGAGACTTGCTTGGGCCAAGAAACATGAGCAATTAGACCGTTGTAAATCTGTCCTTTAGTGTGATGAGTCCAAATTTCAGATTTTTGGTTCCATCCGGCGTGTCTTTCTGAGAAGCAGAGTAGGTGAACGGATGATCTCCAGATGTGTAGTTCCCACCATGAAGCATGGAGGAGGGGGTGTGATGGTGCTTTGCTGGTGACACCATCTGTGATATATTTAGAATTCAAGGCACACCTACCCAGCATGGCTACTACCACAGCATTCTGGTTTGCGCTTAGTGGGACTATCATTTGTTTTTCAACAGGACAATGACCCAACACACCTCCAGGCTGTGTAAGGGCTATTTAACCAAGGAGAGGGATGGAGTGCTGCATCAGATGACCTGGCATCCACAATCTCCCGACCTCAACCCTGGTCTGGGATGAGTTGGACCACAGAGTCAAGGAAAAGCAGCCAACAGGTGCTCAGCATATGTGGGAACTCCTTCAAGACTATTGGAAAAGCATTCCAGGTGAAGCTGGTTGAGAGAATGCCAAAAGTGTGCAAAGCTGTCATCAAGGCAAAGGGTGGCTACTTTGAAGAATCTAAAATCTGAAACATATTTCGATTTGTTTAACACTTTTTTGGTTACATGATTCCATGTGTTATTTCATAGTTTTGATGTCTTCACTTTTATTCTACAATGTAGAAAATAGTCAAAATAAAGAAAGCCCTGGAATGAGTAGGTGTGTCCAAACTTTTGACTGGTACTGTATACATACGTACTCTACATACGTACTCTATACACACACACACTCTACATATTACCTCAACTACCTCATACCACTGCACATTGACTCGGTACCGGTACTCCTTGTATATAGCCTCATTATTGTCATTTTATTGCGTTACTATATTTTATTTAGAAAAAAAAATCGTAGTTTAACTTTTCATTGTTGGGAAAGGACACGTAAGTAAGCATTTCATGGTAGTCTACACCTGCACGTGACAAATAAAATGTGATTTTTTTTGTAAACAAGCGCTGTAAAATGCAAATATGGCCGTGTGGGAACCCTAACCCTATAAAAGGTGTGTAGTAATTTAACCTTTAAAAAAAGTACAATTATTTCTTGCTGATATGAAAGATACGTTCTTTATGTTTCAAAAACTGTACCGCAAGTGATATATTTTAGCGTTCAGAACGAGCGTCTGGGCTTAACAAAACTCCCCAGGCCAGAAGATACCATTGTCAATAAGAGCTAAAAGTAGTTAGCGTCTATGAATGTGTAACCTCGAGACAAGCATTACTTAGTTATCATAATTTAGGAAACCAGTTGAATGACACACAGGTTAACCCCCATCCCGTGAGATGGGAGAAAGGATCCCTAGGTGGGCATTGTACGACCTTCAACCTGTTGTTCACATTCATGGATACAGTGCCTTGCGAAAGTATTCGGCCCCCTTGAACTTTGCGACCTTTTGCCACATTTCAGGCTTCAAACATAAAGATATAAAACTGTATTTTTTTGTGAAGAATCAACAACAAGTGGGACACAATCATGAAGTGGAACGACATTTATTGGATATTTCAAACTTTTTTAACAAATCAAAAACTGAAAAATTGGGCGTGCAAAATGATTCAGCCCCCTTAAGTTAATACTTTGTAGCGCCACCTTTTGCTGCGATTACAGCTGTAAGTCGCTTGGGGTATGTCTCTATCAGTTTTGCACATCGAGAGACTGACATTTTTTCCCATTCCTCCTTGCAAAACAGCTCGAGCTCAGTGAGGTTGGATGGAGAGCATTTGTGAATAGCAGTTTTCAGTTCATTCCACAGATTCTCGATTGGATTCAGGTCTGGACTTTGACTTGGCCATTCTAACACCTGGATATGTTTATTTTTGAACCATTCCATTGTAGATTTTGCTTTATGTTTTGGATCATTGTCTTGTTGGAAGACAAATCTCCGTCCCAGTCTCAGGTCTTTTGCAGACTCCATCAGGTTTTCTTCCAGAATGGTCCTGTATTTGGCTCCATCCATCTTCCCATCAATTTTAACCATCTTCCCTGTCCCTGCTGAAGAAAAGCAGGACCAAACCGAACCAAACCATGATGCTGCCACCACCATGTTTGACAGTGGGGATGGTGTGTTCAGCTGTGTTGCTTTTACGCCAAACATAACGTCTTGCATTGTTGCCAAAAAGTTCAATTTTGGTTTCATCTGACCAGAGCACCTTCTTCCACATGTTTGGTGTGTCTCCCAGGTGGCTTGTGGCAAACTTTAAACGACACTTTTTATGGATATCTTTAAGAAATGGCTTTCTTCTTGCCACTCTTCCATAAAGGCCAGGTTTGTGCAATATACGACTGATTGTTGTCCTATGGACAGAGTCTCCCACCTCAGCTGTAGATCTCTGCAGTTCATCCAGAGTGATCATGGGCCTCTTGGCTGCATCTTTGATCAGTCTTCTCCTTGTATGAGCTGAAAGTTTAGAGGGACGGCCAGGTCTTGGTAGATTTGCAGTGGTCTGATACTCCTTCCATTTCAATATTATTGCTTGCACAGTGCTCCTTGTGATGTTTAAAGCTTGGGAAATCTTTTTGTATCCAAATACGGCTTTAAACTTCTTCACAACAGTATCTCGGACCTGCCTGGTGTGTTCCTTGTTCTTCATGATGCTCTCTGCGCTTTTAACGGAACTCTGAGACTATCACAGTGCAGGTGCATTTATACGGAGACTTGATTACACACAGGTGGATTGTATTTATCATCATTAGTCATTTAGGTCAACATTGGATCATTCAGAGATCCTCACTGAACTTCTGGAGAGAGTTTGCTGCACTGAAAGTAAAGGCGCTGAATAATTTTGCACGCCCAATTTTTTAGTTTTTGATTTGTTAAAAAAGTTTGAAATATCCAATAAATGTCGTTCCACTTCATGATTGTGTCCCACTTGTTGTTGATTCTTCACAAAAAAAAATACAGTTTTATATCTTTATGTTTGAAGCCTGAAATGTGGCAAAAGTTCGCAAAGTTCAAGGGGGCCGAATACTTTCGCAAGGCACTGTACTTGATCCAACTGACCTTGCTTATAAGTATTTTCGTTCATGCGGTCCCTCGCTGGAACCTGTATAAAAAGTCAAGAAATGTAAAAAAATATAGAAATATGATTGATGGACTTGGACTATACTTTTTAAATTCAGCAATAGTGTTCTACAAGGATCATCTTAATCAAATCATGGCAACAGCATTGTAAAATGTAACATTAGCTCTCAACTTAAGCCAGTTTCTGTTTATAAAGGATTACGATGAGTGCACTGTATGATAATTGGGAGGATATGTCCTCTACCAAAAGATCTTGACCTTTTTGGGAGGTAGTTTACTTGCCCTGGGTTCAAGCCTTGATTCAGCTGTTCTCCCTCAATTACCATACATTTACAAAAATCAATGAACTACCACATCATTGGGAATTTTAGATGATTCTCAGTTTAGTATCAGCGAGCTAACAACTTCAAAAACAGACAATGGAGTGAGACATTGTATTTACCAGACCAATTACACAGTTTGTTGTTGCACAGTAGTCTGTTCAAGTTGGTTCATTACGTAATGGAACATTCTCACCAGCAGAACATTCTAATTGGGAGTGTTTTTTGCAGACAAGCTCTTTTAGCCAAATGGCAATCTCTCCTCTTGCCATTTTTACAATAGAACTACACGGAGTGTACAAAACATTAGGAACACCTTTCCTAATAGAGTTGCACCCCCTTTTTTACAATAGAACTACACGGAGTGTACAAAACATTAGGAACACCTTTCCTAATAGAGTTGCACCCCCTTTGCCCTCAGGACAGCCTCAAAACGCCAGGGCATGGAATCTACAAGGTGTCAAAAGCGTTCTACAGGGATGCTGGCCCATGTTGACTCCAATGCTTCCCACAGTTGTGTCAAGTTGGCTGGATGTCCTTTGGGTGGTGGACCATTCTTGATAGACATGGTAAACTGTTGTGTGGAAAAAACCCAGCAGCATTGCAGTTCTTGACACACTCAAACTGGTACGCATGGCACCTACTACCATAACCTGTTCAAAGGCACTCAAATATTTTGTCTTGCCCATTCACCCTCTGAATGGCACACAATCCATGTCTCAATTGTCTCAAGGCTTAAAAATCCTTCAACATGTCTCCCCTCCTCTTCCTCTACACTGATTGAAGTGGATTTAACTTTTTTATTTAACCTTTATTTACAAGTGACATCAATAAGGGATCCTAGCTTAAACCTGGATTCACCAGGTCAGTCTGTCATGTTTTGTGTACACAGTGTATATGAATTAGCATAAGGGCGATAAACAGTTCACAAAAACTAGAAGCAGACATTTTTTCCAGCTCTTCTACAAGCCAACTCTTATCAGCAGAGGCTTGAAATCTATAAAGACAGATGGTGCTTGTGATGCCAAATGTGCATCGTTTTCTTATGAGCTGCATCAGGCTGTTTACAGATTTGCCACTCTCTGGAACATCACCACCACATTTACATCTAAAATGCTAAAACGTACAAAAAACATAATTGGGAATACACTTCCCACACGTGGGGGTTCTGTTCATGTTGTGGTACTGTAACATTTTCTATAACCCCTATGGAACAGGATTCAAGAAGATCAGTTCAAACCAGTCTTCCACTCATGTGACTTAATCGACTAGAATAGATATAGGATCTATGGAAAGTGGCATTTGGCACGCCATATCTTTTTAGTTTCATATTGAATAACATAATAAGCTATGGTGAGGAAAAGGACACTGAATACCAAAAGTGGGATTAACAGTAATGTAAATACATATTTATTTGAATATTCACTTTAGTCAGCTCTGGGGATGAAACCTTTGTGGGACCAAACCAGAAGACTCTAGCTGAGTGTAGGGAATGTCAATGCATGTAGAGGGTGGAAAAACAACAATTGAAACCAAGATATCCAAGTACTTAAAAAAAAGTTTATTGGTTTTTAAAACCCTTTAAAAAAAATCTCAACATCAGTGAGCACTTTCAATTAAAAAAGAAGGAAACTTTGCTGAAATGCTATAGCAACTTTATCAAATTACTGTACGGTCTGCTGTACACTAGACAACAACAAGACGGCATAGGGTATTTCTACAGATCTAGATGAAGAAGAGGGTTAAAGGGACTTTATACCAGGTCTGTGAAAGGTACAGCACAGGACTCAGCTGCCCCTGTGCACTTAAAGAAGAACAGACAGGATTAGTCTTCGTTTAAGTACAAACATCAGTGCTTATTTTCAATGGTTTCTGAAAGAAAAAACTATTTCACAGAGTTACATAAAAAAAGTAAAAACATCTAAATAAAAAGAACAGATTCAAAACCTGAACATACAGAACAAATATTACTCTGAATTAGTAAACATCAAACAATGCAAGTAACTTGTGAGTCGCTATACCTTTCTGTTCAGATTGACAGGACCAATCCTGAATTACAGCAAAGTGGTTACAAATACTTTGTACAATAGAATTCTACAAACATGCACACATATCATTTAACAATGTGAAAGATTTATTTGAGAATATTTGTTAAAATGTTTCTTTAAATTGAGTTTCATATTCTCATGAGAATGAAGTAAAAAAAAAAAAAAAAAAAGTATCTCATTGAGATTAATGTACATTGCTACACAAGACAATTAGCGTTAATTTTTTTAATTGACACTTCTGTATAGAATTTTTTCACGTAGTTAAGCTCTTTAAAAAAATATTTGGGGAGCTTCAATTGATGCATTTGTCCTAAAATAGGTGCCAAAGCCTGGGTTCATTAAATGTTTAGTGCAATAACATGAACCTTCAAAGCTGGTTGAAATTTTAACCATGACATTCCGATGTCCATTGCAATGTTCTGGGCACAAAATCTGTCAGAGAAAGATAGCTATGCAACCTGGTAATATATAATACTTTTTTTAAATACCCATGCTATTTTCTCACTCGAAGCAGACATTTTCTGTAAAAAGCCAACCAATATAAATCTCAGGAAGCAAACAAAAAAACCAAGTTTAGAAAAAAACAGCATTATCTGTACAAGAAAGGGTGCCAGCAGCCAAACACACAAGCACAGTTTAGCTGGCTCCTGATCCAAAATCACCAATATAGCATTTCAGAGGGTGCAGGTGCACAGAACCAGTTTAAGTTATAACAATACAGTGTCAGAGCTTTCATATGTACAATCTGTGGGATTCAAAATGAGAGGAACACTTCAACTGAATTAACCCCAATATTGTCCTGCTACATTGGTTTTTATAAACCAGAACAGTAGTGTGGTTTTCAGCATGTTTTCCAGTGCTACAGATCAGTTGCCAGTTTCAAAATTTCCTCAAATTATTTATTTTCAACCATCCTACTTGAAATAAGGACAATTCCAAATGGCCATATAAAAGGTATTTGACGGATGTCAGGCAAACAGGCAAATGCTGGGAATTTTGTGGGTTCTTCTTCTTCTAAAAAAAAAAAAAATCCTATTTAATGCTTTTTTCTCTCTCACTAATTAGTTTTTCTTTGGTATGGATATAAGGCTCAGAAGATTAAAAGCTCATAAAAACCACAGGATCTGACCAATTAGCTATTCCCTTTATGAGTTGCATGCCTTATTCACACACTGTTCTTCACTATACTATAAGCCATTTAAACCTGCAATAGATGACCCGTACTTTACCACTAAATGCCTTTTTTGACTCCAGGTGAAACACGTCCCTTCACTGTTCGAATAAAATGCAGTGCATTAATGAACTCAACAAGAACATTATTCAAGAAAAGGACAATTTATACAAATGTTTATGTAATTCTGTATTACAGTATTCCATAGTATTGTATTTTCTACTGGATCTAGACTAATGTACGGGGAATAGCTTTCAATGTATGACAGTAAATTATGCACTTTAGTGGCTTTTTTATAGGAAGGACTTTGAATATCCAATGGCATAATATGTTTGAATTTACCATAGAAGGAAAACTAATTTAATTTAATCTAAATGACTTCATATCCATCACATGTTTTACTGAATGTATGTAACACATATGAAACAAATAAAAAGAGAAGTGGAAAATGACATACATTTACATAAACCTGCAGTAACCTACTTTGACAGTAGCAGCCGCTTTGATAAGTAAAAAATGCATAGTTTTAAAATAAATCAGAACCAGGAAAGTCATTTTTCCCCAAATAGATACATGACTGAAACAGGGCAGGGTCATCTCCAGTCAATATACTTTGGTATAGGGGTGTCATAAGGTTAAATTCCTATTCATATATTCCTCCACTTCCTTAAATCAATATATTTATGTTAATTAAGATGATACCTGCTAAATAGTCACAAAGGTAAATAAAACAATCCCCACCAGTGCCCTACACAAGTCTTAAAAAAATCGATATAGGTGAAAAAGGTCATCTTCTGCATTATACGTTTTAAATACAAGATTTAACTGTCTTTTGAGCTCCATCTTAAAGTCCATCCCCTTTAGTTCTGCAGCCACTAAAGTGCAAGCTATCCCCATTACAGGTCTCTATTATGATTGTTTTAAGTCTCATAAACCCATACTATTCCAAACAAACCAATCCTTTCCTTTTGACACTGGGGAGCTCAAATACAGTAAGAACGTCAGCAGGGCAAAATGTGTGTGAAGCAAGCCTAAAAAAATGACACCATTAACAGATAACATTTGTTGTTCTTCAGCTACCTGCTCTCAGTTTCGCTGTACTCAAAGTGCATTAACTACTGGGGGACATGAGGAAATTTGAAAATGTGAAAAGCCATACATCAATCAAAATTCAATTTCCTAGGCTATATTTTTTGTACCATGCACACTGGAATTTGAGTGGTCAATATCTTATTTGTCAAGTTTGCATAACGTGTCAGCAAAATGGACAATCAGACATCTTCTGACAAGTTTAGTATACAGACAGTATATCTTGACCTTTAAATCTATAGTTTGAATAATATTCTGTAGTCACACAGATTCCTTTTCAAACAGCTGCTGTTTTCCTACTTGTAAAAATACTAATTCTGAGAGAATGGAACTAGTTTGCCTCAAGATCATTGCAAACAATGTACGTTAAAAGGTCCAGTTTTTATCTCAATATCAAATCCTTTCTTTAAGTACCTTACTGTGATTTAATTGAAAACAATGGTCAAAAAGTAACTAAAATAGCTTCTTGGCAAAGAACAAATTCTCAAGCAAGAATTTTGCTAGGACTGAGTGGGGAGGGGAAACCTAAAAACTAGCTGTTATTGGCAGAAGGTTTGGAACTCTTATTGGTCTATTAACTAAATGTACTGCCTGGTGATGTCACCATGCAGGCCAAAAATCTCACCAAAACAGGCTGACGTTTCAGGAGGTCTTTTCAAACAGCTCCTACACTAAAAGGGCAATATTTAATTTTCACAGTATTATTCCAACCTCAGTGTGGAAATATATAAAACATGGGTCTTTAAGTAGACCAATGATCATTTTTATTTACAGATTATGGGGGAATTTTTTAAACCATTGATTTGTCTTGCACCTGGAAGCACCTGCAATCCTTAAGAAGACTTGAAACAATGAGAAACATTAGTACCACTGCATGCTACTGCAAATTCCCACTCAAGGTCATGTACTGTACATACAATAGTCTCGGTATCTCAACTCTTCATTGAGATGGACAGGGGCATATTAGGTGAACATACACCCCATTTAACATTCTTGCACAACAGTATGCTTCTAAAGCAGTTCCAAATGATTTGTCTGATACATCTGAATATAGACTTTATCTCAATGGAAGTAAAACAATTTACAGAGGGAGGAAAAGTTACCAATTATTTGCCAAACCTCTTGTTTTAGTCAAGAGCTCCTGAACAAAAATATTAACCAAAATGATAGATGTTTGTAATCTTTAAGAGATCTCTTCATATCTTCTGTGTCCTCCTGAAAATGTAAAAATACTTGTTCTACTACTGTCTTGATTTAAATGCTCTTGAATGACTTGATGTCTAAAGAGGGAGAAATGGATGAGTCAGCACCAGCAATGAGCTGTGAGAGAAAACCAGCATATTTGTAAGAGTGACCATTTATGTTCAGCCTGGCACTTAGACTGGACAAAAGTCATTGTTTCCAGAGTGTTGCAGTGTGCTATACAATGTCAATGTGAATAATTACAAAGATGATTTTTTAAAAACTATTTCACCCTCATGAAATAAAAGCAGAGCCCATATTAACCCATTAACCCGACTGTGGGCTGGTCTTTACTTTCCAGCCAATCAAATCCATTGGAATTCGCAGTCTCGCTGCAAATCTGCTGGAACAGCGGATCATTCTTCAGTTCCTCCAGTGTAGAGTCTTCATATTGTCCCTGCTGCTGATTGGGGTCAAACAGAAGGTTTGTGTCCAAATTGTTCAGGTCATTGATGCTACTGGAAAGATCAGAGGTCAGTCGAAAATCAGACCCCACAGCGTTGAGTTCTGACACCTGTCTCACGAGCCGATTGCCAGGAGTAAGGCTGCCGTCCGCTAAGAGGTCTTTAACAGTGGTACTGAAATCTAGCTGCTGCTGTTGAAGTTTCTGGGCCACTAGCATAGGCTGGCTCTGCTGATGCTGCTCTTCTCCAGTAGCTGATTGTGCTTGGCTGTCACCTGCTGAGAGACTCATCTGTTCGTTCCTAGAGTTCTTCATGAGGTAACCTGGCTTCTGAAACTCGTACGCATTCGGAGGGTTGGAAGTCAGAGTCTGGTAGTTGGCACTGCTGGGGAAGCTGGGTGTGGTCTCTAAGATCTGGGTGAGGTTCATGCGGGCTGTGTAGTTGGACGGCAGGTTGTTGATGCCCAGGCCCCGCACCGCGTCGTCACTGTCCCCGTCCATCTTGCTCAGGAGCACGTTGGTGATCTTTTTGCTGTTGGTCTGGCCCTGCATGGGCAGCACCTCTGTCTGCATCATCACATTGACAGGCACAGACTGGCTCCTCTGTGCCATGCTGCTGACGCTGACGTCCCCATGGCTGTTGGCGAAGATGTTGATCATCTCGGGGATCACGGGGGAGGTGAAGGGGGACACTACTGTTCGGGGGATGTTCTGCAGGCCCTGGTTGCCACTCAGGTTTCGCTGTCGCACAGCAGGGCTCACACTACGACAGCGGAAGGTCCCGCCTGCTGAGGATGTGCTGGTGGCCTTGTTGTCCAGAGGGGCGGGCACAGCGAAGCCCTCCTGCTTGTTCAGGTTGGCCATACTGGCTGCCTGCTGCTGCACCGGAGAGATGGGTGTCAGGCGGCCGTAGTGCCGCGTCTGAGACTGATAGGACTGGCCAGGGATGGCGAAGGCATGGGGCTTTCGGAAGTGGTCGTCAACCAGGTCCTGATAGCTGGGGAGGATACTGATGCCGTTGATGGAGTTCCCCCCGCTGTTGTTGTAACCATTGTTCATCCACTCCAGTTTGGCCTTGTCTGGGTGAGTAGCCATGGGCCTCTGCATGGGCTTGACGGGGCTACTGGAGACAATGCTGCCGTCGTGGTAGCCTGTAATGCTGGAGTTAATGGGAGTGAAGGCAAAGGGGTTCCTGCACTCCACAGGGCTAGGGGGCACGCTGCCGCTGCAGTTGGAGTGTGGAGTGCCGATGGGGGTGTGTCGGCTGCTCCCCAGGGCACTGTCCACCGGGGTGGTAGGGGCCATGCGGGAGCAGGGACTCTCCCTGGTCAAGCCCTGGCCTCCTCCCATCATCTCAGAGGTGGGTGTGGGAGTTGGGGTGGGGGTGTGGACAGGGGTGGTGCTGCTGTGTACTGATTGGTAGTAAGGGGTCACTGTCTGGTTGGAGGACATTATGTTGCCCTGTATTACAGACTGATGGCCTTGCACCGTCACATCAGCTCCGAAGGCCTGCAGACTGCTGTTGAGCTTCATCTGCTCCTCCATCTGCACCAGCTCCTCCACAATGCTGTCCTGGGTCATATCGTCATCATTGAAATGGAAGTAGTCCATGTCTGTCTGCATGGAGAGCTGGCTAGAGTCTGGGGCCTGGCCCATCATGGCCAGGGGCTCCATGACCGGTGTGGATGCCTGCTTGTGGTCTGTGATCTGCTGGGCGTAGGCCTGCTGCTGCGGTTGTTTACCTCCCTCCAGCTGGCCCCCGACCCACATGGTGTTCCTTAGGTCACTCACAGCAGACTGCTCCAGTAGGGCAGAGCTGTTGGGCATGGATTGCATGTTACCCGTCATGTGCTGCTGGTGCTGATTTCGTGCATGACCAGCCGGGGCACTAACGTTGCCGATGCTACTAGTGTCCATGGTGGTCGGAGTGTCTCTTCTCTGCACGGAGTTCTGTGGCTTGACAACAGTCTGGAAGCCTCTGGTTCCGATAGGGGAATCAGAGAGTGACAGGATTCGAGTTGGGACAGTGGAGTTCAGTTTCACAGTAACTTTACCGATGGCTGGTGCACTTTCAGGTCTGACCGGGGTTCCTGCCCTGGGGAGTTTCTTCACTCCTGCACCAATCCCATGTCTGTAACCATCGGAACCCCCAAGAGGCTGCTGGGAGATGAAGACCCTTTTGACAGGCGTGGGATAAAACTCTGGGCCGATGCCTGGGCGCTTCCTGGGGCTCTTGGAGGCGATGAGTGATGTGGCAACAGTGCCGCCATTGGGTGACAGAGTGGTGCTGGTATTCTGATTGGAGACCGTCAAATACAAAGTGCTTTCGTTATTGGTGTTATTATTGCTACCAGCTGTAGCTGCCACAGGGTTGTTGCTCAAAGAGGACTTTACGTTGCATTTGGTTCCAGCCATTGCCTCCAGTCCCAGGGAGCCTTTAGTGTGAGGCGTGGGCACACTGGCAGCCCTTGGTACAGCTCCTCCAGCCCTCTGCCCCCCTGCAGCTTCCTGAGCCATAGTAAGCCTGCTAGCACCCAGGGCCGGACTGCCCTCACTTATGGCTTCACCCTCCATCATCTTGATGTCGATGGTAGGGGTGGTGGTGGCCCGGCCTGACCTGGCTAAGGGGGACAGGATGGGGGCCGCAGAGCCACTCCTGGCCCGTGGGCTGGGTCTGCTCTCCTCCAGGGCTACAGTGCTGCCCATGCCAGCAGAGGCAGGCCTTAAGGTGGTGTTGGTTAGGGTGGTTGTAGTACTGCAGTTGGGAGCCAGGGATATGGTAGTCATCTTGACCACGTTGACAGAGCTGATGTGGGGTGTGGGCTGCATCACGGTCTTGATGGGGCTGTTGGTGATGAGCAGGGTGGGGGGCGAGCGCAGGGTGATGGCGCTGGTGGCTGAGGGTTTAGGCAGGATCTGGGCATACCGGTGCCGGGCAGAGCGGTCCCCCACAGGGCTGGCTGGGATATTCTGAGGGGTCTTGGGACACTTGACTGGCTGCATTGACTGGGTCACCACTTGGAAGTTGACAGGCAGAATCTTGCCCTCCGAAGTTCCCACAGGACTGGGGGACATCAGCTGCCTGCTCCTTTGTACCTGCATTTACAGCAAAGCAAAACATGACACAAAAAAGTATTAATAAGATGTAAACGTATGCAACACCTTCATAACTGCAGTTATGAATAGCTTCTGTTGCATGTGATATAGGCAACACAAAGTTGTCGCTTGTATAGATGTGTAACAGGAACACTGCAAAGACAGTGGGATATATTGAGTAAGCTTAGACAAACAGAAGTAGAATACCAGCTTGGCTTACCGTGATGGGGCTGGGGACTGCAGCTACCATAATGCCAATGGTGGGATGTGGGGAGAGCAGGGCTGGGCTTCTACAGGTAATGGAGCCGACCCCAGGCGTGCCCCCGTCAGCCCGCCTGGCCTGAGCCTCTCCGGGGAGGGGGGAGTGCAGCATCTGCTCCTGCTGCTTCTTCTGGATCTTCCGCTGGAGCTGCTGCTTGGCATCGATGGAGGGAGAGGGCAGGGTCTTCACTTGGGACTGGAAGGAGTGGGCTTCAGCTGTGGGTGCAAATGCTGAGGATGGGAGTGGCGTTTTAACTCCTAAAGGGAGGAGACAGAGGAAGACAAACAGGTTAACACATATTTTAGGTAAACAAATTGTCACGGTCCTCCTAGGCAAAGCAGCTTCTATTTTGCAGGAAGCATAATTATCAGACTGGGCACACACTGGTTGAATCAATGTTGTTTCCACATAATTTCAATGAAATTAAACCAATGTGGAATAGACATTGAATTGACATCTGTAACCAATGGGATGGCTTTTAGGGACTGACAGGAGGAGGTAAGTAAATGCACTATAGCAGGTCAATGAGAAGAATCTGCCACTAGATGGAAACCTTTCACTGTTCACCATACATGAGGCAGTGAAAGGAAAAGTGAAGTTTGACTATCAACACATACAGTGCATACTGACAGTATTCAGATCCCTTGACTTTTTTACGTTACAGCCTTATTCTAAAATGGCAAAGCAAAAACAGGTTTCTATACATTTTTGAAAATGTATAAAAAATAACAGATACCTTATTGACATAAGTATTCAGACCCCTGTCTATATAAGGTCCCACAGTTGACAGTGCATGTCATAGCAAAAACCAAGCCATGATGTCAAAGGAATTGTCCGTAGAGCTCTGAGACAGAATTGTGTCGAGGCGCAGATCTGGGGTACTGAAACATGTCTGCAGCATTGAAGGTCCCTAAGAACACAGTGGCCTCCCTCATTCTTAAATGGAAGCAGTTTAGAATCACCAAGACTCATTATGGAGCTGGCCGCCAGGCAAAACTGAACAAATCGGTGGAGAAGGGCCTTGGTCAGGGAGGTGACCAAGAACCCAATGGTCACTCTGACAGAGCTCCAGAGTTCCTCTGTGGACAAGGGAGAACCTTCCAAGGAGGACAGCAATCTCTGCAGCACTCCAACAATCAGGCCTTTATGGTAGAGTGGCCAGACAGAAGCCACTCCTCAGTAAAAGGAACATGACATCCCGCCTGGAGTTTGCCAAAAAGGCACCTAAAGACTCGCAGACCATGAGAAAGACAATTCTCTGGTCTGATGAAACCAAGATTGAATTCTTTGGCCTGAATGCCAAGCATCACGCCTGGAGGAAACTTGGCACCATCCCTACAGTGAAGCATGGTGGTGGCAGCATCATGCGGTGGGGATGTTTTTCAGCGGCAGGGACTGGGAGACAAGTCAGGATCGAGGGAAAATTGAACGGAGCAAAGTACAGAGAGAGATCCTTGATGAAAACCTGCTCCAGAGCACTCAGGACCTCAGACTGGGCCGAAGGTTCACCTTCCAACAGGACAACGACCCTAAGCACACAGAAAAGACAACACAGGACTGGCTTTGGGACAAGTCTCTGAATGTCCTTGAGTGGCCCAGCCAGAGCCTGGACTTGAACCCAATTGAACATCTCTGGAGACCTGAAAATAGCTTTGCAGCGACGCTCCCCATCCAACCTGACAGAGCTTGAGAGGATCTGCAGAGAAGAAGGGGAGAAACTCCCCAAATACAGGTGTGCCATCTTGTAACGTCATACCCAAGAAGACTCTAGGCTCTAATAGCTGCCAAAAGGTGCTTCAACAAAGAACTAAGTAAATGGTCTGAATACGTATGCAAATCAGTTTAATTTTGAATACATTTGCAAAAATACCTAAAAACCGTTTTTTGCTTAGTCATTTTAAAAATAAGGCCGTAACAACAAAATATAGAAAAAGTCAAGGGTTCTGAATACTTTACAAATGCACTGTATTGTCACCTGTTGGTGTACCAGTCATGACCGTGAGGGCTGCCACAGATTTGGTGCCGATGTAGTGGCTGTTGAGGAGGAAGCGAGCCAGGTCCTCCACAGCATCAAACTGGCGACTCAGCACCTTCTGGGCCCACTCACACACCAGGCCACAGGCCGCAGAGCGCACCTCTTCCTCCGCACTGCACAGCTGACCTGAGGCCTCCAGCACCTCACACTGAAGCACAACATGGGCACATGTACAGGTGTTAGGAATTAAAGTCATATATATCCCTGTATTACTTTTAGTTCAATATGAAGCCTCAAAATGTGGTCCTTTTCTTAACACGTTACATTAAATAAAGTTATGTTTTGGTTGGACTACAGTTAGGCAAACATTTCTTATTTAAATAGATTTAAGAAAATAAATAAGTACGGTAAAGACCTTGAGAGGAAGGCAGACAGACAACTTACCCCGTCCCCTGTTTTATGTAACTCCAGGTTCGGTAAAGATGGCATATGGACAAAGGCTTTCTTCCTCAGTCCACTATAGCAGTATGTGAGCAGAGGTTAAGGTCAAAAAAACTGAACTGTCAAACATTTAAGAGTTAATTTATGGATTTGATAAAATGTGTTGCTTGTTTGTCTGTAAAGAGCAGGGCTTCAGGGACCATTCTAGACATAAGAGACTGGGATTTCCCCACAGGATAGGGTAAGAAACATACAGTGCCTTGCGAAAGTATTCGGCCCCCTTGAACTTTGCGACCTTTTGCCACATTTCAGGCGTCAAACATAAAGACATAAAACTGTATTTTTTTGTGAAGAATCAACAACAAGTGGGACACAATCATGAAGTGGAACGACATTTATTGGATATTTCAAACTTTTTTAACAAATCAAAAACTGAAAAATTGGGCGTGCAAAATTATTCAGCCCCTTCACTTTCAGTGCAGCAAACTCTCTCCAGAAGTTCAGTGAGGATCTCTGAATGATCCAATGTTGACTTAAATGATTAATGATGATAAATACAATCCACCTGTGTGTAATCAAGTCTCCGTATAAATGCACCTGCACTGTGATAGTCTCAGAGGTCCGTTAAAAGCGCAGAGAGCATCATGAAGAACAAGGAACACATCAGGCAGGTCCGAGATACTGTTGTGAAGAAGTTTAAAGCCGGATTTGGATACAAAAAGATTTCCCAAGCTTTAAACATCCCAAGGAGCACTGTGCAAGCGATAATATTGAAATGGAAGGAGTATCAGACCACTGCAAATATACCAAGACCTGGCCGTCCCTCTAAACTTTCAGCTCATACAAGGAGAAGACTGATCAGAGATGCAGCCAAGAGGCCCATGATCACTCTGGATGAACTGCAGAGATCTACAGCTGAGGTGGGAGACTCTGTCCATAGGACAACAATCAGTCGTATATTGCACAAATCTGGCCTTTATGGAAGAGTGGCAAGAAGAAAGCCATTTCTTAAAGATATCCATAAAAAGTGTTGTTTAACGTTTGCCACAAGCCACCTGGGAGACACACCAAACATGTGGAAGAAGGTGCTCTGGTCAGATGAAACCAAAATGGAACTTTTTGGCAACAATGCAAAACGTTATGTTTGGCGTAAAAGCAACACAGCTCATCACCCTGAACACACCATCCCCACTGTCAAACATGGTGGTGGCAGCATCATGGTTTGGGCCTGCTTTTCTTCAGCAGGGACAGGGAAGATGGTTAAAATTGATGGGAAGATGGATGGAGCCAAATACAGGACCATTCTGGAAGAAAACCTGATGGAGTCTGCTAAAGACCTGAGACTGTGACGGAGATTTGTCTTCCAACAAGACAATGATCCAAAACATAAAGCAAAATCTACAATGGAATGGTTCAAAAATAAACATATCCAGGTGTTAGAATGGCCAAGTCAAAGTCCAGGCCTGAATCCAATCGAGAATCTGTGGAAAGAACTGAAAACTGCTGTTCACAAATGCTCTCCATCCAACCTCACTGAGCTCGAGCTGTTTTGCAAGGAGGAATGGGAAAAAATGTCAGTCTCTCGATGTGCAAAACTGATAGAGACATACCCCAAGCGACTTACAGCTGTAATCGCAGCAAAAGGTGGCGCTACAAAGTATTAACTTAAGGGGGCTGAATAATTTTGCACTCCCAATTTTTCAGTTTTTGATTTGTTAAAAAAGTTTGAAATATCCAATAAATGTCGTTCCACTTCATGATTGTGTCCCACTTGCTGTTGATTCTTCACAAAAAAATACAGTTTTATATCTTTATGTTTGAAGCCTGAAATGTGACAAAGGGTCGCAAAGTTCAAGGGGGCCGAATACTTTCGCAAGGCACTGTACCTCAGGGCAGAAGGTCAGCTGTCACTCAGACAGATCTGAGGAAGCGCCTTGTCACCCGAAGCTGAGACAGCTATCTCCCAGTCAGCATCAGTCACTAGTCACTCCACTACTAATCCCTCAGCCCTCTCACACTCCCACTGAACCTTCTCTTCCCCCTCCAACCTTCGGAGCTGTGACCAACTCCACTGCCAAAATAAGGCACTGTGGATTTGTGGTGAGAGCTAGACTTTTATCAGATTCTGGTGTGTGAGAGTGTGACAGCAGGTGCTCCCTGCTGAACACTTGCATACACTTAGGAGGTGTCTCACACAACCAGGCAAAGAGCTACTCAGAGTTATAGCACAGTTATGACTCACACAAAACAAATAATAAAATAGACAAACAGGTCCAAGACTGTGACCTTGAATTAACTTGTACCTTTGTAGAGTGTGTATTACATTTGGAAAAAGAAAATAGTTCATTTAAAAAAGGGAGATATAGATGACGAAGCAAGCCACAGCTCAAGATGATCTGATTTTACTTTTGAGTTTCAGTTGCTATTGCAACCACCATATAAAAACAAGGTCTATTTCAGAAAGACTCTGCACTGAAAATAAAAACTGCATGCATATGCAAGTATTTTATACTATTCTATTTTCCACCTCAACAAAATAAGGACGAAGTCACTTGTCACTTTACTAATTTAACGGACGCTAATCTCATTGGAGACTGTATCTTTGCCAAGTCTAGAGTCGTGATCTCATGGAAAAGACATTTCACAAATTGTTTCCTGAAGGTCAAGAACACAGTGATTCCCCTAAGTGTCTCTGTCCTACTATACTACTCTCCAGGCAGAGGCCGCTTTATTTGATTTAATTTCAGTTCTATATTTAGAGGCTCCGTGAACTAACACAACAGATGTTCTGCGACCAGAGTCCAGAGAGGCCAGATTGTTCACTACAAACGATTCCAGTGAAGGATATTTTGATTTGCCTCTCATGCCAAGTCGACGTGCCTTCATGTTTGGAAATACATTTTTCATGATCTTTCCAAAGTCCGCCGCACTCAATGGGTGGTAGCAGAGATTGTCACAATAGCTCCTGAAACAAACAAACAAACCAGACAGAGGCAGACAGACAGACAGACAGACAGGCAAGGCATTGGAAATCTCAGTAAAACCAAATAAACTGTTAAATATCAAATAAAGACAATCATATCAAAACAGTGACATCTGGGTGAAGACGTTCCCAAAGAAATCTGAACCATTATTAGTACTTTCAATTGCAGTGAATGAGTAAGTCAAACTGTGTGTTACATAACAGTCACATAGCATTTCAGACTTTCCGTTCTAGTGTTACCAACACATGGTGCAAATCTTTTCCCATGCTTTCTGCATCTATTTATATTGCTGCTTTGGCTGGCAGTATGTAGATCCTTCATAGCTGGCAGTGTCTGGTAAAGGTTTATTTATTTAGTAACAGCCAAATGTTATGTACTTTCATAACATGTATCTCATGTCATAAAATAAAACGGCCATACAAATGTGTACCTTGTTCTTGTGAAAACTCTTAGAAGTAAAGTACTCATGGAAATCAAAAGTAAATCCATTTATTTCCACCTGGAATGGAATTGAACCTAAAATACCTGTACACAGTGCTATCAATATGTTTCTAAATTGGTGTGGTGTCCCTTTCCAGAACATCAAAACAGGACAGATTTTTGTTTGTATTGAACAGTGTTATTGATTTGAAAATGACCCGAGCTGGGCAAAGTCCCCTTAGATTCACACTTCCCTATGTCCCCTTTCTCAGTCAGATACCCACTTGTACTCGTCATAGACCTCCTGTTTTGGCAGAGAGGTTTCTGGGTGTTCCTCTAGGTGATTGCGGATCCAGTTGAACGCGTGCATCTGCTGAGTGCGGCTTGATGACATGGAGCTCTGATCACTGCTAGAGAAAGCAGGAGAGCAGTATTGTAAATAACCTGACTGTCGGATGTACCTTTCCCACCACATTTTTCAAACCCAACCAACACACATCACCCCCATGTCTCTGTGTTGTAAGTGAGAGAGGTTTTATGTACCATGACAGTTCTCCAGGACTGGCAGACCCTCTCTCAGTCCTGATGGGCATCATGTGGAGTGTTGGGGTGGAGGTGTTGAGGTGATGAGGATTAGATGTGGAGAACAAGTAGGAATTGATCATTGTATGATATTGACAACATCAATGAGCAGCGTGTGTGTGTTTGTGTGTCACCTGATCCTAAACTAACTTCAAGCCACTGCCCCTGGACACTTGGGGAGATGTGAGAGGATTGGATAAGTTCAAACAATATGGGGAAATTCCTCTTAGCCCATCAGAAATAAAGCTATTATAGTATTCCTTAGGCCTAATACATATCCAATCATCTCAGATCGATACACATTCCTAGGGAGTAGGGGTAGGGTCGATTTGGAATGTATATACACACACAAACACAACAGATCAAATATACATTAGAGAGAGAGAAGACAAATCTACATATTTTGCTAAAAGGTAAAACGTGAAGGGTTGAGGAAAGATGTTATTAATAAGTTATTAAGTAAGGACTTTCAATGAGAACACACACACAGGTGGTAGTCAAGTGGGAAGTCAATATCAAATCAATGTTTTTTTTGTTTTTTTTAAATGCCAAAGATTATTTTCTATTAAAAAGAGAATATTTGAACACACATCTAACGGGTAGTCCTAAGTGGGAATTCAATATTAAATCAATCAATGCAATGATAAAAAATTAAAAAAAACAGCCAAAGCTTATTTGCGCTCTAAGGGAGAGAGTTTAGCATAACGAGCAGAGTTTGACATAACAACAGTCCAATCTAATGTTGACAAGCATTGTAGTAGATGTGGGGATGGGGTAGGGTGCAGAACATCTATATTATGCTACTAGGCTAATGGATAATGGGGAAGATGAACAACAGGCTAAGTCATGTGCAAATGGCGTGGAACTACATGCAGACATGACACAAAACAAATGTTGTTCAATCAAATGAAAAAAAGGATAAATTACCCTTTTTCACTGTTGCTGGGACCAGAAGGCAACTTAAGGTAGAGGTAGAGTTTCTCGATGTCTGTAAACGTCTCCACATCTTTCTGTAAAAGCGGCGCACAGGGAAGAGGAGGGATTTAATAACAAACGTGTAACAAACGTGTTCATATATTTTTTGTCCAATAAACAAATTACTTGCATGGACACGTGTTTTCGTTTAGGAGTTTTAGTTCATTTGACATTTGGCAATGTGAAACCAACTGGACCAAATACATTAACATATAATCAAACTTATTCGAACTATAGTTCAAAACTGTGTGTGAAAAACACAACACAATGTTCAGGAACAAATACCTCCCCACACACAAGAAAACAAAAACATGGATGATCCAGCAAATGAGATTAGGGATGTAAAGGAGAGATTACAAAATCCAGGAAGAGAGGGAAAGGGGTGGAAATTGCCACAGAGAGAACCACTGATCTTGATGAGGTCTCGTTCAGAAGGATCCTGGATGCATCCTGATAAACAGTGCTCGAGCTAAGATCAATGTGGACGAGTGTCAGGATAAACAAAATTACACAAAAACCTTCAACCTCTTGGATTCTGAATGTTTCTAAAACGTGTGTGTGCAGTAAATACCACAGGGTGTTAAAGATCAACACAGGGGGGGGGGTCCTCATCCCTGCCACAATGACAAAAGCCATGAGGAAATCTCTTAATGAGATCAAACAAATGTTTCCAACGAGGGGACAGGGTTAGTGTGTGGTCTGAGTTCGGTTCGCTAGAATTCCGACTGTCCAGTTCCCTTTTGTAGGGCAATTGGAACACTAAACTTCCCAGGTTCCCTTGTCATTATTCCCGCACCACACACTAGACTACTGCAACACTGTTTCCCCAGCCATAAATCCTCACATTGGTGCCACAAAGAGAAGATGGTGATGCGCAGGTTCGCAGAAAATAAGTGTGCCGTTTTTGGATATTGGACACTGTTTTGGGATATTGATTTTAGCGCTTGTCAAGGATGTACAGAAATACCAAAATGTGTGTGGAGTTTTTAATTCAGATTTGTTTGAAATGTGATCTATAAGCTAAGAGAGCTTCATAACTCGATTGTGTGGTTTGAATAGTGTGAGAAGACCTCATGAGACATATGATATCCGTTATTTTAAAGAGGACTATATGTGAAAACCCCTTAACAGAAGACCTTGAAGGAACATAAGGATAAATATGAGGTGATGGAGCCCTGCAATATCCAGAGGGGGTTGTTGCAGCTACCATGGGACAGTGTTATAACTTTAACAAACACTGATACCTGCTAAGCTAACAAACAGACAGTCTTTGGGGGTGGAAAAAATGCATTTTAAAGTTCATTACTTTCCATTTCTTTTTAGACAGTTATTTGCGGTTAGTCAAATAATGCTGGAGGCAGACTTTTCCATGTGAATTCAGATGATTAGGGTGTCACACAGACGCCTTCGACTTGGGTAGCTGGGCTACAGCCCTATGACATGTTTTACAACACATCAACATACATTAACTGAGAAAACCGTTTCAGTATTTGGAAGCTATTTCACTGAGTGACTTTGGAAGGCATGCCAAAAATTCACCAGCAAAACAGAGGTAGCCTAAATCTGGTATTTGTATTTTCAGGGTTTTGAGGTGGGGGCAGAGGGCCTGGCACGTGCAGCACTGGGTCGCACAGATGTCGTGACAGAGGGGCTTTGGGGCTGTGTCACGCCATGATCTGATCTCCACTGCTCAGTGACCACCTCCACTCCCCGCCGGGCATTGCACTAGCAGCACTACAACAGCAAGTGGCCACACATGCCACAGATAAGTACAACTTACAACAGTAAACAAACAAGCAAGCACTGGATCACGCTTGCACTCTTACTCACTGTCGGTTTCTCGCTTAAACCTCCCTCTCAATCACACAGACACAAGCTTTGAAACGTGCTGGCGCACACACACACACACACACACACTTAAGTCCCCGTGGATTGATGGGGAATTTAAACATTTTATGGTTGAGGGAGGAGGTAAAAGGAATGGCAAATAAGTCTGCCTGCACAACCGATTGGCAAATATATTGCAAATTGAGAAATCATGTGACTAAACTGAATAAAAAGAACAAGAAACTACACTATAAAACAATGACAAAGAATGATAGTAAAAAGCTTTGGACCCATAATAAATATAAAACACACATACACCTAAGCTCAGCTGTGAAACAATACACAGACACAAAAAATAAACAAACCACAATCTGTATCTCACCCTCTCTCTACCCCAGTACTACGATGGATAATGCCAGTTGAACCCAACCCAGTTCAGTGTTTGGAGGATGGCTGGGCCCAGAGCTACAAACAGGAAACAGCCCTCTCCAACATGCTGCTTCAAAGGGAATAGGGAAGATGATAGGGCGGGGCAAGGGTGATTTAAATTCTGCTGGAGTAGAAGGCGGCAGACGAGAGACTTTGGCTCCAGGCACAACTCTCCAACACGGAGCGGGAGGACCCTGCAGGGGGAGGAGCAGGCTCACACATCATGTTCTGGATTCTTGATGAGCTGCACCGTAGTGGAGCTTTTGCACCAAAATAAAAAACATCCTCATCTGAAGGGGCCATGGTGCCTCTGTCTACTACACAATATTCACTGTTTTAAAACAGTAACCAACATGTGGTACGATTGTTTTGACTAGCACCTAATTATTCTCTTTTTTTACAAAAAGAATTCAGAGGCAAACACTTAAATGAATAACGTTAATTTAACATGAAGCTGTGAGTTCAATGCACTATTAATTAAAGACCGATTGATGGACCACGACGACAGCATCTAAAAGCAGAAGGGATGCAGACAGTCCCATGGCATTTCAATGACCCAACCAACCCCCCATAGAGGAAGTCATCGGAGGTAGCAATAATCCGAGGAATACCTAATCCGGGGGCTAGCAGGGCGGAGCGGGCAGTTAAGCTCACGTAAACAAGCTTTTGTTTAAATGGTGTCTGCTGTAGGACACCAACGCTAGGGAACATCAGACCACCAGACCAGTGCTTTACATTGTGGTGCGGACTGCAGTGGACAGCCAAAACAGCCTGAATGTCCAGAGCAGCATCTCTGACACCAACATTATGGAAAAGAGTTAAATACCCAACACATGACCATAAAGAGAAGCTCTGGGTGCCATAGCAAGGAGGGGACAAACATTCACACACACACACACAACACAGAGATGTTGACAAACATGTCTTGACGGCATGAGTGCACAGAGCCAGACAGCCATAGTCGGATCTGGGGGGGGGCGTTTGTGCACAACGTCGGCAGACTGAGATAAACTGAAATCCCCTTGTTAACCCTTTCCCCTGGACTGGCCTCTGCTAGCGGAGTGGTCAGCAGCCCACATCAAACATAGCCACAGCGTACATACACACACACAGTGCTCCAAACCCTGTTCAATTGGTTTCTAAGAATAGACGCATTCGCCCCTCTGTCTTTTCTATTCGCCTCTTTGTTGCTAGGGGAACGGGAGCTCACCAATGGCTAAAGTTATCAGCCACTGAGCAGCGTAAGCGATGGGGGGGGGGAATAAAAATGGCTCACAGACAGACGTCGTGGAGCCAACTGGACTCTCCTTTTTAGAAGGAGAGTCTCATGGAGTGGAAGAGAGTAAACATACACGCTGCTCTACGTTACACACCCTCTGTCAGACAAAGGAGCCATGACTACTATTGGTCCTTCACTGGCGGAGCACAGGACATCACACCCTGCTGCTGGCAGACAAGCCCCACTACTTCACACAGCATACTTCCAAAGTGGAAGTAAGGACAAGTCCATGTTTTTCAAATACTCAAACCAGACTACAATGAAAGACCAATACAAACTCAACTATGTTTATATGGACAGGGTTGGGGAGTAACGGATTACATGTAATCAGTTAGTTTTTTTTGTAATCCCTTACATCTAACTGTAATCCGTTAAATTAACAGTAAAAATATTGTAATCAGATTACAGATACTTTTAAAAAAACTAGATGATTACTTAGAGGATTACTTTTAAATTCAGAAAGGATGTTTGTGAAAAACAAAACAAAAAAAACACTTGTTTTCTCAATGACATTCAAATCAGTATTGAAAAAAGGTGCAAGTTTATGTTCGTTCCACCTGAGCGAGTCTGACAAGCCTGAGACCACATGATGACACGCCAAATGTGTGATGGATCGCGGAAAAGTAGCAGGAACAGGCTTTTGCGGGCTACAGTCCAAGCTGTCTTCCAATGGTGCAACTGCTGTCGGGCATCCAACGATTATCCAACTTGAATAAACGCTTGTAGGTAAGGATGACAGCAGTGGTTTAGTCTACGGCAATACGGATATTGATATCTACATAGCGTATTGATGTGAATTACACTGCTACTAAAAATAGCAGCACAGTGCGGATCCAAGCCTGTGGAATACAAGTCTGCTTTTTTTCTCTTCGGTAGTGCTCAAAGCATGCCATTCCATGAGCACAGCATTTCTTTTTCAACTCGAATCAATGAGCCCAATCAGTTCTCCATGATGACAAAATCATAAACAACAGAGTAGGGCTGGCTAATAACTCCTTAGTTCTGGGGTCATGCTCAGGTAAAACAATTTGGCTAATTTATACTTCCAAGTCCTATTCTTGAAGATCAAGGGGTATAACATTTATTGGAATGACTGGAATTCTGATAGACTTTGGTTTTTAATGTAAATATATAATTTAATCGTATTATTATATGTAGTAGAAAGCGATGGGTTAGAAGAAGCCTTCATAACCAATCCATAAAGTAAAACTTTACAACCATATGTGGCCAGCTATGTAAACTTTAACATTGATTTATCCTGCAATAGATGTCGTTCAATTGGTAACAACATTTTTGTCTTCTTCTAATGCCTCTTAAGGGGAAAGTAATCTTAAACAGAATGGAATCAGATTATATTACTGAGTTTGGGTAATCCAAAAGTTACGTTACTAATTACAACTTTGGACAGGTAACTAGTAACTAACGGATTACATTTAGAAAGTAACCTACCCAACTCTTTGGGGCGGCAGGTAGCCTGGTTAGAGTGTTGGACTAGTAACCGAAAGGTTGCAAGATCGAAACCCAGAGTTGACGAGGTAAAAATCTGCCAGTCTGCCCCTGAACAAGGCAGTTAACCCACTGTTCCTAGGCCGTCATTCAAAATAAGAATTTGTTCTTAACTGACTTGCCTAGTTAAATAAAGGTTCAATTAAAAAATGAAATATGGATACCAGTAGTCATCACTGCTTGGAAGTACAAGATCCCTCACTGTTGGCAATGGTTTACTTTCATTACCGCTGGTAATTAGTTCAGTATCAAAGTTTTATCCCATCATGCAAGTGATAGTGATTGAAATAATTATGTCGTAGCTAGGCAGGCTTTGGGAAGAGGACCTGTGTCTTCTGTATTGGGCTGGCCGATATGGCCTAAAAATCTTCTCGATTATGGGCGATTCACAATATGTCTCTATTTATTTGTTTTATCTAAATAAGCTTTGATGTACAATTAAAAAGGTAAAATACCTTGCATTTCAAACAGTCAGGAATAATCTAATGAATTCTGGGCTTGTAAAATTACATCTAGGCTAAATCTAAGCCTTCCACAACCATAAGACCCACTAATAATTGAATTATTTGATTAAAATAGTTACCTTTTTTTTTGCAATAATCATTGATCTGGATTTCAAGTCTATGAAAATGCCAATTTTGTTACAAATGTAACCAGAACCATGCACATCCACTCATAATGACCAAATTCTGGTAGCAGGCATTATAGAAAATTAACACGTCTCATAAACAATCTCAAGCACAAGCCTACGTGCTTGAGATTGTAGCCAGCTAATCTTTATATTTAAAGTCTAGAGTACTTGGATCTATTTGCTTGCTAACAAGGTAGAACAGTTGAACTGTTATGAATACACCCTCCGGTCCGTCTCCAACTGTTTGAACGACATAGCCTGTTCACTTTGTTTAGATGTTAAAATCAAGTGGCCTACCTGGATAAGATGCTTATCTCTCAGAATGAGAACGGGTTGCCAGTTCCTTATATAAATGTGTATTTTCATGCTCATTGAACATTTTTAAAACCCAGACTAGACATCTAGCACATAACAGTATGTGACTAAAATGCTGCTAGCAGTAGGTGGTACCGCAATGTCTCGCACGACAGAAACTGAGCATACATTTTCCACAATCATGTTCATTGAGACTCTCGTTTTAGTAGGGTCTGCTCTGTTCTAAATTTTGGGAGTTGAGACATAAAACGGTTATCGTTAGAAGGGGAAATCTATCAATTCTGTTGGACCAAACCTAAAATGCAAATAGCAAGTTGAAACTGCTTGTCAGAGAGGTTTAAGTGATCTTTCGGCTTTGTTGTTGTGAGTGGCAGGGGGGGGGGGCTTGGTGTCTCTGGCGAGTGTGAAGGTGCAGTGTACACAGCACTGAAGGATCGAAGGAGACGAGACCAAAAAGAAATGCTCATAAAAACATTGTGCTAAAACATACATTCAAATTAATTCCATATATTACCCAGCCCCACTTCTGCAGTCATTCAACATCAGCCACCTACACACCTTACATCTCTGAAGTCCATTTGTACTTTGACTGGCCTGGGTCAGAAGACCCAACAAACTACAGCAAACAGCACCCTTCGCAGGGCAAGGGTCCACACTTGGATGACAATCCTAAATGAGTCAGTGTCAGCACACAGTCTACACTCCCCTGCACCTTCACACGGCCAAGGTTAAATACCCATCCACCACCATCCATAATCATATATCAGTCCCCTCGGTACCAGCAACATCAACAGAACAATTATAGCCTGGTTGTATTCTCACGCCAACAACAACACTATAGCTTTTTGTTGGGTGAAAGACAAGTTCATAAATGGCAGTTACACAACTAGCTATGCTATGTGTCGGCAAAACTGAGCTATGGCGTCAACCCGACAACTTTATTACAGAGTCTGATACCATCTAGGAGAATGAGCTAGACGTGAGAGGAACCCTGATTGGTTGTGTTGAGGCTCAGAGAAATTGAAAGCTATTAGAGGAAACGATAACACACAGGGAGATAAAATGGTAATTAACGGGTTAAGCCTCTGGTTACATTGGCTTGCTACTGTACATGATCTACTTTGTCTCAACCACCTGGCAGATGACCTCTCTCTCACATCACAAGAACCATTAACCTCAGTCTTCCAACTAAACCCAAAGCTCTACAGTGAATGAATATTCACACAAAGTGCAGCTATAACTGAGGACATCTGAACAGAACCAGTTCGATATGAGGCCAGACACCAGAAAGAGATGCATCATGCAGACCCTGATGGTAGAAGACTATATATATATTACTAAGACATTAATAGTGGAGCGTGGGCTGGGCATTAGTGATTCAACACACACAGAGATGGGTTACTCCACTGAAAGACTAAAACGGCCACCTCTCCCCAGAGACCACTCTCACATCTCCATAAGACACAGTCTGAGGCAGGAAACAACCACAGTGTATCAACACAAGTTTCATTATTGATGTGTGTTCTACTTATCACCACCGCTGACACATTCAAAGTCTGTAAATGAAAACAGAGGGAGAGAGAGCGGTTAATATTAGACGCTAGTGCTTTCCCATGTCCTCTAGAAATCCTTAAGAGGCAAAGAAAACAAAGTATTTTCGGAATTGAAAAACACAAGACCCATGTGGAATACAACTGAAGGCATTAACCTTTAATGAGCGTAACTGATGCAAGGTGGCATGTGAGATCGCAACATTTAGCGCCGTAAAGCTGACTGGAGCACGGGAGCAGACTGGAGCTGACTGGAGCACGGGAGCAGACTGGAGCTGACTGGAGCACGGGAGCAGACTGGAGCACGGGAGAAGACTGGAGCAGACTGGAGCAGACTGGAGCACGGGAGCAGACTGGAGCACGGGAGCAGACTGGAGCACGGGAGCAGACTGGAGCAATGGAACTCATGCGTGTATTGCCGACTCTGGCACCTGCCATGAACATGGAGACTTGTGTGACACTTTAGGGCTCCAGGGATTCTGGATTCTGCACTTAACATTACACGAGACAGGACTTTAACCACTGGGATTGGGGTCCCCTTTCACTGAGGAGAGAGAGGCAAGACAGGTCAATGAGGACAAACACCCGTTGACCTCCTTATACAGTGGGGCAAAAAAGTATTTAGTCAGCCACCAATTGTGCAAGTTCTCCCACTTAAAAAGATGAGAGAGGCCTATAATTTTCATCATAGGTACACTTCAACTATTTTGTCTTTACACAGCTCAGTGAAATCATAGGATAGGGTGAGGTGGCTTGGGGATAAATGTCCTCAGTGATTCCCCATCTTAACAGACATTCAGATAGAGGCGAACAAGGCATCCGCAGGGAGGCATGTAATGGGTCTTATTGCTAATCCTGTCACATTCAGAATATACAGACCAAGGTGGCATTTGCATGGCTCTGAAACATAATACTACTTCAAACACCCTTGGGCCCAGTTCAGCTGAGATCTCCCTTCATTCAAATGCCACACACACACAAGTGCGCAGGAACGCACACGTACACACACACACACTTAGCGCATCAGACTTAGCTCAGGAAGTGTATTGAAGCATTAACAAGTGATGCTTTAATAACAATCAGCTTGGATCACCAAGTTACCCAATTGTAAATTTAAAAAAAATAATTACCATAATTTGCAATCACCATAATTTGCAAATAAAATTCATTAAAAGTCCTACAATGTGATTTTCTGGATTTTTTTCTCTCTCATTTTGTCTGTCATAGTTGAAGTGTACCTATGATAAAAATTACAGGCCTCTCATCTTTTTAAGTGGGAGAACTTGCACAATTGGTGGCTAAATAAATACTTTTTTGCCCCACTGTATGTGTAGCCTGAGTGCAAAACGCAGGCTACAATGTGGCAGTGGTGGTGGGTGATTTGATTGCTTTGACAGGTCTAGCCGTCTATCCTCAACATACCTGTTGGTAAGATACACCTCTGACAAGCTGAAGCCCATCCTGCAGTATTGACAGGTTTCCCAGAGTAACTAGAGTGTAGCCTTGACCTCTGCTCAGTCTCCTGCCGGCAATGCACTGGATCTTACCTTAGTGTTGTATAGCACCCATCTCTATTGACATGCAAAATATTTCTATACTTGGTCCATTACAGTACATAGGCTAAATCCTCACGTGAACACACGTAAACATATTGAACTTTCAGGTAAGCCATGTGCTGCAGATGTCAATAGGAGATTTGTGTGAAAGTTTGACTGAGTTATGTTCAAGTATGTCAAGGTGGGTTTTAGATGATAATGTATGTTCAATCACACCGTGGTTGACTGAATTTCAGTTGAAGGCCAGAACCTATGAGCAAAAACACAAAGGGCTAAAAATATGAGGTGATGACAAAGAGACATGACCACTGGTTTGGTTACAACACCAAACACAGATGTAAATCATTTCATCCCATCTTCTGGAGACCATTACGAGCCAAATACTGTGTAGTATAACTATAGGACTCATGAAGTAAGATTAAATGGGTTAGTGGAGTTTCAGTGAGATCATTCAACAGGACAGAGCAGTATTTTGTCAGCAATAGCTGTTTCATAACAGGGCTACTTTCAGCTCTGACATCAAGTGTGGTATAAATAAGTCAAACATAGTTTACTACATTCAGAGTAGATGGCAATGCTGCTTCTCTTCATCCTCTAACAGTCTCACAACACCGGCGAGGAGGTGAGATAAGCACAGAGATTACATTTCAGACACCTAAAATTGACCTTACCTTATGCTTACCTTAAGTCAAAAACCAACCTTAAAGTATAAGAATTGTGAACAGTGCATACATTGTGGTTAAAGGCTTTATGACAAGGAAAACTCACCAAAATATTGTCCACCTTTGACTGTACAGATTTACTGAAAAAAAAAGAGAAACATAGGACAAATTAGTATGACAAGTATAACGTGAGCACCATGCATAAACCGGATTTATTAATAAATCATTGTAACCTAAGGCATGAGACAACCCTCCCACCCGCTTCTCCCTGGTCATAACCAATATATCCCAGGAACATGTTGTCTTATGTAAAAATAGATACAGACACTACATAAATGTCCTATAGCACTCAATGCCTATTAATAACACCTCCCTCAGAAAGTCCTTGACAGTCATTGAGGGGACTTCAATCCAGTACCCGGGCCTAATCCATATAAATAAGTATCGTAAGATCTGACTTGACCTCAAGGCAATGTCATACCGCTAGAAACACAGAAAAGAAAGTCAACCTATCATTAATTCATCCCACAGCATATTAGTCAAAGGACCTATAAAGAGACAGACAAGCTCTCTCAGACAGGCAGTTAAAATCAAATAGAGAAAACGGACTCACTGACTGTTGGTTACAATCGTTCAGACAGCCTGCTACAGTTCCTCACAGTGAAGTGAGCGGAGAGGCTGCTAATGCTTTACAGTCAGAGATTATCGTGGCCCTTGCTGAGTCCGCCCACTCAAAAACAACACACATCTACACCCATAGCCTGAATTGACCCAATTTCCTCTCCATAGCCTTCAGAAATATCACGTGAGGCAAGGCCAAGATATTGGTGTGAACCACAACACAACTCAAAAGGTTGAGAGATGCCGAATTTTAAAAATTATCACTCAGTGTGTGTGTGTGACTACACATTCTGCAGCTCAAGAGGTGCGTGGTCCATGACACTTCTCCAAATGAACCACATGGTAAATCCCTCTCTGTGTGGCTCAGCCCACATTCAAGTCAGTTTACCTGGACAACATAGTAGGAGATGGTAAATTGGCTCTCATGCAATGGCCTCTCATACTACTAAGAATCAATGCAAGAACTGGTCATAATGAGGCAGGCTGGACCTATTTGATCATCTACTACAATGAAGGGGCAGAACCTAGGACTTACTTACTTGTTAAGTAAAAGTAAAGGTTAGGTTCAGATGTCAGGTTGTTGCTGTGTGATATGGGGCCAAGTCAGACTGAGGGGCTGTTACTAGGTTACTCAGGGCAGGGCAGAATCAGGAGACTGTTATTAGTGGTGACAGAGAAAGTAAGCTTTAATGGACTGTTACTAGGTGATGCCAGGATTTCTCAGTGTTGATAATAAGCAGGTCTGCCAGGTTCCTCTCATTAAGCTGTTTCTAGGTAAGGCCAGGCAGGTACCGAGAGAGCGACTCGTTAAGTCACTGTTGCTGTGGGGAGCTGGGAGGGGATTGGGAAAGGGGAAGACAGGATTTAGATTCTCCCTGCCAGCTCCTTACTGCACATTACTCCAGTTTTAAATGTTCTGCAGCAATTATACCCCAAATTCTGGTCATACAGAGCCTGAGTATGACTTAACAAGCTCTGCCTAGAATCACTTAGTCTGGAGTAGAACCTCACTTGGCAGGGTACACAATAATGTTGATGACTGGCATTACAAAGGGGGTTTAAGGGTAAATCAACCTGCAGTATAACAATGGCACAGATTCCTCTGACATTATTATAAATAAAATAAAAAATTCCTGTGGGTCAGAGTCTGAGTTTGTGTTCCTATAGAACAGCCATCCTTTCCTGTCCCTAAATTCTGAGTTTGGTGATTTTCATGTGAAACATGGACCCATTACTATGCAATAAATGTACGTTGAGACTGAGGAAGTCTGGTTTCTAAACACATCCTGTTGAACCCTGGGCTGGCAGTAGACTAGCGCAGCTCTGAATGATGAACCCACTCACCCTGCCTATGTTGGCCTAATTCATCTATATCCAAGTTGCACTAGGTAAACTTCAACATGTCTGATCTAATTCTTTTAGTGGCATGCACCAAACACCACAGCTTGAGATTTACATGATTGATTGTATATATTTGCCGGATTTTGTCTCTCACAACAACCTTTCTGCACTAAGCAGCTAACTGCTGCGTGTATTAAATTACCCGTAGCTACCCAGTTCAGAAACCCTTGAATGAACTAATGTGCCTACATCTACCACACAACGGGTCTTATTTCAGCCTTTTAATAAATCATTTTGAAACGTTGAGAAAGATGAGTAAGTCAAAACACAAATCAACATTCGAAAACCATTACTGGTAATATGATATGAAATAATAAACACTAAACCTAAAATGTTACATTAATAGGGACTGTGTGTATCGTTTTTTCCTGAAAAGCACCCTGATTACCAAAGGCAGCAGAGCAGACTGTTTGTGTCCCCCCCCCCAGCTGGCCCCTCTTGCACTCCCCCTACTGAACGTAAACAACAGTCAGGGCCACCAGGAAGGGGCAGCCTTGGCTGCTCACTGTCCACCATCTTGCCTCAATATGGCTGCTTCAGGGAGAAAGAGGATTGCCTGACATTCACCTCTAAATCTCAGCAACCGCAGACAGTGGCCTGACACTGGGGAAGGCTGGAGTATAAAAGCTGTGCTATTCTGAATTATCAACGTGGGTAAACCCTCCAACGGCGAGCAGACATCCAACCCTGTTGAACCTCTCGGATCTCATAATCTTCCACTAGAGTGGTGATGGTGAATCTTAAACTGAAGCCTGACATACCATCAGAACAGCCACCAAATTGAGTGTGGAGCAGATACAGTCCACTACAGTTCAGAGTTTCAACTGAATAGCACAACTGGGAGTTAAAGTTCATAACAACTGGCCTATAAATCAGATCTAACATAACTTTCAAAGATTTAAAGACAGTAGGTCAACTGTTAAATATAGCTACTACCAAAGACGAGACCTAGCTCCACTCTAGTCAGTCAAACGTTGAAAGTCACCATTTACCCACACAGAGGTTTTTTCAGGACACAGACTCATGGCTGGTGAAAACTCAGTGAGTACAGGCTTAACTGATTGTCAGTGTACAGCTCTATATAAAAATATATATATTTAAAAAAATAATAAAGTACAAGCCATCGGGTGCTGAAAGCATAATCTTCTACACACCTTCCTCCCTTTTAACTGGCACCTTGTTAGTGTGCAAATACTCCCAAGCATAGGAATGTTGTGGGTCTCCCAACTGCATTAATTCGGACGAATTACGGCTGACCTCATTTAGTCGACATGCTGTTGGTCGACCAAAATGTCTTTAGTCGAGCAGTAGCAAACACTAAAACCATGGTGTACAAGACAACTGTCTGATTTGCGCGTCTGAGTGGACTAATCCATTGTGCAGGCCGTAACAGTACATCACTCTAAAACATGTGCTACTGAAATTGTATATGGTTAAAGACAATGGTGCAACATTAATAAACCCCAACCTA
Source organism: Oncorhynchus mykiss (assembly GCF_057628025.1). Classification (NCBI taxonomy): domain Eukaryota; kingdom Metazoa; phylum Chordata; class Actinopteri; order Salmoniformes; family Salmonidae; genus Oncorhynchus; species Oncorhynchus mykiss. The sequence goes on along the minus strand of NC_143027.1, from coordinate 68,248,716 downwards.
ATTAGGTCTATAATCAATAGCCTAACTGTTAAAATGTGCCTGGCTTCATAAAATCATCCATATATAATCTATAGAAATAAGAAATCCTGCTTCTGTTGCCTATTTGAGTGTTTGTTTAATAGCCTACTGATTCCGTGAGCACCAAGCATCACGCAACCACAACCATGTCGGATAATTAGATAGACCATTTCACAAATTGGACTTAAATATATATATATTTTTTTTAAATATTTGCTATCCTGTAATGAAGGCTTTACACTTTTTTTTTTTTGTTAGAACGGCATCTATGGTATTACTTAATTACATTTTCAGATAAATTATAATAACCCTCCTTTTCTTGATCTCATTATTATTACTATTATGATGATCATTATAATAAGTAATGTTATTATCATTAGAAGGCAGCCTTGTAGAACCACCATTGGACACGCTCTAGGCCTAAGAGAGCATCCCGTTTAGTCTTAACTTACTTAGGCCTGTTTAAATACTTACAGTGCATTCGGAAAGTATTCAGACCGCAGACTTTTCACAATTTGCTACGTTACAGCCTTATTCTGAAATTGATTCAATTGTTTTCCTCAATCTACACACAACACCCAATTATGACAAAGCAAACAGGTTTAGAAAATGTTGCTAATTTATAAAAAAATAAAAAATAAAATAAAAACAGTATTACCTTATTTACATAAGTATTCAGACCTTTTGCTATACGAGACTAAATTGAGCTCAAGTGCATCCTGTTTCCATTGATCATCCTTGAGATGTTTCTACAACTTGATTGGAAAATTCAATTGATTGGACATGATTTGAAAAAGGCACACACCTGTCTTTATAAAGGTCACACAGTTGACAGTGCATGTCAGAGCAAAAACCAAGCCATGAGGTCGAAGGAATTGTCCGTAGAGCTCCGAGACAGGATTGTGTCGCGGCACAGATCTGGGAAGGGTACCAAAACATTTCTGCAGCATTGAAGTTCCAAGAACACAGTAGACTCCATCAATTCTTAAATGGAAGATGTTTGTAACCACCAAGACTCTTCCCAGTTAAATAAAAGGTTATATTTATAAAAAATAAATACAAATAATAATACTTATTACTTTTTTCAGCGGCAGGGACTGGGAGACTAGTCAGGATCGAGGGCAAGATTAACGGAGCAAAGTGCTGAGAGATCCTTAATGAAAACCTGCTCCAGAGCTCTCAGGACCTCAGCCTGTGGCGAAGGTTCACCTTCCAACAGGACAACGGCCCTAAGCACACAGCCAAGACAACGCAGCAGTGGCTTTGGGACAAATCTATGAATATCCTTGAGTGGCCCACCCAGAGCACGGAAATGAATCAGAACGAACAGCTCTGGAGAGACCTGAAAATAGCTGTGCAGTGACGCTCCCCATCCAACTTGACAGAGCGTGAGAGGATCTGCGAGAAGAATGGGAGAAACTCCCCAAATACAGGTGTGCCAAGCTTGTAGCGGCATACCTAAGAAGACTCAAGGCTGTTATCACCGCCAAAGGTGCTTCAACAAAGTAAAGGGTCTGAATACTTGTGATCAGTTTTGTGTTTTTAATACATTTGCAAAATGTATTTTCGCTTTGTCATTATGGGGTATTGTGTAAATTGTTTTTTCCCCCCTCAATTGAATTCATTTTAGAATAAGGCTGTCACGTAACAAAAATGTGGAAGTCAAGGGGTCTGAATACTTTCCGAATGCACTGTGTATAGGCTACTGTATCAATCATTCATGTCATCACACAGCATACGAGTCATTCATGATTTGAAATGCAATCAAGCATTTTAGTTATAAAATAAAACAAAGCAACCCTTGAAAATAAACCATTCAATTTCGGCAATTGCATTCACAAACGCATGTGACTGTTTTTAGTCTTTACTGTAATAAAAGGCTTTACAAAAAAATCTAACATTACAACATACTCTCGGCTACGCTTAGAATGTATTTAGTGGCGTCTCTTGATCTCCAGTATTTTCCACAACTAGTCAAAATGTATTCCACACATCTGATTTCCCCTTTACCTCCCGAGCAACCAGTAAATAAACATTCCCCCGTTTAGAGTTTGTCATGTCCTCTGCATCCATTTTGCTGCAATATGTGTTATGGTGATCGGAGTTTGCTACAACCAATTTATTGATGTGATGATATGCTATAGGTCAGGCCCTATTGGTCTATGTATTGCGATGCATACATGTATCATGTAAAGATAGCAAGGGTTAAGGGAAAAGGGAATGTTTCCCTAAACAAATTAGTGATTTCAGTAACAGAACTTTTCAGTCAGAAATGACTGGTCGAAAGAACAGAGGACTCTCGGCCGATTAAGATTTTTTTTAGTCGGGGACAGCCCTAACAAAACTGCATACATTTTTTAACAAGTTCAACAACGAGGAAAGGGTAGAGTGTGTGTATCAGGACAAGGCATACACACAAAACGAAAGAAAAAAACAACTTCTCTAGATAGTAGGCCTACCTCCCTTCAATGTCACTTAAAATAAACTAATAAAAATGTCCTTCAAGCACAGAGCCAGAAACAAAAAATGACCCGTAACACATTTTCAAATGACATTCCTGACATTTGTTAAGTGTTCTTCTGTTGCCTTTGAATTTACAGGCCAATCTAATCTTCAAATAATGTGATGTGTTCACAGAAATCAAGCCACAATGCTTGTTCTGTTGCGTCGCAGGTTTGTATCAGATTCGCTCCAAGCACAAACCAACTCTAAACTGAATTCCAAAAGGTCCTTGAGAGGAAGGTGAGAACGAGGGGGAATAGAAACAATATCTTATCATGCTTGGTGGGAATTAATCCATTAAGGGGTCCTCACCACATACCTAAATTTCCTCCTTTATTTGTTAGTTTAATTGAAATTAAGGGCTAACCAAAATGCAGGGGATTGTTTGTGGGCCCATCCAAAGACAGTCATTCAGTAATCTGGCAAAAACAAACCTGATAATAAAATGCTGACTAGTGTAAAAATGGAAAAACGTCTTATGATTGCATTCCCTACAAAAATAGACAGGAAATTTCACTCAAGATATAGAACCGCACCAAAACGCAATTAAGGACCTCCAAGACGACAAAGAAATTCTACCTTCGACAGTAGCGGTGAAAATTTCTATAAAATTCTGCACTCCTGAAAACAGTCTCATGTTTGCCGGTGGTGAAGCTAATTATTAAAAAAAAAAAAATGTTTACCCCTTTTTCTCCCCAATTTCGTGGTATCCAATTGTTGTAGTAGCTTCTATCTTGTCTCATCGCTACAACTCCCGTACGGGCTCGGGAGAGACGAAGGTTGAAAGTCATGCGTCCTCCGATACACAACCCAACCAAGCCGCACTGCTTCTTAACACAGCACGCATCCAACCCGGAAGCCAGCCGCACCAATGCGCCGGAGGAAACACCGTGCACCTGGCCACCTTGGTTAGCGCACACTGCGCCCAGCCCGCCACAGGAGTCGCTGGTGCGCGATGAGACAAGGACACCCCTACCGACCAAGCCCTCCCTAACCCGGGCGACGCTAGGCCAATTGTGCGTCGCCCCACGGACCTCCCGGTCGCGGCCGGTTACGACAGAGCCTGGGCGCGAACCCAGGGACTCTGATGGCACAGCTGGCGCTGCAGTACAGCGCCCTTAACCACTTAACCCGGGAGGCCCGTGAAGCTAATTTTTAATTCTCTTTGAAGACTATCCTCATTGTGTTTGGATTTCATCCCCTCCTTCCAACAACTCAATGTTTATATCCCAGGACAAATTAGCTCGCAACAGCAAGCTAGCTAAATAGAACAAATTATTTAACAAGTGCAAGCTAGCTAGCTAAATTGCCATAAAGGTTTAATGCTTTTCGACCTGTCCCCAAATTAATGTAATTGGTTCAGAGTTTGTTTTCATATTTGAACCTGCGTGCCGTGATCGTGTTTGGGGTGGGGGGACAAAATACATTTGCGCACGAGCATAGCCGGTTTGGGTTCCGTGTTACTCAGACAACCCCTTCTACTGGTTCACAAGGAAACATTTGCATATTCAAATCTCACTCTCTCCTAAGATTTTGCATTTCTAGCCAAAAAGAAGAAGAGTCATGAAAAAGCAAGCAGCTCTAGCTCTCGTCACTGTATCTCAATGCATTTAAATTGCCATCGATAAAATGCAATTGTGTTCGTTGTCCGTAGCTTATGCCTGCCCATACCATAACTCCACCGCCACCATGGGGAATTCTGTTTACAACGTTGACATCAGAAAACCGCTTGCCCACATGTGGTCTGCGGTTGTGAGGCCAGTTGGACGTACTGCAAAATTCTCTAAAACGATGTTGGAGGCTGCTTATGGTAGAGAAATTATAACTAAATTATCTGGAAACAGCTCTGGTGGACATTCCTGAAGTCACCATGCCAATTGCACACTCCCTCAAAACTTGAGACATCTGTGGCATTGTGTTGTGTGACAAAACTGCACATTTAGGTGGCCTTTTATTGTCCCCAGCACAAGGTGCACCAGTGTAGAGATCATGCTGTTAAATCAACTTCTTGATATGCCACAAATGTCAGGTGGATGGATTATCTTGGCAAAGGAGAAATGCTCACTAACTGGGATATACATTTGTGCATAACATTTCAGAGAAACAAGCTTTTTGTGAGTCTTGAACATTTCTGGGATCTTTTGTTTCATAGGACCAACACTTTAACCCCTTTTTCTCTCCAATTTCATGGTATCCAATTGGTAGATACAGTCTTGTCTCTTCCACTCCCGTACGGACACTGGGGAGGCGAAGTTCGAGAGCAGTGCGTACTCCGAAACACAACCCAACCAAGCCGCACTGCTTCTTGACACAATGCCCACTTAACCCGGAAGCCAGATCACCAATGTGTCGGAGGAAACACCGTACACCTGGCGACAGTGTCAGCGTGCATTACGCCCGGCCCGCCACAGGAATCGCTAGTGCGCGATGGGACAAGGACATCACTGGCGACCAAACCCTCCGCTAACCCGGACGAAGCTGGGCCAATTGTGCACCGCCTGCCCATATCATAACCCCACCAACACCATGGGGAATTCTGTTTACAACGTTGACATCAACTGCCAAATCAATCCTCAGTCTCCCACTGACTCGAGAGACATGCAAAGCTCTCATCGTAACTTTCCAAAGGGCAGTCCAGCACCACCAGAACCAAGCCAAGGACAGATCTTTTCCATGGGAGGCAGCATTTACTTTTGTGCCAGATCTGCAAATGTAGATCATAGGTATCATCTATCACTCAGGCTGTACTAACATTTAGCTGTACTCACCCAGTCAAGTGTAATATGCACCATTCAGGACGGTAACCTGTAGGTAACATTAGGGCAATTCCATGGTAACAGAATGATGCCATAACAGATTTTTCACCTTAATATGCATGCCAAAGAACAAACATTGATTGCAAAGTTAATAAACAAACCATAAAAATCTATGCACAAGAACCACTACATTCCACAATGTCCACTGACAATGTTACAAAAACACATTTACTTGAAGAACAGTACAGATAGAAAACTTTACAACAGAATGACAGTAAAATCTCTCAGTTTTCGTGACCAAGTTCTCCAAAAACTCTTAATCTACTCTGATTTACAATTCAAATGACAGCAGAAATAATGAAGTTTCAACTTTGATGTGAAGTGGATTAACACCTAATAACAGAATGACATCTGGGTCCCTGATTTGTACTATACAGAAATGCATAATTATTAGGAATGTAACGATTCACCGACATGTATAGATATGTACAGTTGAAGTCGGAAGTTTACATACACCTTAGCCAAATACATTTAAACTCAGTTCTTCACAATTCCTGACATTTAATCCTAGTAAACATTCCCTGTCTTAGGTCAGTTAGGATCATCAATTTATTTTAAGAATGTGAAATGTCAGAATAATAGTAGAGAGAATGACATAATTCAGCTTTTGTTTCTTTCATCACATTCTCAGTGGGTCAGAAGTTTACATACACTCAGTATTTGGTAGAATTGCATTAATTGTTTAACTTGGGTCAAATGTTTCAGGTAGCCTTCCACAAGCTTCCCACAATAAGTTGGGTGAATTTTGGCACTTTCCTCCTGACAGAGCTGGTGTTACTGAGTCAGAATTGTAGGCTTCCTTGCTCGCACACGCTTTCGCAGTTCTGCCCAAACATTTTCTATAGGATTGAGGTCAGGGCTTTGTGATGGCCACTCCAACATCTTGACTTTGTTGTCCTTAAGCCATTTTGCACGGGATGGCAGCCTCATGTTGTGGGGTGCTTTGCTGCAGGAGGGACTGGTGCACTTCACAAAATAATGGCATCATGAGGCAGGAAAATGATGTGGATATATTGAAGCAACATCTCAAGACATCAGTCAGGAAGTTAAAGCTTGGTCGCAAATGGGTCTTACCCATTTGTGACAATGACCCCAAGCATACTTCCAAAGTTGTGGCAAAATGACTTAAGGACAACAAAGTCTAGGTATTGGAGTGGTCATCACAAAGCCCCTGACCTCAATCCCGTATCAAAATTGAGGGAAAAACTGAAAAGCGTGTGCGAGCAAGGAGGCCTACAAACACCAGCTCCGTCAGGAGGAATGGGCCAAAATTCACCCAACTTATTGTGGGAAGCTACCCGAAACATTTGACCCACGTTAAACAATTTAAAGGCAATGCTACCAAATACAAATTGAGTGTATGTAAACTAGAGGTCGACCGATTATGATTTTTCAACACCGAAACCGATTATTGGGGGACCAAAAAAGCCAATACCGATTAAATCGGATGATTTTTTAAATTGTATTTGTAATAATGACAATTACAACAATACTGAGTGAACACTTATTTTAATTTAATATAATACATCAATAAAATCAATTTAGCCTCAAGTAAATAATGAAACATGTTCAATTTGGTTTAAATAATGCAAAAACAAAGTGTTGGAGAAGAAAGTAAAAGTGCAATATGTGCTATGTAAGAAAGCTAACGTTTCAGTTCCTTGCTCAGAACATGAGAACATATGAAAGCTGGTGGTTCCTTTTAACATGAGTCTTCAATATTCCCAGGTAAGAAGTTTTAGTTATTTTAGGAATAGGACTATTTCCCTCTATACCATTTGTATTTCATTAACCTTTGACTATTGGATGTTCTTATAGGCACTTTAGTATTGCCAGTGTAACAGTATAGCTTCCGTCCCTCTCCTCGCTCCTCCCTGGGCTCGAACCAGCAACACAACGACAACAGCCACCATCGAAGCAGCGTTACCCATGCAGAGCAAGGGGAACAACTACTAGAAGGCTCAGAGCGAGTGACATTTGAAACGCTATTAGCGCGCGCTAACTAGCTAGCCATTTCACTTTGGTTACACCAGCCTCATCTCGAGTTGATAGGCTTGAAGTCATAAACAGTGCAATGCTTGACGCACAACGAAGAGCTGCTGGCAAAACGCACGAATATGCTGTTTGAATGAATGTTTACGCGCCTGCTTCTGCCTACCACCGCTCAGTCAGATTATATGCAACGCAGGACACGCTAGATAATATCTAGTAATATCATGAATCATGTGTAGTTAACTTGTGATTATGATTGATTGTTTTTTATAAGATAAGTTTAATGCTAGCTAGCAACTTACCTTGGCTTACTGCATTCGCGTAACAGGCGCTCCTTGTGGAGTGCAACGAGAGAGAGGCAGGTCGTTATTGCGTTGGACTCGTTAACTAAGGGTGCAAGATTGGTTCCCCCAAGCCGACAAGGTGAAAGTTGTTCTGTCCCTGAACAAGGCAGTTAAACCCACCGTTCCTAGGCCGTCAATGAAAATAAGAATGTGTTCTTAACTGACTTGCCTAGTTAAATAAAAAAGGTATAAAAATGTATTATATATTTTTTTAATATCGGCAAATCGGCACCCAAAAATAACGATTTCCGATTGTTATGAAAACTTGAAATCGGCCCTAATTAAATCAGCCATTCCGATGAATCGGTCGACCTCTAATGTAAACTTCTGACCCACTGGGAAAGTGATGAAAGAAATAAAAGCTGAAACAAATAATTCCCTCTACTATTATTCTGACATTTCACATTCTTAAAATAAATTGATGATCCTAACTGATCTAAGACAGGGAATTGTTACTCAGATTATATGTCAGGCTAATGTGTATTTAAACTCCCGACTTTAACTGTAGGTATTTTCTCAAAACTGCATTGTTGGTTAAGGGCATGTAAGTAAGTATTTCACTGTAAGGTCTACTACACCTGTTGTATTCGGCACATGTGACACAAGGAGCGCCTGTTACAAAGAATCGTCTAGAATGTAATTGTATGCTGTAGCGTTAAGATTTCCTTTCACTGGAACTAAGGGGGCTTTTCCGAACCTGTTCTGTGAGCTTGTGTGGCCTACCACTTGGCGGCTGAGCCGTTGTTGCTTCTAGACATTTACACTTCACAATAACAGCAGTTTACAGTTGACTGGGGCAGCTTTAGCAGGGCAGAAATTTTACAAACTTGACTTGTTGGAAAGGTGGCATCCTGTGTCAGTGCCACATTGAAAGTCACTGAGCTCTTCAGTAAGGCCATTCTACTGCCAATGTTTGTCTATGGAGATTACATGGCGGTGTGCTTGATTTTATACAACTGTCAGCAACGGGTGTAGCTGAAATAGCCGAAACCACTCATTTGAAGGGGTGTCCACATACATACGTATCTAGATACTTTTGTATACATAGTGTATCGACTCGTCTTGAAAGGGAAAGATGCACATCCCTAATAATTATAGATTTGTGATGTATTCATTGTGATGTATCCTGAATAGGTACACAAAAAAGGTATAAAAATGCAATATCCTCCTTTGCATGTTCGGTTATTATTTTACACATTGGCTATTATTCTAATATCCTCCCCCCAAACAAGACCACATTTGGTTGGTACGGACTAGAGGTTGATCGATTATGATTTTTCAACGCCGATACCGATTATTGGAGGACCAAAAAAAGCCGATACCGATTAAAATCGGCCTATTTTTTGTTTTGTTTGTTGTAATAATAACAATTACAACAATACTGAATGAACACTTATTTTAATCTAATATAATACATCAATAAAATAAATTTAGCCTCAAATAAATAATAAAACATGTTCAATTTGGTTTAAATAATGCAAAAACAAAATGTTGGAGAAGAAAGTAAAATTGCAATATGTGCCATGTAAAAAAGCTAACGATTTCCTTGCTTAGAACATGAGAAAATATGAAAGCTGGTGGTTCCTTTTAACATGAGTCTTCAATATTCCCAGGTAAGAAGTTATAGGTTGTAGTTATTGTTGGACTATTTCTCTCTATACGATTTGCATTTCATATACCTTTGACTATTGGATGTTCTTATTGGCACTTTAGTATTGCCAGTGTAACAGTATAGCTTCCGTCCCTCTCCTCCCCCTTACCCGGGCTCGAACGAGAAACACATCGACAACAGCCACCCTCGAAGCAGCGTTACCCATGCAGAGCAAGGGGAACTACTACTCCAAGTCTCAGAGCGAGTGACACTTGAAACGCTATTAGCATGCACCCCGCTAACTAACTAGCCATTTCACATCGGTTACACCAGCCTAAGCTCGAGAGTTGATAGGCTTGAAGTCATAAACAGCTCAATGCTTGAAGTATTGCGAAGAGCTGCTAGCAAAACACACGAAAGTGCTGTTTGAATGAATGCTTACGAGCCTGCTGGTGCCTACCATCGCTCTGTCAGACTGCTCTATCAAATCATAGACTTAATTATAACATAATAACACACAGAAATACGAGCCTTTGGTCATTAAAATGCTCGAATTCGGAAACAAAAGTTTGTTCTTTCAGTGAAATACGGAACCGTTACGTATTTTATCGAACAGATGGCATCCCAAAGTCTAAATATTACTGTTACATTGTTCAACCTTCAATATTATGTCATAATTATGTACAAGCATGGCAAATTAATTACAGCCTTTGTTAGGAATAAATGGACTTCACACAGTTCGCAATGAGCCAGGCGGCCCAAACTGCTGCATATACCCTGACTGCTTGCAAGGAAAGCAAGAGAAATTAAACAATTTCCCTAGTTATAAGAAATTCATGTTAGCAGGCAATATGAACTAAATATGCAGGTTTAAAAATATATACTTGTGTATTGATTTTAAAGTAAGGCATTGATGTTTATGGTTAGGTACATTGGTGCAACGACAGTGCTTGTTAAATCATCACCCGTTTGTCGAAGTAGGCTGTGATTCAATGAGAAATTAACAGGTACCACATCGATTATATGCAACGCAGGACACGCTACATAAACTAGTAATATCATCAACCATGTGTAGTTAACTAGTGATTATGTTAAGATTGATTGTTTTTTTTTATAAGATAAGTTTAATGCTATCAAGCAACTTACCTTGGCTTCTTGCTGCCCTCGCGTAACAGGTAGTCAGCCTGCCATGCAGGCTCCTCGTGGAGTGCAATGTAAGGCAGGTGGTTAGAGCATTGGACTAGTAACCGGAAGGTTGCAAAAACAAATCCCGAGCTGACAAGGTAAAAATCTTTCGTTCTGCCCCTGAACAAGGCAGTTAACCCACCGTTCTTAGGCCGTCATTGAAAATAAGAATGTGTTCTTAACGGACTTGTCTAATTAAATGAAGGTGTTTAAATAAATAAATAAATAAATATATATATATATATATATATCCGTGTCCAAAAATACCGATTACCGATTGTTATGAAAACTTGAAATCGGCCCAAATTAAATCGGCCATTCCGATTAATCGGTCGACCTCTAGTACGGACAAGACCGAATCTGAACTAATCAAGTTTGGACATCATAGTAGAGCACAGTAAAGTACAGCAGAGTGGCGTTCAGTGCATTATACTGTACTCTAGTGTGCTTTACTCTACTGTACAGTGCTGTATTGTGCTGATATAGACTCAACTTCTCTTTACTGTACTGCAATGTGCTGTCTAAACTTGTGAAACAGATGTCTAAAATGTAACTACTTTTCAATGTCCATGCATGTCTGGTGCTCAGTGATTGATTTTCGCTGGTTACAGTAAATGGAAACAGAGGGGGCTCATAGGTAGGTGTCAGTAAGAGCCGGGAGAGATGACATTAACTGGAGAGAGAGAGGTCATCCAGACTTTTCACAATTATGAGCTGAACATGACAGTATGCCAGTGGAAGGAAGGATAGTAGCAGGTGAACCAACTGTGGTATCATTTCCCAATTTATCCAATGCAATCGCAGTCATTCTGTTATTGCTTTTTCAGTCATTATGTTATAGATTTTGTTACAGAATGACACATTTTAAACATGTATGGGTTTTTGAAACAGAAAGACAAGTCACTAGGCAATATTTCTTAAACTTACAGAAGGCAAATAATTTCAGCAATATTAAATATTATATATAATATTATATATTAAATATTTCAATGACCAGAAGCATGATATTTCTACCTTTAGATTTTGTGGCATAGAGAAAGCTAAGATATCAGGGTGATATCAATAATATTCTGAGTAGAAGGGGATGTTTTTGGATTTTCACCCTCCAGACATTATTTCCTAAAGGACTTAATGATGAAATGCCTATGTATGTTATGTTGAGAATTTGAACATGAATTATGTGCCTATTTAAGATTTCTCTGTTTTTCGTATGATGTACCCAATGACTAATGTAAACTTGCTATGTTCTCATTGTGATTTTAGAGACATGTTTCATAAGTCTTATTTATACACATTTGTAATATTTATGAAATTCATATTGATATATTTGGTAGCACTTATGTTTTTCCCTTTGCCTTCAACCCCATTCGATGCGTAGAACGGATGTGGGAGGGGCTAGGTCTACATAAGGGTCAAAAATGTTTACAATTCACAACAGCTCTGACGAAGGCCGTGAGGCCGATACGTAAGCTTATTAAATATCAGTGATACTATCAAGAGCAGTGTGCGGTTTCTTTTTTCCTTCAGCAATATTAAATATAAAATGTTGCTATTAGTTGGCAAGGGTCTTAACTTGAACAATATTGTGTTTTAATGTTATTCTAATAACTTTTAAGACTTTTTTTGGGCAGATGTCCGGGTTAGAGGAGGGTTTGGCCGGGGTAGGCCATCAATGTGAATAAGAATTTGACTGACTTGCCTAGTTAAATAAAAGGTTAAATAAAAATAAAACATGTCTTCTAAGACCCCTTTGTTTGACCGGAAATCAAAGCCTTTGCTTTTTCCAAAATTTAAGATAGAAAATAGCTGAAAAAAATGTATATGCCCTAATTTAAAAAACATATATAGACTGAATTTTCATTTGACATCACATTTGATGTGCTCCTATAAACTTCACATGTTGGTGCTCATGGGTCCTTTAACATGGAAATGGCCATTACAAAATCTGCATCTTCCATGGTATTTCAAAATACTACTACATTCGTTGTCATCTCATAAAGGGAGTTCCAACAGTTCCCCTGTAATAAAAAAGGACGAAGCAAAACAATTATTTCCATGTTTTAAATGTATTTGCACTATTCCATAACAATGTCTGATGTTGACCATAAAACATCAAGTCAATGTATTGATGATGGAACTTATGCCCATCAAAATAGGGAAGTGATATCCCACGTATGGATCCATGTCATCCAGAGCCGCATTCCTTCACACTGGTTTGGGGGTAGCACTGGGGGACACTGGCCTTACAGCAGATTACTGTGCTGAGAATCAACAAATATACTGTAGCGTATTTTCTGATATTATTAACATACGCCTAGGTGGTGGCATTTTGCAATTTATGACTAGGCTATGGTTACATGTTACCTAAGTGGTTCTATATTTTTCATATGATGCCCATTAGATTAAAAAAAGTGCCAGTCATGACTTTCCCAATGTTGTAATTCCACAGAGAACCGTCCATGTTCTTCAGTTCCTGATATGTCACTGCATATAATCTAAAACTATTTACACAATATTGAAACCAAGACAAATCACAAGTCATTGAAACCCAGACAAATCACAAGTCGGTTCTGAATGATTGTGCACCACATAATGCGGTGGTATAAGTTATACCATGAACATTAAGTCTGATTATGATAAACATCTGTCAACAACTTTTCAAACGCAAAATGCAAACCACATCTATTAGCATATTATGGATCCTTATGATACTTCATAATTCATGTATGGAGTATCTATATGAAACCAAAGGATAAGGCAACAGGTGAAACATGCATAAAAGTAAAATCACCATATTATTCAGTGTGTAAATTGAACATTTAATTATGTAAGTTGACTGGGATATGAGTGCAACCATATTTATCTACAGATCTGTGAAGAGATTAATGTTGAACGTAGCCAAATAATATTTTTAAGGTTTGTACTGACACAACATGCAGGTCATTGATTATGTATAGAATAGTATAGTAGTAGATATGGTAAGGTGCAGGGCAGGCTGTGCTATTATTACCATAGCCATTTATACCGCCATGGATTTGAAATACATGTCGAGACATGCAAAAAACAAAAAAAAAACAATGGTGGTTTTCAACCCAGTTAGTGCAGGCGTGCACCACTGGCTTTCTCCCGTAAACTAACCTCGTTATAACGCGCGTAAGCGTACTAGCTACATACTATTCTGTTTTCCCGAAAATACGCAAATTGACTAGAGTGCGTGCACTAATGAGGATACCGAAACCATGCACAAAGCACACGTCCAGGTCATATATACACACCTCAGTGGGTCCAACTAACTAACCGCGAGGTTTCTTGCAACACTCGGGTTGTTAATATTCACCCATTTTGACCCTTTAGTCGAGACCTGTCCACCACCACGAAAAGGCAGCGATAGCTTGCTGCTAATGGAATGAATGTGTCCGACATGCCGCACGCGCTATTCCATAACAAAAACAATTTATATAAATTAACTTATAGTAGACAATATTAGCTCTTGGTACCAAGAAATTCACGAAAAACGGTATAAAAAAAAGTATTATTGTCAACGCCAATCACAAATGTTGACATGTATGTTTACGTTGATGAAAATGAGGGCGAAGGAGGCAACACTCAGTTGCTGCTAGTTAGTAATGAGCTGGCTAATTAAATATCTGGGCTAGCTAGCTAGAGGTAGCCACACTATAATGGCAAAACATGTGGAACTGGTTGAACTAATGTAAGTTAACTAAGCTAACTATCTGGCTAGCAATCGAAGTAGCACAATGCTAGCTAATGGTCGTCCTTACCAGATGGAATTCTTTATTTTGAGCTGCAACGCATTGGCCTCAGTCCCTTGCAGTCCAGGAACTAGGGATGGTAAGGTGCTTATTCCAGAGCCCAGCTTCGGGAGCTGATCATGTTGTTGTTGATCCTCAGTCATCACGATGAGATTCAGGATGGGAGGAAAGGGATCTTTAACATGCAGGCCTCAACTTGGACCTCGAGATAGCAGTTATTTTCCTACTGTACATTACCGACCCACCCGTTCTCATTTGCGATATACGTGGCCTCAGTTCCAGGGTAGAAACGGTGCCGGGAAAACATTGTTAGACGGTTAATTTCGAACACCATGCACAGACATGTTTAAAAAAAATAATCACAAGTACAGAGGAATACAAAATGCAGGCTTTCCCCAAGATTCCGTCGCAGCCTTGTGGCGACCCGTGCGTTTGCAAACACTAGTGGTGGAAGTGTTTGTGATGCTGACTAGTATTCTGCCAGCAGGACGAACGATGACGTCACATTGAACCCTTCTAAATAAAAGCCTGCATTTCAAAATATTGCAATGTGGATAACTAAATCAAAATATATTTACTTTTAACATTTTTTTTGTCTCTACTAACCACATATGTGTAGGTTTGGATGGGGACGGTGTAGCACGGCTTAATGCTTGCTTTTCACTCCGTCCCTTCCATAGCTCCCAATGCAATATACTGTAATATACTGTACATGGTATACATATTGGCTTGTAGAGAGATACCTTTTCTACCTGTCTCAGCTAAAGTGGGGTGGGAAATACTCAGTAGGGTCTCTGCTAATGTAACAGGGTTATATTGGTGATTCCCCTTGCCACTTTATTGTTAAGCCAATGGGTTTTTGGTTTGAGTTTGTCTTGCCTTCACCCAGTCAACATGGCATCTTATTGGCTGGTTTGCGTAGCTTGCTTACGAGGGGGATGTTCCCAGTGAACAAGCACCAGCACTCTGCGTGAGTGCAGAGTTGGATGGTGAGACGTGCATTGCATGACGTGCAATTTTGTGCCGTTCCTATCAGGTACATTGTTAAAGATATTATATTGTATATTGTAATTGTATTATTTTGGTAACTAGCCCAGTGAACAAGCACCAAACCAGCGTGCGTGAGTGCAGAGTTGGATGGTGAGACGTGCATTGCATGACGTGCAATTTTGTGCCGTTCCTATCAGAATAAATCTACATGACTGGTGCTACATGTTGGAGTTCCGTGTCGATGACTGATTGTACACAACGCAAGAAGAGTACTGTTACACTAACCAAATATGGTTCGTTTTGGAGTGGGACTGTGTTGTACATACACAGGAAGTAGGGGTGCTGCAGCACTGAAAAATCAGAATAATATTTCATTACTAGTCCTTTATTAATGGACAACGTAGCCTTGATTATTATAATTTTTTTCCACAAAGTTTTTTTCCTGTTCTCGTTCTCTACAAGCCAATATGTATCCCATGTACAGTCCATTACAGTATATTGCATTGGGGCCTATGTAGGGGAGGAGTGAAAAGCCTGCAGCAGGCCATGTGACACAGTCCACCTCCAAAACTACACCCTTCTCAGTATTTCCCACCCCACTTTAGCTGAGACAGGTATAAAAGTTCTCTCTACAAGCCAATAAGTATCCCCGTGTATTGAGCTGCAGTGAAAGGACTGGGTGGAGTAAGGAGTCACCATTACTCTGAAACAAGAGACCCATTTAAGTTTTGCAGACTATCTATTGAATAATTCCAATAACAAATTGTATTTGATTAAAAGTGCATTCATTTAAATATAGCCTACATAAAAGCTTTCAACATACCAGTATTTTTGTAAATGTTCAAAAGAAATGATGGTATAAATACAAAATGCATAAAAAATTCTATATTCACAGTTCAGCATGTCTCTGCATGGTAACTCTTATTTTGAAGAAAGAAATGCACGATCGTTCTGCCAGCATAATATCCTACTGCTGGGAGAACGGTAATGTGATGCTGCTCCTGCTGCTGCTGTCAGGCATCGGTAGCGCAGGCGCAGACTGCACGAATGAAGAATAACGTGCTTTTTTGGGGTTGTTTTTACATGACGGTGGTGAGCAGCCAAAAAGTGACCAGCCAAATACTGTGTGCCTACAGTAAAAATGCATGAATGATCAGTACTATGGACGTGGTCTTCAATAATCCAATGAGTTTGTAAAATAACATTTTGAAATGTCTATTTAATTTAAATGCAATGATTTGCAATCAGTGGTGAACAAATTAATATATCTATAATGGCATTATGCTCCATGTGTAGACGTGCAGCGAATCTGTTAGCATAAGTAAGGGCTGTCCCCCTACACATTTGCACATTTCATGTTTAGCAAACAACTCAAATGAATGTGTTCATTGGTCCACAATGGGCCCTAACATAATATTCTTCTTAAACGTATCAAATTCAACATTATGGAAAACAGCGAGCACAGCAAATGTGCGTGTTCCTTCGCCTTGTCGCACAGCCGAGAAAAACATTTGACCACGACTTGTTGCTATGCAACCGCAAAGCCACCCGCCAGATTCATCACCACAAAATGTCTGTAAGAAGAATGCATGCGGTGAGTCAATGTATTGTTTCAAACAACTAGCTAATTACAGTATTATACTGCTAAAAAAACATTAACATACCCATTCACAAGTTAAATACAAGAATAAATAACTAGCTATAGCCACCTTTATGTGTCCTAGCTATACCGCTGTTTAAGATCTAAGTTAGCTAACGTTAACTGCTAGCTAGATAGTTAGCATGCTAGTTAAAACTGTAACGTTATATTTATTATACGCTGTCTGACTTTCAATGAAAGCGTTGTTCCTTTGAAATGTTATATGCCTGTTGGCTAAAAGAACCAACAACTACTATATTTTTAATGAGCTACCTAACTTACTACATTTGTTTATTTAGCCCGAAAGACTCATGTCATCCAAGGCAGAAAGGTCTCAAGGAGGAAGATCTGTGAGACGTCCAGCCTCTGTCCCCTCAAAGAAACCATCCACGATAGACCTACTTGCTAAAGAGGAGGAATACAAGTGAGGTTCCTTGCCCAAACATCTGTTGAGTCAATGTAAACTGTATCATATGAGTTGCTGTAACCAGATGGCGATAGTAATAAAAAAATGCATATTTCTTCCATTCCATAAATGCAGAGCTGGAGGCAAAAACAGCCGAACTAGTAAGACAAGCGGAACAGGTTATGGTAAGTGGTTTAAGATAGCTAGCTACCTGGCCAATTGACACACTTCAGAACAACATAAAACATTCATTTTTAGACATATTTGTTTCATTTAAACTTTTTGTCCTGATTGTTTTTTCTTTATTTTTTTCAGAGTGACCAAAATTAAGTATTGTCAAAGTCAATCTCTTTCCACCTTGATGTTGACATTGAGGATGAGGAGGAGGATTTCAGGTAATAAAATATTGCATTGCTCAAAACATATAGCATTTCAGTGTAGTAGACTGGATAAGAATATATGAGAACTGCCTATAATACAAATGTATTTGTCTTTAGGAATGTGAACATGCTGGAATCTTCAGTTATGAAGCCCACTTCTAAGGTGCAGTATTCAATTCAGTTTGATACGTAAAATGTAACATCTCAGAGACACAAAGGTAATGTAATCAGTTAGTAAAACTGGGGGAGAATTTCAATTGTATTTCCTTGATTCCGCACGTCCTCTTCAAACCCCATTTCAAACCCCATTGGATGGGAAGGTCAGAGGGGCGGGACTTCTGACTTTCTCATTCAATGGGTTTTGAGGAGGCGAGGAATTAAGGAAATCCAATTGAAATTCTCCCTAAGTCATATTTCCATTGCTCAGGTAATGACAAAGAAAAGGGTCACATCAAAATCCAATTCACAAAACAGACCTGGATACCAGAGAAAAAGACAGTAAGAATGTTATCCTTGTCACAAATGTTTTCACAAATATCTATTGGAAACATTGGAAGATTGTGAAAGGTAATGGCTTAATGAGTGTCCAGCGTTGTTGATATTCAGTTCCTGATGTTTGTTATGACTTTTTCAACTTTTTGTTTGAGTTGTATTTTGTTTATTTGTTACTTTATTTCAAAACAACAAAGACATCTGCAGTTGATGATGTTGCGGTTCTTAAAGATTGTGTGGATTTTTCCTTGGCTAAAACAATATGTAGACATTGAGGGGAAGCTAGATGATGGAGATACTCATGTCAATCTTATGGAAGACATCATGCGCTGTGTTGGTGATGAGATGGGATCAGGTGAATTCTGATTTAATTTTTTACACTTTCTGTGGCTTTCTCACAAATTTACAATATCACATCTGGAGCACAAGAATGGTTCTTTTCAAAAACATTCATTACAAAAAAAACAAGTTATTTATCAGAGTTCCAGAATATCAATTGTTTCAGCCTTAGTTCATCGAGCTTCTCGCATATCCTAAAAATGATATAATTCTTTATGTAACTATAGTATACTTTTTTTGGTGTGCTGTGTTTCAGATGCACAGATCCGTTTTCTCAAAGCAAAACTTTGTGTAAAGCAAGAAGAATTTAACCGGCTGTCATATGAGTGCAACATAAAAGTAATGATAGAAATATGAGAGATGGAAATTAGTTATATTTTTGAGTAAAATGTAACATTGAAACAAGAATAAAACATGTATTTATTCTAGGATTATGCAAACAGTAGTTTAAGCACCAACATAAAGGAGGTCGAGGAGGCTCGAGCAGGACTACAGAAGACCACAACTTTCAGCAAACCCAGATAGAGAAACACAGAGCTTTAGCGGAGGAGTCAAACAGAAAAGGTGATGGGCTCCAGCAACAAGTAACTGCTCTACAGAAGGTGGGTGTCGAGGATAAAACAGTTATTACATTGATTATCTTTCTAGTTAGTCATTTGATAATATTAAACAGCACATATTGTAACCATGAAAGTCCATGAACAGTGACTGAGAGAAACCTAGATGTGTATAGACAGCAGTTGAGATAGCTGTTAATGTCTTATTGCTGAATGGGGAGGGGGACATTATACAGCTTAGACAAAGTTGTTAATAAAGGATGAAATCAACCTCTCAGCAGGGGAATGCCTGGAATGGCCTCATTAACATGGTCAGCCTGTAAGGTGAACCTTTCCTGCAGCTGGCGATAGTACGGCGCTCATATGACAGATATCTTTTGAATTCAGAGAAATCCCACATTACATATTAAACAGTGAACTTTGTTTGTACTGAATGAGCTAAAGATGAAACAGTACAACATATAAATATAAATTGGGGCTGCAGGTAGCCTAGTGGTTAGAGTATTGGACTAGTCACCGAAAGGTTGCACGATTGAATCCCCGAGCTCACAAAGTAAAAATGTTGTTCTGCCCCTGAACAAGGCAGTTAACCCACTGTTCCTTGTCCGTCATTGAAAATAAGAATTTGTTCTTAACTGACTTGCCTAGTTAAAATAAAGGTAAATAAAAAATCCCTACACCACCACATATACACAAAATGTTCAATATCACAATGTGTCTGTACCTTTCTGTGTCTCTTCACAGTCCCTGTTGTTCCATAAGGTGTATTTTTACCTGCTTTTTAAATCATATTCTACTGCTTGCATCAGTTACCTGATGTGGAATAGAGTTCCATGTAGTCATAGCTCTATGTAATTCTGTGCGCCTCCCATAGTCTGTTCTAGACTTGGGGACTGTGAAGAGACCTCTGATGGCATGAGTGTCCGAGCTGTGTGCTAGTATTTTAAACAGACAGCTCTGTATATTGAGCTTGTCAACACCTCTTACAAAAACAAGTAATGATGAAGTTAATCTCTATTCCACTTTGAGCCATGAGATTGAGATGCATGTCATTAATGTTAGCTCTCCGTGTACTTTTAAGGGACAGTTGTGCTGCCCTGTTCTGAGCCAATTGCAATTTTCCCCAACTCCCTCTTTGTGGCACCTGACCACTGTGGTGTCTATGGCTATGCCGGATTAAGTGATATGACATGCTATTTTATAAAATCTTTTCTCTGTAATTAATATTACCTGATTAAGATAACCATGTAAATGTAATTAACTAGAAAGTCGGGGCACCACGAAATAATGTTTATAGAGCTGTTATCTTCCGAATAAACTCTTAAAGACCTGGTAATCTTTTACCTCAATAGCAGTCAATATTTAATCGTCGCCTTATTCAGTCTCATCTGAAAGTTGTAAATTCTTGGTTATCTTCACAAACCCTGGCTAACAAGTTGAATCAGCAATACAACATTTGGTTTAATTATTTATTTACTAAATACCTAAATAATCACAGAATTACATCTACCCAGAATGGATCATACATTGATTACAAATTATGTCATAAAATAAAATGTCCCTAGTGGACAGAACATATATGACGGCTGGTTACACAAAGAAAGGGGTTTGGGTTTTGAATGAAAGAGCGGGAAGACTGAGTAACAAAAGGTAGAAGCTATGCTATCGTAAATACAGAATCTTATGCATTCTAAATAACCACCCATTTGGAAAAAGGAAAATGCAATAAATATTTACTCTGAGCTGCGCTTCAATAGGTTGGTCGTAGATGGAAGGCCGGGTTGCCCAGCAGGGATCTCTTGTCCTCTGAAGAATGTCTCTGGTGGTAAGCTGGATACGTTGTAGTATCGTTGTGTGTGTTAGATTGAATACGTTGTTCGTCCTTTCCTAGCCCACGTTTACAGCGGCTGCTGCTAACTCAACGGCTAGGAGGTATCACTTCTGGAGTGAATAATAGTTCAAAGTTCATACCAAGCCATATATTCTGGCTGGTATAGTTGAAATTCATCCTTTCGGTGTGTCGATCGTCACCTTCACATTGAACACGATGCTAATTTCGTTAGGTTATTATCTGAGCCATTTTAACCTAAGACCGTCGTCCTCACGTCCTCGGAACAGCAAGTAGAATTTTTGTCAACAGGTTTATATAGTGGTGAAAGAAGGGCGTGTTTCATAGTTTACAACCAAAGTCTGTTCACTTGGGTGAGTGAGCAGAGTTTCTCTATGACAAACCGTTCTCTCATTTAAGAAGCTAAAATTACATTTAATCTTTTCACAAATAGTTTCATATTTAAACATTTAAATTGCACAACAATTCCATGTGAATCTGATAACTACAATGTATCGACTTTCCAAGATAGTTTATGTCATCCTGTCATTAGTAGTAATAGCTCAGACAACAACTGATCTGAGATCATATTCATTAAGTACCAACGCATGTTTTCAACTGGTTGGATTACCGAAATATGGTTCCGTTTCCCACCTTTCAATGTTACCAGACTCTATGTTACAAATTCTTTACAAGAGTCAACTCTATTAAGTAGAGAGAAAAGGTTTTATGGGGGTCATAAAACTCCCCCAACAGGCCAACGTCATGACACCACACTACTGAACAGTAGTCTAGGTGCGACGAAACTAGGACCTGTTGGACCTTCCTTGTTGATAGTGTTGTTAAGGCAGAGCAACGCTTTATTATGTACAGACTTCTCCCCATCTTAGCTACTGTTGTATCAATATGTTGACCATGACAGTTTACAATCCAGGGTTACTCCAAGCAGTTTAGTCACCTCAATCTGCTCAATTTCCACATTATTCATTACGAGACGTAGTTGAGGTTTAGTGAATGATTTGTCCCAAATACAATGCTTTTAGTTTTGGAAATATTTAGGTCTATCTTATTCCTTGCTACCCATTCTGAAACTAACTGCAGCTCTTTAAGTGTTGCAGTCATTTCAATCACTTTAGTTGCTGACGAGTATTGTGTTGAGCCTTACTCAAAGCCAGTGACATGTTGTTAGTAAAGATTGAACAAAAGCATGGAACCTGGTCAGT
The DNA here is from genome assembly GCF_057628025.1 of Oncorhynchus mykiss. NCBI lineage: Eukaryota > Metazoa > Chordata > Actinopteri > Salmoniformes > Salmonidae > Oncorhynchus > Oncorhynchus mykiss. The sequence goes on along the minus strand of NC_143027.1, from coordinate 68,226,641 downwards.
TTGACATGGAAAGAGCAGGTGTTCCTAATGTTTTGTACACTTAGTGTATGTCCACTCCCAAAGAAAAGAAGAATGAATGGTTGATGGCTTCCTATTGCTTAGTCACAACAATTATCTGTTTAATTTATAACTATTCACATTTAATTTCTGAAATATAACGTTAATAAGTACATGTGATGACAGTCAGTTTTTGTAGCTATCTAACCAAATATTACCATTATCATTACAGTGCTTTTGAAAATGTGTGTTGGTGCGCTATAAAAACGTTACACAAAATGCTTTTACTGATTTAGCTTGCTCCCGTGCGTGTTTAACAAAGGAAATCGGGGGTTTGAAGAGAGCACAAAAACAGGCAGCAACCAATCACAGTGCCATAGAGGTAAGACTGAACAGAGGCTTGGAGGAAGTTGAGAGGTCCAAGACACAACTGACCAAGCTCAAGCAGATGAGCAAGATAAATTAAACCACCTATCAGTGCATTTAGTGATCACATCAATCATTTACACTAAATTGTATTGATAGATAGTGCTATGCTATTAGTATAGTTTAGATTTTGGTATTCAAGTTTGGCTTCTGTCACTTGTTGTATACCCCAGGTTAAATAAACTTGTTTTATGTCTATCCTTTCCAAAAGGACACAGCAGACCAGGAGCATAAAAAAAATAGAAACATTAAAAGCCAAAAACAAGAAGCTGGAAAAGCAAAAAGCTGAACTGATAGTGGGTTGTAAAAAACAGCTCAAACTGATTGATACACTGAAAAGGCAAAAAGTAAGTCCTCATATTAAATGTAAGTAATTGTTACAAGGCAGTATCATTATTGATATTTCTCCTTATCCAACTGACATATTTTTCCTCTTGCTTGAGCAGATGCATTTAGAAGCTGCCAAGATGTTGTCATTTACAGAAGAGGGATTCATGAAAGCTCTTGACTGGGGGAAATCATAAAGCAATACTGAAAAATGTATGTAATCCTGCTTGCCTTGAATGTATTCTTATGGTTAGCAACATTGATTATGTGTCCTTTTATACAGAATATATTTGTAATGCAGTTGTATTTTAAAAGTTTAGCATTTTATTACAATAATGGGTTAAATCATTTTAAACTGTAGTTGCATTATCACCTAATAAAGGAAATGGTGTAGTTTTTGTTTATCACCAAGTGACTTCAACTGAAAATTGCTGCACCTCCATGATAGGATTTAAGGTGTGGTGATATGCAGCTAGTGGGATACAAATGAGTCTTTGCAACTTAATACATTTTAGAGTACACCATCGCCATAAGAAATCCACCATTTGATACACACAAAAAAACACACTAGACAGCATCTACCCAATAATGCCATCTAGTGGTGTAGTATAGAAAGTGGTTATTCATCATCTCCCCAGCCCTCTTCATCAAAGATGTCAGCCTGTCGCTTTTGGAAATTGCTTCTGAAGTCCTCATCAAAGTGTTCAAGGTCATCTTCCCGGAATATGCCCTTAACATTTGAAAATAACAGTCAGTTGCAAAAGTGGGATATTCCTGGAGCAACACTTGCAGTTGAACTAAAAACTAAGACAACCTCCTCTCCCTTACCTTAGGTAGATAGCCCAGAAGTTTTGTGGCATGGAGTTTGAGAAGGCTTTGCCTTTCCTCCTCAATGATCTGTCGACGCAGTGTCTCCCTCTCCTGTTCCATTGCTCTTTCTTCAGCCTCACGTTCCTTGGGAAGAGAGATCAAACTTACATTCAACAAATGTTCCTTAAGGTACCTACAGACTACCTCTGAGGCAGACAAAACAGTGTTAAACAGAAAAGCTTCAGTTACAATAGCACCACTTTGATGTTGGTAAAGAGTGCATAAATGTTCATGATAAGAGCAATATACTGTACCTTGTCAGCCAGGTACTGCTGTCTCCTGTCCTCCAGCAGTTTCTCCACAGCCCTCTTGTGCTCAAGCTGCTTCATGCGACGTTTCTGGGCATTCATCTGCTCTATGCGGTCGTCCTCAGCAAACTTGGCCATCATCATCTGCCTGAAGGCCTCCTCCTCCACCTTCTCAGCCTGCCTCCGCATTTCCTTGAAGGCTATTTGCTCTTGGCAGGTCTGCTGCAACTCCAGCCTCTGTCTGATTCTCTTCTCCATATCTTCCTGTTAACCCATTTAAAAAGGGTTGAACCCTCTAAAGGCAGTTTGGAAATTTAGGAAATTATAAAATGTGGAAATGCTTGCTTACGATTTGTTTCTGCCTTGCAGCCTCGGCTTGCTCCTCCAGACAAAGCTCTTCACGAACACGCTCCATCTCGTCACGCTGCTGCCTCTCCATTTCAATCTTCTCAGTGAGCTAGAAGAAAGACATTCCTCAATAGCCATAAATAATGTATTAATAATTTCTCACTTTGTCCACAGAAAAAAGACGAACATATTCTTAACTATGAATATAGCCAAAAGTTTCGCAAATTGTGACTTTTCTCCCTCTTACCATCTGGTGAAGATGTTCTTTTGCCTGCTCTCGTTCTCTGACTTTCTCCATTCTGCTCTTTTCCTTATGCTGCTGGTAACTGGCAAATTCCAGGATGCGTCTGTTCTCAGCCTCCATCTTCTCCCGCTCCATCAGTCTCCACTCAGTCTGCTGGCTCTTGAACTCCTCTATGTACCTTTGAGTGGCTGTTATCTTTTCCAGTCTTAACTGCCTCTCCCTGCAAATAAGAAAGGTCATTTGATTTCATTATATACTGATTACTTGATCGAGCAGGAAACTTAACCAAATTGTGAAAACAGACTGCCACTGCCCACTCACATTTGATCCTCCTCATAGATCTTCCTGACGATTTCGTCAACCATGAGTTTCTCCTTGAGGAACTCCTCATAAGCCTCCTGTCTCTTGTGCTCTTTCTCCTCCAGCTGCTGTTCCAGCTCCTGCTGGTACTGCACCACCTCCTCGTAGCGCTTATGTTCTTGCTTCTCCTGCTCCATAGAGGCCCGCTCATGCTCGCTCTTCATCTTACGAGCAATATCAGCCTCCTGACGCTAATGTCAGAAAAATATGGATTCACAAAAAGCACAACCAACAAGTGTTTTGGTTCAAGTCTCAAATATCTCTTCTACCCTGGGAAAGGACATTTATGAACTTACCACTGTCTCATATCTCATAGACTCCTTTTCAGCAATCTGTGCGGCCCTCTCCCGGTTTAGGTATGCAGACTTGAGCTGCCCCTCCAACTCACGGAGTTCAACACTAAAATTAAAAAGGAAACATTAACAGCAACATAAAACATCCATCCTGCAACAACTATGGACAGATTATTGTTGATACACTAACCCTAGGATTTTTATTAAAGCCTGAAAGGCACTTTCCCATCGGGCAAGTCAAGAGTATTTTTGGGTTGACCAAAGATTATGATCACTTGCCTGAAAATGTAAATGAGCTATTTACATGCAGCAGTTCCATATATTGCCTGCCTTTCCTCTACACATAGAGGAGGAATCAGAAAGATCAATACAGAAATTTGTGGTATTTTGGTTATCAGTAAAAAAAAAAAAATCTCAGAGCAGGCTCAACTTGCCCAACTGCCATAAATGGATTGTCTTTCAGCTTTAGGCTACTGGAATTCGTTGCAGTTGCCCAATGGTGCAACTGCTCAGTTCACTTGACCCAGGCAATAGGAGGGCAACCCTTAATGTCAATCTCTGCCAAGCCCCTCATGTTGGGACTTACCTGTTCTCTTTTATATATTGCCTCATTTTTTCATCTCTAAGCTTTTCATAGCTGATGCGGGCCAGTTCTTGTGCCATTCTCTCTTCTTGTTGCAGTTGCTTTTCCTTGTATATTCTCACCTCCTCTGCCTGTAAGAGTCAGATGAAGCAAGCAATTACTTTTAGGACCAGTTTCCCTGACACAGATGAAGCCTCGTTGTCGTTTAAGCAGGTGCTTTTCATGAATACTGTGTGAAAGCGTTACCTTGATGAGAGCATCCTCAATTTGGCTTTCGTGCAGCTCGTCTTGCACCTTGCGTAGGTATCGCTTCTTTTCAAGTCTCTCCTCACTCATTAGATTGGCTTGCATTTGTCTGTCCTTAGTGATGCGTTTTGTCTGGTCTTCTCGTTGCTCCTCCTGCCGTCGAAATTCCGAGATCACCCTCTGCTGCTGACTGTGCTTCATGTTGCGCCACTGGCTCATTGAAGCCTTGAGGAAAGACCGCATTAGTTCATTTTGGTCAATGTATCAAGCAAATATTTTTTTTTTGTAAAACCTTTATTTAACTAGGCAAGTCAGTTAAGAACAACTTCTTATTTTCAATGACGGCCTAGGAACAATGGGTTAACTGCCTTGTTCAGGGGCAGAACGACAAATTTGTACCGTGTCAGTTTGGAGATTCAAACTTGCAACCTTTCGGTTACTAGTCCAACGCTCTAACCACTAGGCTGCGCTGCCGCCAGTGGTTATAATAAAAGATAAATAAACTTGAGTACCACTCAAGCTAGCTAGCTAGCTAGCCTGGCTTACTTAGCACTAACAGCTAGGTCAGGGGTTTTCAAAGTGGGGTCTGTGGACCAGATCAAAATATTATTATTACAATTTATCCTTTTTTTTAATGAATATTGCTAGCGCCAACATAATTAACCAATTTTATACAAGGAATCTGTGTAGGTTTAGAGGGTGCAATACAATGTACTATCATGAATCGCTATTGATGCTCTTAATAAATCCTCTACGGGATCGGTGTCCCTATACCGGGACTGTTGAGCGAACAAGTGCTAATGTGTTTAGCATGACGGTGTAAGTTACAGCAAACTTCCCAGGACATAGACATGTCTTATATGTGCAGAACACTTAAATTCATGTTAATTTAACTGCACTGTCCAATTTACAGTAGCTATATTACAGTGAAAAAATACCATGCTATTGTTTGAGGAGTGCACAACAACAGCTTTTATCACAGCAACTGGTTTGATACATTCACCTCTGTGGTAAATAATGTAGTTACATTCAGTAATCTTGCTCTGATTTGTCATCCTAAGGGTCCCAGAGATAAAATCTAGCATAGTTTTGTTTGATAAAATCAATGTTAATATTCAAATGTAGGAACTGGTTTGACAATTTGAAGTTTAAACCCCTGCTGTCTCAACACCCACCCTGCAATCTAGATGTGTGAAAGTTAGTGTATAAGCTAATGATCCATCATGTATGACATTCCTGGGAGTGTGTAAACTTACAAAAATGATATGGTAATACAAAATGTATGTTCTCTATAGTTATGTACTTCAAAATGTATCAATTGACCAATTCGGCAGACTTGATACAAAATACTGTGTAGTATTGCAATGCTCCACTGGATCAATCGGAAACTATGCATACACTGCTGCCACCTGGTGGCCAAAATCTAAATTCCATCAAAGATGATGGGGGGGAAAAAAAGAAAAAAAACATGCATTATCTTTTACCAGATCTAATGTGTTGTATTCTCCTACATTAATTTCAAATTTCCACAAACTTCAAAGTATTTCCTTTCAAATGGTATAAGTAATATACATATCCTTGCTTCATGTCCTGAGCTACATGCAGTTAGATTTGGGTATGTCATTTTTGGCGAAAATTGAAGGGGAAAAAGGGTCAAATCCTTAAGAGGTTCCAGATGCACGTGTGCCTGGGAGGCACAGGGATATATTTGTTCAACTGGATTCTTCTTGTATTCCTCAAATGTTGTTTTGAACATAATGCACTGTAATTTAAGCTTTAAAACGGTGAAATATTTTCTCTGCCCCAAGGCAAAATGTGTAGAATTGCAGGACATGTACTTAAACGGCAACATTTTATCTGATGCCAAGAGAGCCTTAAATGTTATTTCCCGGTGACCGAGACTTGGTTAGTCCGGCCGTGCACTGCAGTAATAGTACAACTGCTTGTATCCTATTTTTTTTTTTATCGCACTTTAAGTAGGAGTTGTGTTCTGGTATTCTGATGGGTCTATAACAAATTTGGTCCCCGACGCAAACAAGTTTGAAGTTCAGGAGCCTCAGCTAGCTAGGTAAATTAACTAAAAGTTGGTTGGTTCTCAGCTAGCTGACGTTAGCTAACGACGTTAACCATCGAATAGCTAGATCATTTTCATGGAAAACACAATAAAACAATCTACAGCCAAGTAATTTACCATCATTGCGTGGAGCTGTTGCAAGCCTCTCGTTGATTTGTATGTTTTACCAGGCAGAAATGTAATAATCTTCTTCATCTACCACTTTGCTCCATTTGTTTTGCTTCCAGTCGTCTTGGTAACATCGCGCCTTTTGTGCCTAACAATAAACTCGAATGTAATTGGTTAAAAAGTCCGTTTGGTCCTCCCGTCTTCCCTAAGGTAACGTTACAGGTACTGCGCAGAATCAGTTAAGTTATTGACACAATTGTTCACAAACGTCAGACAACATCACCCACACACAAGTCCCAATTCTCACCCATGCTGACATCCCCTCCAAAATAAATACAATATAGTTTGTACAATGGATATCTATGTATTTTGTAGTTTAATTTTAAAAAGATGGACATTAATAATAGGATTACGCCGGTCCTGTTAAAAACTGGACAAATTATTTTAGAAAAGTATTCAATTGGCAGGTCCTTAAGGATGGGCCTGATATGGCTTGATTTCAGATTACTGGTATATAACGATGCTGTGGACAGTATTATATTACAATGTCTTAAAGTATTCACATTCCTTGACATTTTCCAAATGTTGTTGTTGCAGCCTAAATGTAAAATAGATTACATTTCGATTTTGTCGTCACTGGCCTACACACATATCAAAGTGGAATGATGTTTTTCGAAATTTCTACAAATTAATAAAAAATGTAAAGTCAATAAGTATTCAATCCCTTTGTTATGGCAAGACTAAAGCTCAGGAGTAAAAATATGCTTCACAAGTCACATAATAAATTGCATGGACTCACTCTGTGTGCAATAATAATGTTTAAACATGCTTTTTTAATTACTACCTTATCTCTGTACCCCACACACATACAATTATCTGTAAGGTCCCTGAGAAAACTGAGGATAGATCAGCAACATTGTAGTTACTCTACAATACTAACCTAACTGACAGTGTGAAAAGAAACATGCATCCTAGTTTGCAACAAGGCACTAAAGTAATACTGCAAAACATGTGGTAAAGCAATTAACACTGTATTCAGGACGAACGTTATGTTTGGGGCAAATCTAATACAACACATTACTGAGTACCACTCTCCATATTTTCAAGAATTGCTTGTAATCGTTAAACTCCCTTGTCCTTTTCAGGATAAAAAAATTAACACAATGGAGCTAAGCACAGGCAAAATCTTAGAGGAAACCCTGCTTCAGTCTGCTTTCCACCAGACACTATGAGATGCATTCACCTTTCAGCAGGACAATAATATTAAACACAAAGCCAAATTTACACTGGGATTGCTTACCAAGAGAGTAAATGTTCCTGAGTGGCTGAGTTAACAGTTCTGACTTAAATCTACTTGAAAATCTATGGCAAGACCTGAAATTGGTTGTCTAGCTGGAAGAATTTTGAAAATAAATGGGCAACTGTTGCACAATCCAGGTGTGGTAAAGCTTAGAGACTCAGCTGTAATCGCTGCCAAATGTGCTTCTACAAAGTATTGACTCAGGGGGGTGAATTAGATATTTCTGTATTCCATTTAACACATTACAAAAAAAATATAAAAACATGTTTTCACTTTGTCATTATGGGGTATTGTGTGAGATTATTTATTTAATCCATTTTGGATTCAGGGTGTAAAATAAACAAATGAGGAATGCGTCAAGGGGTATACTTTCTGAAGGTATATCTCCTTGAAGCCTGAAAAATGATGGGGCCGTGATATCACTTAATTTCAGGTGATCCAAAGGCAATTTTTTTTTCATTTTGATCCTTTTCACAATGATGCAGGGACCATAATAAACAAACTCTCAGAAGCATGTCATTTTCTTTTCATCTTGCCTTTACAGCAGGGTTATTCAACTCTTACTCTGTCCAGAGTCTGCTGGTTCTGTTCTACCTGATAATTAATTGCATCAGTCCCTGATTAGAGGAGAACAATGAAAAAAATGCAGTGGAACTGGCTTCGACATCCAGATTTGACTTTGAAGGTTTTACAGGATTTGCATATGCATTGTAGTCAAAAGTCTTCAAAGTCTCATTGAAACTGTCAAACACTGTCAGCCATAGTTGACATTGACAGCCATTCTATGAAGCGTGTTCCCATTGAGCATCATTAGCTGACATTTGGAACACTTGCAAACAAATACAGATAGAAATGACTGGGGGGTGGGGCCTGTGTTCTCACTTCACAAGATGGCAATGCTCCTCAAAGTGCCCTGACATTTGACAGAAGTGTGCCTCCCTCGGAGACCTCATCTGTAAATCTTCAAAACGACTTAGCTTGAGGTGACAACTGAGTATTGTATTTAGGCCTACTGTGCCCCGCCAGTAAAGGAGATACTGAAATAATATGACAGAATTTAGTCTCTGATCTCATTGTTTTATTTCTTATTTATTTAAATTTCTCTCAAGAAAGCGATAAAGATCCCATAAAGGATACATCTAGGTTTTGGTTTACTACTACTGTAGTGGTGTACCCTTTCTGCACTGTCATGTCCTCTTAATACTGGTACAGTACAAACCATTGATTACAAGACAATCAGGCAAATCTTCTGAATTGATGTTCCACACAGGATATAAACATAATAGACATTATTACTGCCCTGTTCTTGTCTATTTAAAAGTATGCAAAAAAACAGTCTGCTTGGGCAAATTCCGTATGTATTATCAGCACATGCTGGCCAAAAGCGACACCTTTGCTGTCACCTGTCAAATAAATTCAATCCATCTCTAGCTTATTTACGCATCAATTTATGTCACCCTTCTCCCTCAAGCTTTTTGTATCCACAACCTCCCCATCAGCTGAAAATGCACCAAACTAACTACCTGGCACAATGATCATTCATAGCAAAGGTGAAGACTTTTCAGTGCAAAGTCAACACTTATGTCAGTGTTGAACCTATCAAGATGCTTGTAATCTATGACAACTATTTGTGAGGTAACTGGGGAATCAATGCATTTATTTACTTTTCATGTAAACTGGGCAGTGATGAGCCTACACACAGTTGATCACCTCTCAACCATAATGAACATGGACAGTCAGTTCTTAATCAAGTCTCAGTAGCAGATTCCATAATGTATTACCAAAGTTTATTTACATGTTAGCACGACTGCAATGGAAACACTGAGGGGATTAGATTACCTGGCTCAGTTGCCCACGGTGGGAGGAATTTGCATGGGTGAAAAGTGATTGCATTCTTTTTCAAGCCAGGTGCCCCGCTCTGGCTAATGGCAAAATTGTCTCAAAACAAAAATGACGTAGGTTAAGCACGTGGAGTACTGAGTAGGATACTGGTTTCAAGTGAAATAGGTGACTGCTTTTGATCAAAACACTATCTGCCTTCCCAATGCAAAGTAGTTTGAAAATTCAAACATTTTATGGAAGTGTTTCTGGATGATGCTGCCAGTTGACAACATGACCGAGCGGCGTGGACTACTGTTCGATTTGAGAAGTGCGCTCCTCCCCCCCTCACTGCTTTTGCCTGTGACGGGCCATAGACCGGTGTACCACGGTTCATTTGAATCAAACTCCCTCAAATGATTCAAATCCATTGGATTGCTCTCAAACTACAGACAATCAAAGGGAAAGTGATGGATTATAAAACTCAGCAAAAAATGAAACATCCCTTTTTCCAGACCCTGTCTTTCAAAGATAATTTTTAAAAATCCAAATAACTTCACAGATCTTCATTGTAAAGGGTTTAAACACTGTTTCCCATGCTTGTTCAATGAACCATAAACAATTAATGAACATGCACCTTTGGAACGGTTGTTAAGAAACAGCTTACAGACGGTAGGAAATTAAGGTCACAGTTATGAAAATTTAGGATAATAAAGAGGCCTTTCTACCGACTCTGAAAAACACCGAAAGATGCCCAGGGTCCCTGCTCATCTGCATGAACGTGACTTAGGCATGCTGCAAGGAGGCATGAAGACTGCAGCTGTGGCCAGGGCAAAAAATTGCAATGTCTGTACTGTGAGACGCCGAAGACAGGGAGACAGGACGGACAGCTGACCGTCCTCACAGTGGCAGACCACGTGTACCAACACCTGCATAGGATCGGTACAACCGAACATCACACCTGCGGGACAGGTACAGGATGGAAACTGCCCGAGTTACACCAGGAGCGCACAATCCCTCCCTCAGTGCTCAGACAGGCCGCAATAGGCTGGACTGAGGGCTTGTAGGCCTGTTGTAAGGCAGGTCCTCACCAGACATCACCAGCAACAACGTCGCCTATGGGCACAAACCCACCGTCGACGGACCAGACAGGACTGGCAAAAAGTGCACTCCACTGACGAGTCGCGGTTGTCTCACCAGGGGATTCGCGTTTATCGTTGAAGGAATGAGCGTTACACTGAGGCCTGTACTCTTGAGCGGGATCAATTTGGATGTGGAGGGTCTGTCATGGTCTGGGGTGGTGTGTCACAGCATATCAGACTGAGCTTGTCATTGCAGGCAATCTCAATGCTGTGTATTACATGTGATACCCTTCCTGCAGGCTCATACTGACATGACCCTCCAGCATGACAATGCCACCAGCCATATTGCTCGTTCCCTGTGTGATTTCCTGCAAGTCAGGAATGTCAGTGTTCTGCCATGGCCAGCGAAGAGCCAAGATCTCAATCCCATTGCGTACGTCTGGGACCTGTTGGATCGGAGGGTGAGGGCTAGGGCCATTCCCCCAAGAAATGTCTGGGAACTTGCAGGTGCCTCAGTGGAAGAATGTAACAGCTCACAGCAAGAACTGGCAAATCTGGTGCAGTCCATGAGGAGGAGATGCACTGCAGTACTTAATGCAGCTGGTGGCCACACCAGATACCGACTTACTTTTGATTTTGGACCCCCTCCCTTTGTTCAGGGACACATTCAATTTCTGCTAGTCACATGTCTGTGGAACTTGTTCAGTTTATGTCTCAGTTGTTGAATCTTATGCGTATACAAATATTTACACGTTAAGTTTGCTGAAAATAAACGCAGTTGACAGTGAGGACGTCTTTTTTTGCTGCGTTTAGTATATTAAAAATACATGAAATGAAAATGAAATGTCAATGAAGTAGAGGTATCCAAAATAAACACAAAAGGCCTATATCTACTAGTGGAAGGATAGTCAAGAAGATATTTCCAGGATTTTTCACACTTGAGTACAAGTTCATAGATCAAGGAAAGCATAAACATTCAGATTTTGTATATTTCGACACTACAGAAAGTCAAATTATTCACATTGTGTACCATTTTCACTTTCATTGAAAGCTTACAACCAAATTGAAAGTTTGACAGAAGTAAAATCTTGCACAGCTGTTAGAAAAAAATGATACATGTTTTTCCAAATGTCAAATCTAATAAACACATAGCACATCTCAGCTTATCTCCATCTGGTCAAGGACAGTAAACTAAGAAAATGGGGAAGAGAAATACATTTCAATAGTATGCAGTCTTAAAAATACATCCGGTCCACTTTTCTCTACTCCGAGGCTGCTGATTCCTTCAGTGTTTCAGGACTGCAGAGAATGTCTTTGTTCTCTGCCCTGACTTCAGCTGGACTTTGAGAGGACGAGGAGTTGTCCTTTGCTTCCACGATATTGTTCACCTCTTGGTCTACATTTAAGGGGATGGAGTCCAGGGAAGCGCTGACCTTCTTACTGTCGTCAAAGCTCACAGATTCCGGTTTGCTTAATGACTCATGCAAACACGCCACGTCCACCTCTAACTCACAGGCCAAAGAACTAGAGGGGGACTTGGTAGCTGACTGCAAAGCCCACTCCTCCCTCAGCTCCTCCTCAACTGAGCTTTCCATGAGTGTTTCACTTACCATGGGCCCTGACTGCAAAGACTGGTCTTCCTCGACTGAACTTTCCATGGGTGTTTCTAGCTCTGTAGCCTGTGTGACTCCCTGGATCTGATATACTGTAGAGATCTGTGGAAGCCCTTGCACTTCTGCCACTCCTAGCTGGTTAACTGCTGCATCATTGTTGTCTAGTAGAATAACATCACCAATTCCTGACTCTTGGGTCTGAACATATATTACCTCTGGCCCATCCCCTCTTTCAGCAGCTGGGGTGATACACAAGACATTGGAGGTCTCCTCCAATCTGGGAATGCTGTGAATGAAAAGGGGGGGTGGATGACACGTACCAAATCAATCTAATTGACTCCATCCAAGATGGTAAAAATATTTGTAGGTTCTATTTTGAGTGGACCATCCCTTAATTACCTGTGCAATTGTTCAAAAGCGCCACTCACTGTGGCAGTTTCAGCGTTCTATGTAACAAAAAAACAAACAGGTGCTGGGTTGAGGAAACGGTTCAAAATCAAACATATGTGTTTCTCAGGTACAATCCAGCTAGAGTAGTACCTGGATATCAGGGAACATCAGAGCAGACATCCCTTGCTTATTTCTGAAACAGAACAAAAGATAAAATCACGACACATATCCATTAAACGTAGAGCCCTGTTAATAAAACAATTAATACAATTACTTTGGAGATAGCATATGGAATAGGGTAATGACAACTTAAAATTCATTTTCAGAGCATAATTAAGGCAGGCTTATCAGCACAGAATTAGTATCCAAATAGTTACTATTTTGTCAAATAAAGATATTATAATCATGAAGCAAAAGGACCAACATCCTTGTCCAGACAATCATTCTTCAAACAGAACAGGAATTTAGCATAAATATCAATTAGCATTGAATTGTGCATATTAAATTCTCAGGAGGAACAACATATTTATGAAACGATTACATTTGAACTTGATCTCATGTGTATTGTTAGTGCATTTGGCTCCTCAAAGGAATACAACAAATTAAGACGAGGATATTCTTGCAAAAGAGATTTTACAATGACCTTTCATTTCAGCAACTTCCCAATGACAAAATTACCTTACTTTAGGCACCCATTAATTAAGCAATGTTCTCTGGTATTAATTAAGGCCAAAGCTCCCATTTGCATTTGTGAAGGTCTAAAAAAAAAAAAAAAAAAATCTGCTTAATATGCATCCCAATTAGCTTAACGTAAAAAGTATATGGTAAAGATTTCTCAAAATAATGGATGCTTCCAAACAAACTCGTAGGTCAGGGAGTTGGAAGTCTCACAAGTACTTGATCAAATTCTCAGATTCTCATTACAACGCTATGAGGGATGTTACTTATTTTAGGATGTTCTCGTTATCTTCTGCATTGGGAGAGTAGCTACTCACCCTCTAATGCCGTCATCTACAGTACAACCTTCTCCTGCAAGACAAGAAAAACGTGACATGCAGACAGGTTATTATTATTATTATTATTATTATTATTATTATATGAACAAAATGTGACGCCTGGTTGTGAAGAATGTGATAAACGTTATACCTTTCTCTAGAATGACCTTACAGACGTGGTGTGGTCTGTCAATCAAATGCTTGCTCATGAGGTCAGTTCCATGCGCATCCGCCAGGAAGTCACAGTTCAGACAGACAAGGGTTAAATTCCTGCAAGACAGTAGGTAAAATGTGATTCATAATGAACCGAATATAATAAACTAACATGGTGCTTAATTATGGTAATGTTTGGGGAAAATGCAACACTACTTATTAAATACATCATTATCAAAAACTAGAGTGCAGAACAATGGCAACATTTGGGAATTGATTTGAGACCAGATTTGTTTAGTTAGGAACACGTACCTTAGGACAACTGGGATTTTCCTCATTTTCCGGAATCTCTCTTTTGAGATTGCACTATGGAACCTGACAAATATATATTTGTATATATTTAATATGAACAATAAGACATCCTCCCTGAGCCGACTAGGTGAAAAATCTGCACTTAACCCTACTTCCTCCTGTAAGTCGCTCTGGATAAGAGCGTCTGCTAAATGACTCAAATGTAAAAATGGGCATATACACTGTTCACAAAACATTAAGAACACCTACTCTTTCCATGACAGACTGACCAGGTAAAAGCTATGATCCCTTATTGATGTCACTTGTTAAATCCACTTCAAATCATTGTAGATTAAGGTGAGGAGACAGGTTTAAAAGGGATTTTTAAGCTTTGAGACAACTGAGACATGGATTGTGTATGTGTGTCATTCAGAGGGTGAATGGGCAAGACAAAATATTTTAAGTGCCTTTGAACAGGGTATGGTAGTATGTGCCAGGCGCAACAGTTTGTCAAGAACTGCACGCTGCCGGGTTTTTCACGCTCAGTTTCCCGTGTGTATCAAGAATGGTCCACCACCCAAAGGACATCCAGCCAACTTGACACAACTGTGGGAAGTATTGGAGTCAACATGGGCCAGCATCCCTGTGGAACGTTTGACACCTTGTAGGGGTGTTCCTAAAGTTTTGTACACTCAGTGTATAAATGTGTTATGAATCTGATACTCAAGGAGCTTTTACCTTATCATATGGTTTCCAAATGAAGTTTTGCAACTTGTCCGATACTTGCATGCACCACAAATTGCAACCATGGGATAGTGACTATAGAAGTCATAAATCTCAGAGTAGCACTCAATGCAGGTGTGTCTTCTTTCGCCAATACTAAAAAAGGTAGAGAACTCATTTGGGCATCATTAATTCATTTATATTTAAAGTACTATTACCTTCAGTAACACATTCTGAGATGCATTATTAAACATACAAGTTACTTGATTGGTGTAATATATTGATAACCAGGGCTCTGAAGTGTGACCATTTTGGTCGCAAATGCTCTTAAATATTTTGCTGTGCGACCTGAAATATTTTGGGAGCACAGTGCGACTATGAAAACAATCTCCCAGAGTATAATTGTTGTAATGATTAGGCGTCGCTGTACCGTTGTTTGAGTGACCAAGACATAAAAGCGAGCACAGATTTGTTACTGTCATGGTTAGGAGCTAATGCAGCACCACTACTGTGAAAACATATTGTTTCTAGCACAAACTGGTAAAAAGATCAACCATATTACCTGAGCAATGTTCTATTGTGAAGTGGTTATATATTTATAAACCACTACACAAGCTGCTCCAAAACCACTCGCAGGCATTTGTTTACCTGTTGTTCAGTCGTGTAACCTCATTAGCTCCTAACTTTTTTGAGAGCACCAGTTCTACCTATGACACATTTGAATTTAAAGCCCTGTTCATAACCAACCATGAAAAGAATCAGCCCTGACCATTGTTTACATCCTGTAACAGAAAATGTGTAGTTTGTGAGGAAAAAAACAACCAACCTGAGACTCTGCAACACATGGTTGTTCTTCTGCTGCTTAAGGAGCTTCTTGCTCACTGTGGCCTTGCCTTTACCCCCACTGCTGCCCTGTGTGGTAGATGTACTACTCTGAGCTTTTACTTTGGCTACCTTCATGCCTGAGACCTCTGGTATGACACTGACACTGGATTTTTCAGCAGCATGGGTGGAACTGGGAGATGGCCCGGTCAGAGAGGCCCGGATAGTCACCTGAAATATGTATTAAAAAACAGATCAAATTAAGATTCTCTGAATTCATGCCATGATTTAAACGCTTGTAATATAAATTGCTTTTAAATGAGGGCTTATTGCGGTTGCCATTGATTTTATCTATATTGTAGATAATTGGTACAGAGGTATTGAGATGTTTTGCTAGGCTAAATAAGAACAGTCAAAACCTTGGTTCCAGGAGGAAGGCCCTCCAGAGCTTTGGGTTTTTGGAAAGTCTTATGGTGCTGAGTCTTGTGATCCACTCTCTCCTTGTAGGTGAGGAAATTCAGCCTGCATTTCCCGCAACGATTAATTCCTTTTTTCTGGCAAATTGACAAAACAAGTACAACAGAAAAACATGAGACTGCATATAGGTACGGTTGAAGTCGGAAGTTTACATACACTTATGGAGTCATTAAAACTCATTTTTCAACCACTCCACAAATTTCCTCTTAACAAACTAGAATTTTGGCAAGTCAGTTAGGACATCTACTTTGTGCATGACACAAGTCATTTTTCCAACAATTGTTTACAGACAGATTTTTTCACCGTATCACAATTCCAGTGGGTCAGAAGTTTACATACACTAAGTTGACTGTGCCTTTAAACAGCTTGGAAAATTCCAGAAAATTATGTAATGGCTTTAGAAGCTTCTGATAGGCTAATTGACATCATTTGAGTCAATTGGAGGTGTACCTGTGGATGTATTTCAAGGCCTACCTTCAAACGCAGTGCCTCTTTGCTTGACATCATGGGAAAATCAAAAGAAATCAGCCAAGACCTCAGAAAAAAAATGTAAACCTCCACAAGTCTGGTTTATCCTTGGGAGCAATTTCCAAACGCCTGAAGGTACCACGTTCATCTGTACAAACAATATTACGCAAGTATAAACACCATGGGACCAAGCAGCTGTCATACCGCTCAGGAAAGAGACGCGTTCTGTCTCCTAGAGATGAACATACTTTGGTGTGAAAAGTGCAAATCAATCCCAGAACAACAGCAAAGGACCTTGTGAAGATGCTGGAGAAAACTGGTACAAAAGTATCTATATCCACAGTAAAACGAGTCCTATATCGACATAACCTGAAAGGCCGCTCAGCAAGGAAGAAGCCACTGCTCCAAAACCACCATAATAAAGCCAGACTACGGTTTGCAACTGCACATGGGGACAAAGATGGTACTTTTTGGAGAAATGTCCTCTGGTCTGATGGAAGAAAAATGGAACTGTTTGGCCATAATGACCATCTCTATGTTTGCAAGCCGAAGAACACCATCCCAACCGTAAAGCACGGGGGTGGCAGCATCATGTTGTGGGGGTGCTTTGCTGCAGGAGGGACTGGTGCACTTCACAAAATAGATGGCATCATGAGGCAGGACAATTATGTGGATATATTGAAGCAACATCTCAAGACATCAGTCAGGAAGTTAAAGCTTGGTCACAAATGGGCGGCAGGTAGCCTAGTGGTTAGAGCGTTGGACTAGTAACCGGAAGGTTGCAAGATCGAATCCCCGAGCTGACAAGGTAAAAATCTGTAATTCTGCCCCTGAACAAGGCAGTTAACCCACTGTTCCTAGGCAGTCATTGAAAATAAGAATTTATTCTTAACTGACTTTTAATTAAATAAAGATAACATTAAAAATGAGATTAAAAATCTTCCCAATGGACAATGACCCCAAGCATATTTCCAAAGTTAAGCAAAATGGCTTAAGGACAACAAAGACACGGTATTGGAGTGGCCATCACAAAGACCTGACCTCAATCCCATAGAAAATTTGTGGGCAGAAATTAAAAATAATGTGTGAGCAAGGAGGCCTACAAACCTGACTCAGTTACTGTCACGAAGGGCCAAAATTCACCCAACTTATTGTGGAAAGCTTGTGGAAAGCTACCTGAAATGTTTGACCCAAATTAAACAAATTAAAGTCAATGCTACCAAATACGAATTGAGTGCATGTAAACTTCTGACCCACTGGGAATGTGATGAAAGAAATAAAAGCCTAAATAAATAATTCTCTACTATTATTCTGACATTTCACATTCTTAAAATAAAAGTGGTGAGCCTAACTGACCTAAGACAGGAAATTTTTACTAGGATTGAAATGTCAGGAATCTTGACAACCTGAGTTTAAATGTATTTGGCTACGGTGTGTGTAAACTTCCGACTTCAACTGTAGATAATAGTTTCAGCTATCCATAGTAAAGGGTAAGATTTCAGGACAATGTGTCAATTCTGTGTTTTGTTGGTTGGCACAGCTAACAGGGTCATTGAATCCTTTTTGATTCTTACAGCATTGGCTAGCTTGGTATTAGACTAACGTTTCTGTTGGCTTTGTTCTATGGCTACATACAGTGATTTGTGGAGTTGATCTGGTTTGTTTTTTGTCAGAGAGTGCCCATTAGGCAGGTGAAAGGAAGCAGACATAGCTGTAAGACAGTTATGTATTACATCAAGGTGTTCAGCAGACAAACAAATCAATCCAACCTCAGAATGAAAGCCAATAGGGCAACTCACAAGCGTGTTCAATAAAAAACATTTTTTTAAACCAGCCAGCTTTAAAACTCAAACTCTGAGAGAAAACTGTTTGCAGCATTCACTGCTTTATTAAGAGGCTGAAACATCAGGAAACTGACAGGAAATTGCATGTGCCAGGTCAGTCAGAACATGAGCCCCATCAATCAAAAATGACCCAATCAACATATTTATTGATCATGAATTGTTGCACATATTTATCAATAGAAAAGTATCCAATATAAGCCTCTTACCTGATGCTTCATATAGTGCTGCATGTAGACATGACCACTTTTAAGAACTTTAAGGCAGAACGGACAAAGGAGATCCTTTGTGTTTTCATGCACCGTACGGAAGTGTGTGTCCACATCGGTAAAGAATGAAGACCGGTAGTTGCACACCTGGAAGGAGACAATTGAAGCATTAGTGTGAATAATAAATGGTTCTGGAGGATTGCAAGTCAAACCCCTTCAATAATTTTAATGAAATGTTTCAATTCCTGATTGTAATGCCAGGGCATCTCTACTATCAACTATTAATAACTTTTCTTTGTGAACAAACTACTATAAAAACATGATTGATAAAATGTACCTGGCAGACATAGGGCATCTCGCCAGGCTTGTGGTTGTCCTTCATGTGTTCCAGGAGCACTTGCTCAGACTCGAAGGCTAATTCACATATCTTGCAATTGGCTACAAAAACAACAATAATTATTTACTAAAATGGGCCCAACTTGTTATAGACAGGTTGATTATAGTTATATAAATAAAGCTATGTACAATAATGTATGATTGCTTGAGACAGTGTTCAATACTTTAAGGTGAAATGTATGGTTTCATTGATGTTTCATGTTGGTTGCTATTGACTGGTATGCCTACTTGAAGATTCGACCATGCTGTGGGCACTCTCAACGTGGCACTGCAGCTGGAATGGGGTTGAGTACTGCCGGTAGCAGTGTTGGCAGGTAGTGTGGCTTTCCCAGCTCTCACTGTTCTGCTTCTCCAGCTCCAGATGGTGCTTCATGTGGTTCATGAACCTACAAGAGTCACCACAAAGTTCAAGATAAGACATCAGTAGCAATGTAGCGTCAGAAACCACAAATGCCAAAGCAACGAAGTGTCAGCTTTGCCGTTTATCTTTTAAAAATTGCATTGTAAAATGTCATTTTTAAACAAGCTATTAAAAACGAGAAAAATGTGTAACTATCCAATCCACCAGAGCAAATTTAAAAAATGTTGTGAAAATATGGTAAAAAGCTCATTCGCTTTTTAGTCAAACGTTTCTTTAAATAGTTATTTATGCATGTATGCATATATTTAATTAACTACCCTACTTCAACTTTAACCCACATTTAGAAAACGAAAAATTAACTTAATGTATTGAGCCAAATTACAGCGAAGCCATATTCAATAACACTTCAACAGATCGTGGCCTATGTGCAACACCAAACCTGCACGTCAGATTTAAAAAATAAATTAGCAACCACTGTGCACCTCACTTCCTAAGCATGCATAATTGCCATTATAATACTGCCAATTACGCACAGCTTTTTGTTTTGCTTAATGATGTGGTGTTCCACGGCTGCCCCCGAGCCACACGACCTCTACATGTAACCGCTGCACTGACAAGGCAGGCAAGGCCCATTTTTCAGCCAGCAGTCGTACCTCAGCTCCCCTAATAGGGATTTTTATGCAGACAAACTATGACCTCTGCTGCCAGACTGGGTTCAGTACAAATGCGTCTGCCCATTAAAAGGAGCTTACAGAGGCTTTTCTTGCAACGTCCTGAAGCAAAGTTATTTAATCAAAGGAGCAGTTCTTACACCATCCAAACTAGCAGCCATTATTCATCTCTGGCCCCAAGTGGGAATATGAGTTGATATGTCATCCATCTGGGGGAGAAAACTGTGATGAGGGCTGAAACACGTTGAATCTCCTCTCTTCACATTGAAGTTAATCACTCTTCATGGGCAGAGGGCTCATTTAACACTTGTTCATGAACACCATTTCCATGCACCAAAACAGCACAGTAGACACTTGGGGTGACGTATTGACGAAAGGCCAGTTGATGTATCCATTCATTACCAATAACAGTGAGCCATTCATGTAAATATAGAAGATATGTCCACTGATCTGCTTATTGGTGGCAGTAATTGTGTAATGTGTTTGCATTATGTAAACATGTAAAATGCCAAATGTATTGTTTTCATTATGCCACTGGACAAATAGGATATAGAGGAGTTCTTTAGATTAGAACATGACCTGTCTAAACAAACACATTTTGTGCAGTTGACACGACACCCTTTTTTCGTCACAAATAATCGTATTATTCAGGAATACTGTGGATTCTTGAAAACAAAAGCAGAGCTACACAGCAAGCAACGCCTGCTGTAGTTACCTGACGTTGTTCTTGAGTACTTTCAAACAGCTCTGGCACTTATAGGTAAATGGGGTCTTATGCTGCTGCGATTTTGGTTTGTCTCCCTCAAATCTACCATAGTAGAAGTCTGTGACAAGCATGATGCGCTTGCTTGCAAAAAGGTAAGTAGACTTTGGGGTTGAGGGGAAGACACACTCCAACAGGTGAGGACAACACTTCTGAAATTAAAGTAAATGTAAAATAAGTGAACAAATTACAATCTGCAGAGTTGATATTGTAGTTCTTAAAGTGCCTCTAAGTCTCTGGTTCATGCACTAATAGCAAGGCTCGACATTAACGCTTGTCCTCTTGTTCGGGACAAGTAAAAAATAAATATTTTGACAAGAACATAGATTTGTTCCAAATGGACAAGTAAAAAAATTCACAAAAATCAAACAATTACTACGATCAGAATTGGATGTGAGAAGCAAACACTGAAATAATATTCAAATCTATTTTTCATGTACATAAATAAAAAAGCCTGCGCATCAAATTGTAATTGATATGCATATTAGCTACAGCCAGCCTCATGTCCAGACCGATGCTGACATGAGGGAGACAGCAGAAAATGTAGGCACACTTTAATGAGAATTTTAATTACATAAATATAGGCTAAACGGCAGCCATGTTTGACAAATAATTAAGGATAATTAACATTACCGTCTGAAGGCTTGATTCTGACGACATACTCAAAGCACATCGTTCAGATCAAATGGTCACAAGACCAGAGAGTGAAAGACAGTACATGATGCGCACTGCACATCACCCACCTTGAATCTGAGCAGAGGCAGCCAACATTTTCAAACTATTTCATAATAAACTTAAACTGTTTAAAACCTGGAAGTTTCATGTCGAGGTTTTAAACAATTAAGCAGGTCTTACATTTTTTCAAAGTAGTCGAGACTAGGCAAAATATGACCACAGAAATATTGAAACCAGAATTTCTCATGTTCTATTGGTTTTCAAATCAACAAAATTTAATTTTCCAACAGCCAAAGGCATAATACTAGTCATGAGTAAACCATGCCAGTTTATACATCTTTAGATCTCCCCTCTTCATTGCTAACAGATATTTTAAACTCTGTCATATGAAACCGCTCGCACATGTGTGGAGCGCTTTTGAGAAAGGTGCTTTCCCACTAATTGCATGTTGGAACATTTATGCGTAGCCTAAGGCCATGTGCACATTGTTGAGTTTATAATAAGAAATAAAATTATCAACATTTTAAGCAAAACGGTCTGGTCTGTTGCATCAGCCTCATTGCTTTTATAAAATTATTATTTTTTTTTTAAAGTATGTCATCCCAGAACTGTCCCAGAGTCTTTTGAACTGTGTACATGTTTTATCGTCTCAGGGACGCCCTTTAATATATAAAGACATAAAAAGTATTTGGTTGTAATTGTAATGTTGTAATATTTTATAGGCTACCAAGGGTGGCAAACTATTCTCAAGGAGAGCTTTAAAAGGGGCAGGGTTGTATTTTGAGACACAAATGAATATGCAAAGATGCCAATAGGCAGACTGTAGCCTAGCAACATTTATCAGATTTTTTTTAATGGTAAACAAATTAAATAAATAAAAAAGTTATTCATTTTACTTTGAAAAGTGGTTCCTTGAATCATATAATGATGTAAAAATGGTGTTAGCCTTTTCTTTGGAACAAGTAAACAAAAGATCTGTCCTTGTCCGAAATACAAGTGGCTGAAAAAGTTAATGTCAAGCCCTGAATAGCAACATTATAGAATATTTATGTAAAACAATTGACACAGCTAAAGGCATGCATTTTAGAATGACTGAAGTAAACTCACCACCATGTGGTCTTTCATGACAGCTTGTTGGTAGAAATCAAATTTACACTTTGGACATTTTTTACAAAAACGTGCACCATTTTCTAATATCTCCTGGGCGTGGGGAGACCCTGCAAAAACAAAAAAATGACATTTCAGATGTAAAAATAAAAAAGTAACAGTGTTAATGAATCTAGCTAATAACAGAGCATGCAACTGATGTAAGGAAACCCCTACCTATGCCCTGCTTTGCTTTTTTAGCTGTGCTGTTTTGGTCTTGAGGTAAACCTCGTTTGCCATAGTCTGTTTAAGGGAAGAAAATAGATTCATACTTTCATACATACAAGTCACATGCAATCTTCAGATCATGAGGTCACACACAGTTTTCCTGACCACTTGACCTGGCCAGGAATATCTCTGGGTCAAACAAGTAAGATATTTTGGCTTACCCCAGCTGTTGCCTTTGGCTTGAATAACTGGGGACACAATCTGGAGGTTGGTAGAATTTGAGCGGTTGGGCTGGGAAGACAATGCAGCGGGGCCCTGCACATTGGACAAGGTCACTACGTTGTTGTGGATCATGTGCACTTGAGGCCTGTGGATAACCCCAGGTAAAAGCTTCCCTGGAGTCACCTGCTGCAGAATGTGCTGCTGGCCTGCTGCTGGAGTCATCTGCTGCAGAATGTGCTGCTGGCCTGCTGACAAAAACCCACAAACATTACAAATATGAAACACTGCAAAAAGCAGTATGTGTGTGCTGTGGCTGTATAGGGAATATAATTTTACTTGAGCATAGATTCACTAAATTAATTTCAAATTATTAGTCTGCTCTGAAATACAAAAATGTGTGTTATGTTTTGGTTTGTTGCTTGCCTGCCTGCAATCAAGTTAAGATGTAATATTTATATTTTTACCTGGAACCACAGTGAAAGATGTCCCAGGGGGATACTGCTTCCCAAGGGAAGCAAGGAAAGCTGAGTTGGCCGATAACTGTGGTGTGGTCATAATGTAACCCTAAGACAAAAGGCAAACAGTTTTTATAAAAACATTGCACCAACACCACTACCGCCAAAAGTTACATCTCTATAACTAAACAGGTGCCCAGTCAAAGCTCTTCTCTGTCCCAGCACCACAATCGTGAAAAAACCCACATTTGGATTTTCCTACTGACACTGACTTTGCTGATAACTACGTTATTGAGGGAACATGTACTTGCAATTGTGATATGAGTTTGTCTCACCTAGCTATTTTAGGATTAATACAGTAATTGTACGTTTCTCTGGATAAGAGTCTCTGCTAAATGACTCAAATTGAATGTGTGTTCTTTGTAATGTATAGCAAAGTGGAATAAGGGATATCTAAAGCAAAACACAATATACCTGGTTGTTGATAATGATGGGCTGTGGTGGCACTGCTGTTAAGGGTCGAGATGCATTGTTCAACCCTTTCCCAGGAATTATGATGTTGTGAGGAACTGGACCCCGAGTGAGATGAGCTTGGGGGGAGTTGTGTGTCATTATCATCCTAGGGGCTCTTGGTCTTCCAACTCCACCACTTTGAACTGGGGTGGTCTTCACATTTCTTTGGTTGTTTGCTTCAAAGACAGGTCAGATAATTAACCACTCTTGTTTATCTATCAATGCAATAAAATCTATATTGATAATCATATTTACCAACTTTGTAGAGAAACTAAGGGGAAAGGATCCAATGGAAGGATATTGTGTATGCAAACTATCCAAACTAGAGAAAACAGACAGTGTGAGAGACCTAACATTAACTGAGCCATACCAAGAGAAGAACACATACTTGGTCTGGTGTTAATAATGGTGCCCTTTGAAGTACTAAGCTCCCCAACAAATATAGGTTCATCGTCGTCGTCATCATGTTTACCGTCGCCCAACAAATTAACTTCGGGTGTCTGTCTCTGCCATGGCTCCAGCTCCTCTTCCTCACATTCCATAAAAAGCTCGGACATTGCGAAGCTGAAAAAATGGATGAGAGTTACGTTAATGTTCGCTAGAAACAAACAGTTAACTAGCTAGCTAGTCAAACGAAGTTAGCCATGGTTTCTTCAGCTAGCTGTGGGCTAACGTTAGCTAACATGTTTTGCGTACCTAACTAACTAACGTTAGTAGGAAAAGCTAGGAAATTGGAAACGTTTATTCCCCATAGCCGTGCGCCCGCGAGACTAGTTAGTTAATGGATATTTTGCTTATTTCCCGTCGAAAAACCATAGCTAGCTACATAAAAGGCTGGAAATACAATGCAGAACACCACATAGTTAACTAGATAAACTAACGTTATCTACCAAAACGTCCAGTTGCCATCTATTTTAGTTCACTAGAGTAGCTAGCTAACTCTGCTAGCCAGCCATTATTAGCTAGTGTGGGCAACCAATCATGGCGTCTGGCGCGACAACACAACATCGATCTCTTTGTTCCAACTTCATTTTATCTGATGCAGTAGTACTAAGAGATGTTTAAATGCTATTCAACAATACCAGCATTGTACGTATACCAGTGGCCAAGTACAGAATCCACTTACCTTTTAATCTAACGTTTAACTGAGTGGTTAGTCCTTAGTACAAAATGAGAAATACCTTCAATGGAGCGCCTGTGAATATTGTGGTGGCTGATGGGAAATGTGGGGTTTGCTGAAAGGAAGGTTACCACTGCCTCAAAATTAGCTGTATCGTTAAAATCTATGAAAACAACAATTAGTTAGAGTTAACAGTTTGGTTTAACATCACATTTTAAGAAGATAAATTATAGAAATAGGCAGGGTTTATGACTTTGTGGAAGTGGCAACTGTTGACAAACATAGGAAGAGGCGAAGCATTAGTGTTTACTCCGCCCAAAATCTTCTTCTATGGTATAATGGCGGTGTGCAAACAGACACCGCCCAAAGTCTGTCCACGTTTTAAGCAGATCAGCTTAATTCTTCTTCTTGAAATGTGTATTGGCGGATCACAACCAACTGAAATGTGCATACACCGCCACCTACTGTACTGGAGTGTGAGGCCATCTATTTCTTTTATCTAGCCCTGTGTTTCCCCCTACCAACTAACTCTACACCCATTAAACCCTCACCACTATTCCACTACTTGTTTTTGGTCAGTTGTGAACTTGGTCGTCAACTCCCTAACAAAGCCTGTGAAAGCACTGTAGCACTTAGTCCCGACATTCCTATGCTGTCCCTTTGACAACATAGTCACATACAAACTATAGGTCCCCTGTCTGTCACAAATATTGAATTAAATTCCATTTGAACTTACTCTACCTGTTGTCCACTGATTTTGTCCTTTTGTGGGTAGAAATTGAGGACAAAATATTCTCAGGAAAGTATTATTAAACCAGCTTCAAAACTTGTGTCTCTGTGTTAGCTATCATGGTTTGCTTTCTCATCACCTAAAGCACCCGCACAAGACAGAAGAACGTGCACACAATGCATGCGTAGTAACCAAAGTCTTGCAAGTGTTTACATATATAGTTTTGCGCATGTGCCAGGTAATAGAAATGTCAATGGTAGTACCAGAGTTTGGAAAAGTTTGTTTAATGATTCTTTTCTGTGGATGTTTTTACTCAAATTACAACACACAAAAGGACCAACCGCACAGACAACCGATAGAGGAAGTTTAAATGAAATCGTATTAGAAATGGTTTATCTTTTCTCAAATAGAGCTATCTTCTGTATACCACCCCTACCTTGTCACAACACAAGTGATTGACTCAAACACATTCAGAAGAAAGAAATTCCACAAATTAACTTTAACAAGGCACACCTGTTAATTGAAATATATTCCAGGTGACTACGCTGGTTGAGAGAATGCCAAGAGTGAGCAAAGCTGTCATCAAGGCAAAAGATGACTATTTTGAAGAATCTAAAATATATTTTGATTTGTTAAACACTTTTTTGTGTTACGGTGCGTGAATGAGGACCCAAAAGCGAATTAACGTAATCAGAGCTTCTTTAATGACAAAACATAGGTAGGCTCAGATGGACCGGCAGATTCCGACAGGACAGGACAAGGTTGCAGCAAACATGACAATAGTCTGGTTCAGGCATGAATAACACAAACAAGAATCCGACAAAGACAGGAGCAAAAACAGAGAGAGATATAGAGGACTAATCAGAGGGAAAAAGGGAACAGGTGGGAAAAGGGGTGACGAGGTAGTTAGGAGGAGACAAGGAACAGCTGGGGGAAAGAGGGGGAGAAAAGGTAACCTAATAACGACCAGCAGAGGGAGACAGGGTGAAGGGAAAGGACAGAAACAAGACACAACATGACAATACATGACAGTACCCCCCCACTCACCGAGCGCCTCCTGGCGCACTCGAGGAGGAAACCTGGCGGCAACGGAGGAAATCCTCGATCAGCGCACGGTCCAGCACGTCCCGAGAGGGAACCCAACTCCTCTCCTCAGGACCGTACCCCTCCCAATCTACTAGGTACTGATGACCACGGCCCCGAGGACGCATGTCCAAAATCCTACGGACCCTGTAGATGGGTGCGCCCTCGACAAGGATGGGGGGGGGGGGGGGGGGGAAGACGAGCGGGGGCGCGAAGAACGGGCTTGATACAGGAGACATGGAAGACCGGGTGGACGCGACGAAGATATCGCGGAAGAAGAAGTCGAACTGCGACAGGATTAATGATCTGAGAAATACGGAACGGACCAATGAACCGCGGGGTCAACTTGCGAGAAGCGGTCTTAAGGGGAAGGTTCTGAGTGGAGAGCCAAACTCTCTGACCGCGACAATATCTAGGACTCTTAGTTCTACGCTTATTAGCAGCTCTCACAGTCTGCGCCCTATAACGGCAAAGTGCAGACCTGACCCTCTTCCAGGTGCGCTCGCAACGTTGGACAAAAGCCTGAGCGGAGGGGACGCTGGACTCGGCGAACTGAGATGAGAACAGCGGAGGCTGGTACCCGAGGCTACTCTGAAAAGGAGATAGCCCGGTCGCAGACGAAGGAAGCGAGTTGTGGGCGTATTCTGCCCAGGGGAGCTGTTCTGACCAAGACGCAGGGTTGCGAAAAGAAAGACTGCGTAAGATGCGACCAATAGTCTGATTGGCCCGTTCTGCTTGACCGTTAGACTGGGGGTGAAAGCCGGAAGAGAGACTGACGGAAGCCCCAATCAAACGGCAAAACTCCCTCCAAAATTGAGACGTGAATTGCGGACCTCTGTCCGAAACGACGTCTGACGGAAGGCCATGAATTCTGAAAACATTCTCGATGATGATTTGTGCCGTCTCTTTAGCAGAAGGAAGCTTAGCAAGGGGAATAAAATGAGCCGCCTTAGAGAACCTGTCGACAACCGTAAGAATAACAGTCTTCCCCGCTGACGAAGGCAGTCCGGTGACAAAATCTAAGGCGATGTGAGACCACGGTCGAGAGGGAATGGGAAGCGGCCTGAGACGGCCGGCAGGAGGGGAGTTACCGGACTTAGTCTGCGCGCAGACCGAACAAGCAGCCACGAAGCGACGCGTGTCATGCTCCCGGGTGGGCCACCAAAAACGCTGGCGAATGGAAGCAAGCGTACCCCGAACGCCAGGGTGGCCGGCTAACTTGGCAGAGTGAGCCCACTGAAGAACGGCCAGACGAGTAGGAACGGGAACGAAAAGAAGGTTCCTAGGACAAGCGCGCGGCGACGGAGTTTGAGTGAGTGCTTGCTTTACCTGCCTCTCAATTCCCCAGACAGTCAACCCGACAACACGCCCCTCAGGGAGAATCCCCTCGGGGTCAGTGGAGGCTACTGAAGAACTGAAGAGACGAGATAAAGCATCAGGCTTGGTGTTCTTAGAGCCCGGACGATAAGAAATCACGAACTCGAAACGAGCGAAAAACAGCGCCCAGCGCGCCTGACGCGCATTAAGTCGTTTGGCAGAACGGATGTACTCAAGGTTCCTATGGTCAGTCCAAACGACAAAAGGAACGGTCGCCCCCTCCAACCACTGTCGCCATTCGCCTAGGGCTAAGCGGATGGCGAGCAGTTCGCGGTTTCCCACATCATAGTTACGTTCCGACGGCGACAGGCGATGAGAAAAATACGCGCAAGGGTGGACCTTGTCGTCAGAGAGGGAGCGCTGAGAAAGAATGGCTCCCACGCCCACCTCTGACGCGTCAACCTCGACAACGAACTGTCTAGTGACGTCAGGTGTAACAAGGATAGGTGCGGATGTAAAACGATTCTTGAGGAGATCAAAAGCTCCCTGGGCGGAAACGGACCACTTAAAGCACGTCTTGACAGAAGTAAGGGCTGTGAGAGGAGCTGCCACCTGACCGAAATTACGGATGAAACGACGATAGAAGTTCGCGAAGCCGAGAAAGCGCTGCAGCTCGACGCGTGACTTAGGGACGGGCCAATCAATGACAGCTTGGACCTTAGCGGGATCCATCTTAATGCCTTCAGCGGAAATAACAGAACCGAGAAATGTGACGGAGGAGGCATGAAAAGAGCACTTCTCAGCCTTCACAAAAAGACAATTCTCTAAAAGGCGCTGGAGGACACGTCGAACGTGCTGAACATGAATCTGGAGTGACGGTGAAAAAATCAGGATATCGTCAAGGTAAACGAAAACAAAGATGTTCAGCATGTCTCTCAGGACATCATTGACTAATGCCTGAAAGACAGCTGGAGCGTTAGCGAGGCCGAAAGGAAGAACCCGGTATTCAAAGTGCCCTAACGGAGTGTTAAACGCCGTCTTCCACTCGTCCCCCTCCCTGATGCGCACGAGATGGTAAGCGTTACGAAGGTCCAACTTAGTGAAAAACCTGGCTCCCTGCAGGATCTCGAAGGCTGAAGACATAAGAGGAAGCGGATAACGATTCTTCACTGTTATGTCATTCAGCCCTCGATAATCTATGCAGGGGCGCAGGGACCCGTCCTTCTTCTTAACAAAAAAAAACCCCGCTCCGGCGGGAGAGGAGGAGGGAACTATGGTACCGGCGGCAAGAGCTACAGACAAATAATCTTCGAGAGCCTTACGTTCGGGAGCCGACAGAGAGTATAGTCTACCCCGGGGGGGAGTGGTTCCCGGAAGGAGATCAATACTACAATCATACGACCGGTGTGGAGGAAGAGAGGTGGCCCTGGACCGACTGAACACCGTGCGCAGATCGTGATATTCCTCCGGCACCCCTGTCAAATCACCAGGCTCCTCCTGTGAAGAAGAGACAGAGGAAACAGGAGGGATAGCAGACATTAAACATTTCACATGACAAGAGACGTTCCAGGAGAGGATAGAATTACTAGACCAATTAATGGAAGGATTATGACAAACTAGCCAGGGATGGCCCAAAACAACAGGTGTAAAAGGTGAACGAAAAATTAAAAAAGAAATGGTTTCGCTATGATTACCAGAAACAGTGAGGGTTAAAGGTAGCGTCTCACGCTGAATCCTGGGGAGAGGACTACCATCCAGGGCGAACAAGGCCGTGGACTCCCTTAACTGTCTGAGAGGAATGTCATGTTCCCGAGCCCAGGTCTCGTCCATAAAACAGCCCTCCGCCCCAGAGTCTATTAAGGCACTGCAGGAAGCTGACGAACCGGTCCAGCGTAGATGGACCGACAAGGTAGTGCAGGATCTTGAAGGAGAGACAGGAGTAGTAGCGCTCACCAGTAGCCCTCCGCTTACTGATGAGCTCTGGCTTTTACTGGACATGAAGTGACAAAATGACCAGCAGAACCGCAATAGAGACAGAGGCGGTTGGTGATTCTCCGTTCCCTCTCCTTAGTCGAGATGCGGATACCTCCCAGCTGCATAGGCTCAGCACCCGAGCCGGCAGAGGAAGATGGTAGTGATGCGGAGAGGGGGGCAACGGAGAACGCGAGCTCCTTTCCACGAGCTCGGTGACGAAGATCAACCCGTCGCTCAATGCGAATAGCGAGTTCAATCAAGGAATCCACGCTGGAAGGAACCTCCCGGGAGAGAATCTCATCCTTTACCTCTGCGCGGAGACCCTCCAGAAAACGAGCGAGCAAAGCCGGCTCGTTCCAGCCACTGGAGGCAGCAAGAGTGCGAAACTCAATAGAGTAGTCTGTTATGGATCGATTACCTTGACATAGGGAAGACAGGGCCCTGGAAGCCTCCTCCCCAAAAACAGATCGATCAAAAACCCGTATCATCTCCTCCTTAAAGTCCTGATACTGGTTAGTACACTCAGCCCTTGCCTCCCAGATTGCCGTGCCCCACTCACGAGCCCGTCCAGTAAGGAGAGATATGACGTAGGCGACACGAGCAGTGCTCCTGGAGTAAGTGTTGGGCTGGAGAGAAAACACAATATCACACTGGGTGAGGAACGAGCGGCATTCAGTGGGCTCCCCAGAGTAACACGGCGGGTTATTGATTCTGGGCTCCGGAGATTCGAAAGCCCTGGAAGTGGCCGGTGGATCGAGGCGGAGATGGTGAACCTGTTCTGTGAGGTTGGAGACCTGGGTGGCCAGGGTCTCAACGGCATGTCGAGCAGCAGACAATTCCTGCTTGTGTCTGCCTAGCATCGCTCCCTGGATCTCGACGGCTGAGTGGAGAGGATCCGAAGTCGCTGGGTCCATTCTTGGTCGGATTCTTCTGTTACGGTGCGTGAATGAGGACCCAAAAGCGAATTAACGTAATCAGAGCTTCTTTAATGACAAAACATAGGTAGGCTCAGATGGACCGGCAGATTCCGACAGGACAGGACAAGGTTGCAGCAAACATGACGATAGTCTGGTTCAGGCATGAATAACACAAACAAGAATCCGACAAAGACAGGAGCAAAAACAGAGAGAGATATAGAGGACTAATCAGAGGGAAAAAGGGAACAGGTGGGAAAAGGGGTGACGAGGTAGTTAGGAGGAGACAAGGAACAGCTGGGGGAAAGAGGGGGAGAAAAGGTAACCTAATAACGACCAGCAGAGGGAGACAGGGTGAAGGGAAAGGACAGAAACAAGACACAACATGACAATACATGACATTTTGGTTACTACATGATTCCCATATGTGTTATTTCATAGTTTTAATGTATTCACTATTATTCTACAATGTAGAAAATAGTACAAATAAAGAAAAACCCTGGGATATGCTTAACACCCCGGCCGTCCTACAATCTAAGGTAGATGCCCTCAATCTCACCAAAACTATCATGGACCCTACCAGGTAAAACACCAAATCCGTTAACACGGGCACCCTCATAGATATCATTCTGACCAACCTGTCCTCTAAATACACCTCTACTGTCTGTCTTCAACCAGGATCTCAGCGACCACTGCCTCATTGCCTGCGTCCGTAATGGTCCCCTCATCACTGTCAAAAGCTCCCTAAAACACTTTAGCGAGCAGGCCTTTCTAATCGATCAGGCCCGGGTATCCTGGAAGGATATTGACCTCATTCTGTCAGTAGAGGATGCCTGGTTATTCTTTAAAAGTGCTTTCCTCGCCATCTTAAATAAGCAGGCCCCATTCAAAAAATGTAGAACCAGGAACAGATATAGCCCTTGGTTCACTCCAGACCTGACCTTGACCAGCACAAAAACATCCTGTGGCGTTCTGCATTAACATCGAACAGCCCCCGCGATATGCAACTTTTCAGGGAAGTTAGGAACCAATATACACAAGCAGTTAGGAAAGCAAAGGCTAGATTTTTCAAACAGAAATTTGCATTCTGTAGTACAAACTCCAAAAAGTTCTGGGACACTGTAAAGTTCATGGAGAATAAGAGCACCTCCTCCCAGCTGCCCACTGCACTGAGGCTAGGAAACACTGTCACCACCGATAAATCCACGATAATTGAGAATTTCAATAAGCCTTTTTCTACAGCTGGCCATGCTTTCCACCTGGCTCTGCAACCCCCACAGCAACTTGCCAAGCCTCCCCATTTCTCCTTCACCCAAATCCAGATAGCTGATGTTCTGAAAGAGCTGCAAAATCTGAACCCCTACAAATCAGCTGGGCTCGACAATCTGGATCCTCTCTTTCTAAAATGATCCACCGCAATTGTTGCAACCCCTATTACTAGACTGTTCAACCTCTCTTTCGTATCATCTGAGATCCCCAAAGATTGGAAAGCTGTCACCCCCCTCTTCAAAGGGGGAGACACCCTAGACCCAAACTGTTACAGACTTATATCTATCCTACCCTGCCTTTCTAAGGTCTTTGAAAGCCAAATTAACAAACAGATCACCAACCATTTAGAATCCCACCATACCTTCTCTGCTATGCAATCTGGTTTCCAAGCTGGTCATTGGTGCACCTCAGCCACACTCAAGGTCCTAAACGACATCATAACCACCATCGATAAAAGACATTACCGTGCCGCCGTATTCATCGACCTGACCAAGGCTTTCGACTCTGTCAATCATTGCATTCTTATTGGCAGACTCAACAGCCTTGGTTCCTGTTGTCCGGACCTCTGGTAGCCTCTATGGGGGAGCCACAGGGTTCAATTCTCGGGCCAACTCTTTTCTCTGTATACATCAATGATGTCGCTCTTGCTGCTGGTGATTCTCTGATCCACCTCAACGCAGACGACAACATTTTGTATACTTCTGGCCCTTCTTTGGACACTGTGTTAACTAACTTCCAGATGAGCTTCAATGCCATACAACTCTCCTTCCGTGGCCTCCAACTGCTCTTAAATGCAAGGAAAACTAAATGCATGCTCTTCAACCGATCGCTGCATGCACCTGCCTGGCCATCTAGCATCACTACTCTGGATGGTTCTGACTTAGAATATGTGGACAACTACAAATACCTAGGTGTCTGGTTAGACTGAAAATTAAATCTAGAATCAGCTTTCTATTTCGCAACAAAGCATCCTTCACTCATGCTGCCAAACAGACCCTCGTAAAACTGACTATCCTACTGATCCTTGACTTCGGCGATGTCATTTACAAAATAGCCTCCAACACAATACTCAGCAAATTGGATGCAGTCTATCACAGTGCCATCCGTTTGTCACCTTTCCTTCCAGCTCTCTGCTGCCAATGACTGGAACGAACTGCAAAAATCACTGAAGCTGGAGACTCATATCGCATTCACTAACTTTAAGCATTAGCTGTCAGAGCAGCTTACAGATCATTGCACCTGTACATAGCCAATCTGTAAATAGCCCACCAAACAACCTCATCCCCATATTATCATTTTTTTATTTATTTTTTCCTTTGCACCCCAGTATCTCTACTTGCACATTCATCTTCTGCACATCGATCACTCCAGTGTTTAATTGCTAAATTGTAATTATTGTAACTCTGTGTTGGCCAGGTCGCAGTTGTAAATGAGAACTTGTTCTTAACTGGCCTACCTGGTTAAATAAAGGTCAAATAATAAATAAATAAATAAATGAGTAGGTGTGTCCAAACTTTTGACTGGTACTGTATATAATGTACAGTATACTACATGACCAAAAGTATGTGGACACCTGCTCGTCGAACATCTCATTCCAAAATCATGGGCATTGTTATGGAGTTGGTCCCCTCTTGCTGCTATAACAAACTCCACTCTTCTTCTTTCCACTAGATGTTGTAACATTGCTGCCGGAACTTGCTTCCATTCAGCCACAAGAGCATTAGTGAGGACGGTCACTGATGTTGGACAACCAGGCCTGGCTCGCAGTTGGCGTTCCAATTCATCCCAAAGGTGTTCGATGGGGTTGAGGTTAGGGCTCTGTGCAGGCCAGTCAAGTTCTTCCACACACGATCTCGACAAACCATTCCTGTATGGACCTCGCTTTGTGCACAGGGGGATTGTCATATTGAAACAGGAAAGTCCCTGTCCCAAACTGTTGCCACAAAGTTGGAAACCCAGAATCGTCTAGAATGTCATTGTATGCTGTAGCGTTAAGATTTCCCTTCACTGGAACTAAGGAGCCTAGTCTGAACCATGAAAAACAGCCCCAGATCATTATTCCTCCTCCACCAAACCTTACAGTTGGTATTATGTATTGGGGCAGATAGCGTTCTTCTGGCATCACAGGCATTTCTGTCTGTAATAAAGCCATTTTGTGGGGAAAACGAATTTTGATTGGCTGGGCCTGGCTCCCCAGTGGGGCCCACCCATGGCTGCTCCAATGCCCAGTCTTGTGAAATCCATAAATGAGGGCCTAATGAATTTATTTCAATTGACTGATTTCCTTCTATATTACCTTCTTCCTTCTATAACTAACTGTAACTCAGTAAAATCTTTGAAATTGTTGCATGTTGTGTTTATATTGTTATATACACAGGGCCTTCAGAAAGTACTCATACCCCTGGACTTATAACACATTTTGTTGTGTTAAAGCCTATATTCAAAAATATATTTTCTCACCCATCTATACACAATACCCCACAATGACAAAGTGAAAACAATTTTAGAAATGTTAGAACATTTATTGAAAATGAAATACATAGTATATAGACAGATGTGTTTCTTTCTGAAATCATGTCCAAACAAGTGAATTGGACACAGATGGACTCCAATCAAGTTGTAACGACATCTCAAGGACGATCAAAGGAAATTGGATGCACATGAGCTCAATTTGGAGTGGCATAGCAAAGGGGTGTGAATACTTATGGAAATTAGATATTTCTGTATTTAATTTTCCAAAAATTTTGTGTGTATATGGGTGAGAGAAAAACATATATTTAATCCGTTTTGAATTCAGGCTCTAACACAACAAAATGTAGAATAAGTCAAGGGGTATGAATGCTTTACAGTGCCTTCAGAAAGTATTCATACCCCTTGACTTATTTCACAGTTTGTGACTGACTGTTTCCATATAAATGGGCCACCTGTGGTTTGAATGGGCTAGGCTACATTAATCTGTATGCTCAAATATCATAACAGTTGGGGGTGTCGAAGTGGTATATTGTATGAACAGTTGCAAAATATTTCCAAACGAATCTCCAATCGAATGTCAGAGCACTCATTTAATGGGTTAATGGGTGTTCTCTACATAATACCAAAGAATATCTGGTAATGTGATGCATGGATGTTGTCATTAGGCCCGCCACACACTAGTGTAGCACATCCAGTGGTAACCCAGCTGGGGCTCCAATCCAGGTTTCTCTGGTTCTGAGGCAAGCATGATTGGGTCCCATATTTGTAATTGAATTAACATAAAACAAGAATTGATGCACTCCATGCAAGTTTGCATTGACACACTGCTAAGTGAAAAATCTCAAGGTCTGAATATGATCTATGACAAGGTATGGATTAGCAACATCGACACTCTGACGTTATCCATTTTAGCCTGTTATAAACTTTGGGTTTCCTGTAGTTTTTTTATCAAATCTTCACACATATTGCCAGTTGCCACGTAGGCCCATTAAATAGGTCTACAAATGTCATTAATGAGAGCTACATTCAATACATTCATTGGTGATGAGTAACATAGTCGACTATGGTTAGTTTGTCCAACAGGTGGCAGTCTGGATTTCAGAAAAGTAATAAGTGGATATACAGTAGAGGCCCATTGAGTGGACAATGGACAGCATAATACCAAGGCTAAAGCTTGGCCTACAGTATTCTACTCAAGGTGAGCCACATCCAAACAAGCAGTGTTAGCCTTGTTTTGGGGTATTGTTAAACCTAGATGGAGTGTCTTATTAAACCATACTTTTTAAAAATGAATTTTCCCAACTTGATTTCACTGTGATTATACAGATGAGATATATAACTATATAGATATACCTGGTGATGTAGGCCTATCGGACTGCAGCCAGGCAAATACTACCAGGAAACAATGTAAGCTTAGAAAGATTGACAAAATGTACTAAATTTGATAAATATGTTCAACCCTATAATACCAAAGCATTTGAATTCCTCTAAGTATCTACATCCAGTATGCATATGCTATTGATGATCACTGGCTACAGAGATTTTATATTTTCAATATTCATCTATATTTTCTATTATCCTTAAGTGTCATGTCTCTTCTCTTGACTTTTCTTACTGTTGGAAACAAAACATAATAGCCTGGTAGGGACAGATTATTTGTTCAACGGATGATCTTCAATTGATCATTTTCATCGCACACCAAACTTTTGTTCATTAGAAGTGGTGTTCTCCAAATGTTTGTGGCCGAGGACCCCTTTTGTGATAGAAAATTCAGCAGTGACCCCTCATAATCATTTCACAAGTCAAATGAGAAAAAAATAGCATAAAAGGAGTTTTACTATGATTTCGGCAGTGCATGCATTGCTGGGTGAACTAAGTCTTGGGCCCTGGGAAGTAATATTTTAAAGGCCTGCCTCTTGGCATCAGAGAGAATATTTAGCCGTTTTCAAGCTAATTTCCTGCAATTCTAACACATTGTTCTATGAGTCAGAGAGAAAAAGTTGCAGTTTTAAATCTTAAATTACAGGCCATTTAAATAAAAAATGCAAGAAGTATTGAGTTGAAATATTTATAATTGGTGAAGTACTGTGGATACCAATATTCCTGTGAGCCTCCTAGGCCCATGTTGCCCAGGGTTAAGTACATAAATTGTAGATAAATGATATTACATTTTATTGTATTACAGACTAATCTTATTCCATGGATCCCTTGGCCAAAATTAGTTGAATCTGTTGTTGTTAGTAAAATGTATGTTAAAAAACGTATGTACATTTTTTTATATATTATGTATTAATTTTTTAGACATGATTTATCTGGCCGCAGACCCTCTACAGTACCTCGGACCGCACTTTGAGAACCCCTGCATTAGAGTTTTGGCCTGGCCCAACTCTATTGTTTTCTGAGCTCATTCGACACCAATGGCTGAAGAAGGATGCAGCCGAAATGCCAGGATATTACCGCTATTAACATTTTACCAAACCGATCAAGCTGTTTTTGAATAATTATATATAATGTCGATACACGTTCTACAGTTTTTTTCACACCACTTTCTTTCCTTTTTTCCCTCTTGCCTTAGTGGAGTGGAGAAAAAAGTAGTCCCGACATATTGTGCTGTCCATAAAAATAGTTTTGCCACAATAAAAATAGGTTGAACAGTTTGCTTGCCTTTTGATTGTGCTCAAACCATGACAGACATGACATTGCAGCACATAATGCTCTCTGTCTTTTAGACGGATTCAATTAATAAGGCTAACATACATAGGGACAAACAGGTTATAACTGTGATACTCGTTTTAAACGTCTTTTTAAATAAACTAGGCCTACTCTGGGTCAACATTCCCCATTTACTGTGAGCCAGAATTATGTCCAATTAGTTGCAACCACCTTAAAGTGATTTCTCTCTTCCCCACTCTCTCTCGGTCCATATGCATCCATGTCTCGGTCCATATATATTCATAGGCTACTCATGTATTCATTATCCCACTTCTGCCACCAGTGTAGCGAATTCAGAGGTCTCAAATATCCCCAGACTCCTGCACCAATACCTTTCATTACACCAATGCTCTGATTGACACAACTTACAAAATCTGGTTTCGATCTATTTGTTCTAGTCTCACATAATTGTGCCTAATGATTGATTAAGACCGGATAAATGTAATATGATGGGTCCTCTCAACTACTGTCATCTCCTACCACTCCGCGTGGTGTCTGTAGTAGGCTAGGCCGGGGATATCGTTTCACTGTTTTCAGCGGAAGGATACAACACAGAATGTCATTGTGGTGCTGAGGTTTTTGCGAAGCAAAAATGTCTGTCTGCATAAGGTTAACTCGCAAGTGACATATAGGGGATATTTAGCTAAATATTACAACCTAAACCACTATTTTACAGTATTTGAGACGCGTTACAGGAAAACGAAGCTCCATACTACCACACCCGATCGCCCTAGTTGGAATTTTAAAGGGGAAAAGGTAAAATATTGTAGTGAGTTTGTCAAAAAAGGTTTCGGACTGGGTGAAAGAAGTTGGGATACAAGAGACTGGAGCTGGTATGGAGTAAAGGGTTGGCATTTGCTTTACTACTTTTACTTGAAAGGGCGTTTTACACAGCCTAAATCTGTAGCCTACAGCATATTGGTGGATTTTCTGTTTTTGTTTAACATGCAAATTCACTTTCTATTTAATAACACATCGAATTCGTGGCTCATCACTGACTATTGCAAATCAACGTATTGTATAGCTTATTATTAAGCCGTGATTTAAAAATCTACAGTAGGTTCGTTATTTTGTAATTTAGTCTGTCGCGGAAGATTGATACAAATGTAGCGTTTGGGGAGTCATAAACATTTGAAAAACGATGCTGCAGGTCTCCGTGTGTCACTGGTGTTACACGCAGCGCCAAGCATTTTCAATGTGTCTGTACCATTCCAAGTAGATGGAATTTCCTTACCACGTATTGGCTACCTTTTCCTTTTCATTCTGTTCAGATTACATAATGTGCAATAACATTTTCTAAAAGGGAGCGTTCAACCGTGGATGACAAGGGGTCAATTACAATTACTTTCATCGGTTGTTGCAGTAGCCTACCTTTGATCAATTAACTCGCACAGCAATGTCAAGGGTCACTGTGCAGATTTATTTTCGGAACCGACGTGTTCTGGGAATATTCCTTGTCAATTTCAGTCGGAATCTAGAATGAGATTGCACTTTACTGAAGTTCGTTATTGATTGGATAATTTTTTTTAAATCAAGGAATTAGGACAATAAAAAAAAAACAATAATAATTGGACCTACGCAAACAATCTGTTTCTTCTTTAGGTCTAAAGATTGGCAGGATGAATCCTCAACAGCGGATTGCCGCAATCGGCACAGACAAGGAATTGAGTGACTTGCTGGATTTTAGCGCGGTAGGACAGTTATCTATCTAACTATCTTTTTTATAATGTTTTATTTTTTGTTATTTAGCCCACTTTATTCTATATCAGTCAATGTCTCTCCAGTGAAGAAATTGATTATGAAACACAGGACGTCTGAACAGCTTGTAACAGATGCATGATTATCAAAGGCTAAATATTAATTTGTCTCAGTCACATTTTTCAGACCATTTCTTTTCTTCTGGTAGATGTTTTCTCCACCTGTAAATAGTGGGAAAAACCGACCAACCACTCTTGGAAGCAGCCAGTTCAGTGCACCAGGTAGGATTTTATCCCAGAAACCTATTTGAATATGTCCTCTGTTCTGTTCTGTTCTGGCCCTGTCTCTCCCCCTGTTGTGTCTTGTCTAACCACTGCTGTTTGAAATCTGTTCATATGAGTGTTCCTGATGTCTCCCACTGCATTTTGGATATTCAAGTTATTCATTTTGTGAAAAGCCAAAGGAGGAAGGTTTCATATTAAACATAGTATTACTATTCATTTCCCGCCTTAGCGGTGTGTGTGTGTGTGTGTGTGTGTGTGTCTGTCTGTGTGTGTCTGTCTGTGTGTGCACTCCACACATCTTGCGTGTGAAACATGCCACCTCCACCTGGACTGACTGCTGTAAAGATGTGGAAATAAGGAATGGTTTAGCCTTATTTTACATATGTGAAAGAATACTTATCGACCTAACAGCTATGACAGTGTAGTATCATTTTAATTAGCACTACTTTATAACCCTTCCTTGTGTTTTGTGTGCAAAAAGAGCTCTGTGGCTTTTTCGCATACCCATTTTCTATTGATTATGACATCAAGATCAATTTTGCTCATATTGACAGTGGGGCATTGATTGTGTTTGTGATATATTGCTCCCTAGATTTGTGCACCATATAAAAGCTGTACCAAAGATATCCAATGTCTATCAGTTGTGTAGTAAGTACAGTATGGGGTTACAGCATTAAGTGGTGTTTCATATGCATGTGTCCTTCCCCCAGTGCTGAGCTATTTGAAAAAGGGAGTGAGTTCCTCAGCCCCATGTCCCTAAAGACCTGGCCATTCATGTGGCCTTCACACATCTATCTCTATCTCACAGGCTCAATGACTAGAAGTCGTGAGCTGATGTAGTGTACTTTTAGCCAGGAGCATTTCTCATGCAGAAGTGGGCTGTTTAGGTTGATGCATCTTGCTTCATTGTCGTAGATGTTTTAATAAGGGTTGCTTAAATTCCCTGCTTTTATGTGGATAATTTCTTTGCTGTAAAGGCTCCAGGACATTAATCCACAGCACAATCAAGCATTATGCCTCCTCAATACTTGTTTTGCGTAAAACAACAAATCCTTGCCTTGTCGTTAGTTCTAAAGGACACACTTTTAGTGGAAACAACAGCAAGACAATGTACTGAACAGCAAGACAATGAAGCCAAAAGGGAACTTTTGTGAAAAGGCTGGGAAGTGTTAGGATGTTTTTCAGAGTACTTTGCATCCTCACTACCCATTCTGGGTGCTGCCTCCACAGAAGTAAAGAGCTTGGGATCCAGGTCAAGTCAGTGCGGAATTGATGCTTTAAGTACAGGGCCTTCGGAAAGTATTCAGACCCCTTGACTTGTTCCATATTTTGTTACGTTACAGCCTAATTCTAAAATTGATTAAATTGTTTTTTCCCCTCATCAATCTACGCACAATACCCCCTAATAACAAAGAAAAAACTGGTTTTTAGAAATGTAAGCAAATGTATAAAAAAACGGAAATATCACATTTACGTAAGTATTCAGACCCTTTACTCAGTACTTTGTTGAAGCACCTTTGGCAGTGATAACAGCCTCAAGTCTTCTTGGGTATGACGCTACAAGCTTGGCACACCTGTATTTGGGGAGTTTCTCCCATTCTTCTCTGCAGATCCTCTCAAGCTCTGTCAGTTTGGATGGGGAGCGTTGCTGCACAGATATTTTCAAGTCTCTCCAAAGATGTTCGATCAGGTTCAAGTCTGGGCTCTGGCTGGGCCACTCAAGGACATTCAGAGACTTGTCCTAAAGCCACTCTTGTGTTGTCTTGGCTGTGTGCTTAGGGTCGTTGTTCTGTTGGAAGGTGAACCTTTGCCCCAGTCTGAGGTCCTGAGCGCTCTGGATCAGGTTTTCATTAAGGATCTCTCAGCACTTTGCTCCGTTCATCTTTGCCTTGATCGTGACTAGTCTCCATGTCCCTGCTGCAGCAAAACATCCCCACAGCATGATGCTGCCACCACATTGCCTCAACGTAGGGATGGTGCCAGATTTCCTCCAGACATGACACTTGGCATTTAGGCCAAAGAGTTCAATCTTGGTTTCAGCAGTCCAGAGAATTTTGTTTCTCGTGGTCTGAGAGACTTTAGCTGCCTTTTGGCAAACTCCAAGCGGGCTGTCATGTGCCTTTTACTGAGGAGTGGCTTCCGTCTGGCCACTCTACCATAAAGGCCTGATTGGTGGAGTGCTGCAGAGATGGTTGTCTTTCTGGAAGGTTCTCTCATCTCCACAGAGGAACTCTAGAGCTCTGTCAGAGTGACCATCAGGTTATTGTTCACCTCCCAGACCATGGCCCTTCTCCACCAATTTCTCAGTTTGGCTGGGCGGCCAGCTCTAGGTAGAGTCTTGGTGGTTCCAAACTACTTCCATTTAAGAATGATGGAGGGGACCTTCAATGGGGACCTTCAATGCTGCAGAAATGTTGTGGTACCCTTCCCCAGATCTATGCCTCGACACAATCCCGTCTCTGTTCTCTAAGTACCATGTCTTTGACCTTGTGGCTTGGTTCTGTCAACTGTGGGACGTTATATAGACAGGTGTGTGCCTTTCCAAATCATGTCCAATCAATATAATTTACCCCAGGTGGACTCCATACAAGTTGTAGGAACATCTCAAGGATGATCAATGGAAACAGGATGCACCGGACCTCAACTGCATGTCTCATAGCAAAGGGTTTGAATACTTATGTAAATAAGGTTTCTGTTTTTTTTATTTTAATACATTTTTAGAAATGTCTAAAAGCATGTTTTCACTTTTTCATTATGAGGTATTGTGTGTAGATTGCTGAGGATTGTTATTTATTTAATCCATTTTAGAATAAGTCTGAAACGTAACAAAATGTGGAAAAAGTCAAGGGGTCTGAATACCTTCCGAAGGGAAAACCTAGTCACTTGTACAGCTGAATGTATTCAACTGAAATGTATCTTCCGCATTTAACCCAACCCTTCTCAATCAGAGAGGTGTGGGGAGCTGTCTTACTCAACATCCGCAACACCCGGGGAACAGTGGGTTAACTGCCTTGCTCGGGGGCAGAATGACTGACTTTTACCTTTTCAGCTTGCGGATTCAATCCAGCAACCTTTCGGTTACTGGTCCAACGCTCTAACCACTAGGCTACCTGCTGGCACTGTATATACTTGCACTTTCATAAATCAGTTTGGGTAAAGCAATCACTGTGCATTCATAAGTATTAACAAATATACAGAGCATTATCAATATATATCAATTTGAGTCTGTTTATCTTATGTCAAATATATTCCCAACCATCCTTTAATTGCGCTCTATGTAGCTAATGCTATGTAAAGTGTTGCTGAATTGGCCTACTTCTGTTTCAGTGATCATACTTTCCATTTTGCCCCACCATAAATAAATATAAAATAGAATGTTGCTTCAATTCAAGTGTTACAAAGGAACTCCTTTTCTGAATTCCTAATGTGAGAAGTGGGAGAATTGAACTCAGTAAACTCTGCGGTGTGCTTTAGAATTTAATATAGCATGGCATTCATGGACATCATGTGACCAGACACTTTTAAGCCTGATGTGTTGGGCATGCACTCTGTGGCTTCCAAAATAGACCAGCATCAGCATGCTGCTTTTTGTTTAGAATAGAAAAGAAATAGAGCCTGTTCATAGACTGTTTTTCCCATCAAAGCTCATCGTCATGGCTGAAATGCCGGGTGGTATTTATTTAGTCAGTAAGAAAAGTCACAAGAATTGAGCCATGTTTTGTAGAGGCTTATGTGGATTCTGCTTTTGTTCTATTTCCAGCAAAATATAGTATGTGGGATATGTTTTGGCCTGAGTCTCCATGAGGCTTTTTATGTGTGTCACAGTCACACACCTGTCTGTTCCAAGCTTTCCAAGCTTGCTATACTCCTTGACCTAAAGTAAGTAGTAAACTAGAAACCACTGATACCTCAAATGGAATGTTCTGCATGAGGCAATACTTACGTTAACATCTATGTCCAAGCTGCTCAGTTAGCTTGCTTCAGAGCTCACTGAGGCACTTTTATATTTGGTGAGCTATATTAGGAATATTTTCAGATCATGGTTTGCTCTCTCTGTTCCATTTACTTTAGACTTGCTGTAGAAGTCAGCCAAGAATCAGAAAAGCCATAATTATGTTTGGGTTGTTATTGCTCCTAGAGGGACAGACTGAGGCAAATATTTCTGCTCCTACTGCGGGTTGACTACCTGAACAGAATTTATGATACATTTCACCTGCGATGTTGCCTTCCTGTAATTATGTTTATTTATCCCATCTTGTTTAGAATGGTCCTGGTTGGTATTCCTGGTTGGCCTGTAGTCAATTCAAAGAATGTGCCACATGTTACCATTCGCTTGTTTACAGAATAGATGAAGCGAAGTTGTATAAGGATGTTACAAGGATGTCAGAACTGTTAAATTATATTTACAGTACTTTTTGTGAATTTAATTTAAATGATATGCTAGTGATAGACTTACACTGCAGTTTCCTTCCACTTGAGCAAACTTTCTCTCAGTTTAAAGCTCTTTCTTCAGCATTTATCCCCATGGATTAGAAAATATTATTATCTGCTGATTAATTATTAATACAGTGTTGAAGAATATGACTTATTCTCATTCATAATTATTAAGCAAGGATTGTTTTGTTCAGTCAGAAGACTTAGAACTTGCAGAAGTACCCAGCTTGCATTTTAAGATAATTTAACACACACAGAAACCTCTCCACTGTACATGTCACAATGTGTGAAGATATAAAAGGTGACAAAACTAATCTTGAACGCAGCTTATCTTCAAAGCATTTTCAAAGGATTTGGAATGTTGTATTTTTTGTTTAAAGCAACTGCTAAGTCGGTCTTCAATTTAAGCATGCATTTTTCTTCTACAATGGATTAGTTCAAACAGATTCAATATATGTAACCACAACAGTAGCTTTCAACTGAGGTTCTTAAAGAAGGACTGAGCTGAATCTTTTATTTTATTTTGCTCACGGAAGCTGTTGTACCTTGACATGCTTCTCACTCCAGTTCTCCTTTTGACTGATTTCATTTCTCATAGGCTCTCATTGTTTTGATCATCTCATTTGAGTTTGTAGTCTTAGAACTCCTTTTTTACAAAAGATGCATGAAAAAATTCTAGACTATATAAAAATAAAATAAATGTTTTATTTCATTTTTAGAAATATGATCAGGTCTTATAGCAAGCTTTAGTTTGATAAA
This sequence comes from Oncorhynchus mykiss, assembly GCF_057628025.1. NCBI lineage: Eukaryota > Metazoa > Chordata > Actinopteri > Salmoniformes > Salmonidae > Oncorhynchus > Oncorhynchus mykiss. The sequence goes on along the minus strand of NC_143027.1, from coordinate 68,182,199 downwards.
CTTCATTTCATGTTTTACGCCTTTGATTGTATTGCTGAAGGAATCTTTTTTTTCTGAGACGTCAGGTTATTTTTAGATAACCTGCCGGCTGCTCTGTGAACCATTGGGCCACACTGCGTTTGTGATGCCTTCAAATGGGTACCCTCCCCTGGCAGACTGGGCCTCCCACCCGCCACTGGAGGGAAGATTCAGGGAGAGTTTGGACATCTCTCATTTATGTATCACAGGTCAGCTCCTGACTTGGTTATGGAGAACTGTGCTGTTGCCATAGCGATGGAAGTCCTTTGAAGGCAGGTGACTTGGCACAGCTTTTGCATCTTTTTTTGCAGGTCTGCCAAGAGGAAAAGCATTCAAATAATGTCTTCAGTCACCCAATATGCGGTAGATTACGATCAGGCTTCTCCTAGACTGTCATTATTTTGATTGAAGAAAGTTGGTGTTGTACATCTGACTTGGCTCCTTTGATGTGGATTCCAATTCATTTTTTAAATGAGCAATTTATTACCATGTATTTGATGTTGTATTAAGTTGTGAAGGCACTTAGTTGGTGGGGACCAAACAACCATTATTGTGACTTGAGGCAGCTGGATTTAAAACCAGGCAGAGATATATTTCTATTCCTGCTTATCTGTGCCTGACCTCTGGCTGATGTAGTCTGAATGGACACAGTGTTAGGTGTTGGACTGAGGTAGTGAGTTGTATCTGTATGTATGTATGTATGTATGTATGTATGTATGTATGTATGTATGTGTGTATGTATGTATGTATGCATGCATGCTTTGGGAACACCTGCTGCTGAAGCACAGGATGTCTGTTCGTTTTAACTCCCAAATACAGTACATTGATGCAATAGCATTACCTACCTCCATCCTGACCACAAATGACTGGCCCTACTCTCTGAGGACGTATCTGGGGGCAGCAGCGGGAGGAGGAGGGGTGGGTTGTCCTCGTCTAATGATCTGGGAGCTCGTGGCCATCGCATGCAGCCGGGCCTGCCGTGTGGTGTCAGTGATGCGCCTGGGAGCGTGCAGGGCTTCGATTGGGAATAACAGAGCAGGGGTTAGTGGGAAGGAATGAGTAATGATCCCCTGTTTGATCTACCAGGCCCCTGTGGGAGTCAGAGCCCTGGACAGAGCATTACTGGGGGTACCCTGGGGAACTGCTGGGATGCTGAGTTGGGGACTGGCCCTTTACCAGTTTAACCATATCTACTCAGGATCTCAAAAGGAGGGAGGGATGCAGGCTAGGAGGGAGTGGCCACCCCTCTACTATCACTGTTTTTATTACAGCTCCTTTTCTGCCTACCTAGCTGTTTGGGTTTCTTCACTGGCAATGTCCTATTTGTGTTTAAAGATGGAAGGTATGATAAGGAAATTGTCTGTTTGGTCACTCTGTGCAGGTGTTGAGGGGAGGGGGATTTAAATGCAGGAATCAGACTATGTACACCACTGCCTTGCCAAAAAGCATACCAAATAATTGTCCTTATCAGATAGGTTTCCATCATAGGGTCATGTTTTGTTCTAGTGGTTTTGAAGATCACAGAGTGGATTGTTGCACAATGGGGCATCTCTGCTTCTTTCACTCTTTCCCACACTCATAAACTCTCTCTCTCTCTCTCTCTCTCTCTCTCTCTCTCTCTCTCTCTCTCTCTCTCTCTCTCTCTCTCTCTCTCGCCTGCGTGCGTGCGCGCGAACAAACAAACACACACGGTACACGCGGCACGCACACTCACACACTTTCTCAGGTGTTGTGGCTAGTTTGTGAGGATAACCCTGACCGTGACCTGAGGCTTGATACATTTGTCAGGATTTCCATTTCAGATGTAGAAAATGCTGATGAGTCCAAGTCATTGTTGTGTAGGCCTAATCCCTCAGCAGTGGCTGGGCCAGCCTCTCCTATGTATAGATTTGGTTGCAACTGCATTTGCAGTGAATGTGGCATGTTATTTTTAGGTCTGAGGTCTGAAATATTTTGTTGCTGTGCTGTGCAAAATACCAATCCAAAATGAAGTTCAATCTCTCCTCTTTTAAAATACTTGAGGATTACTGTGTGCCACTGATTTGTTCCTGGTTTTAATTTGTCTTTTGAAGGATTTACAGTAATAAATTAAAGGCGACGGACTCAAGCTAAATCTTTTGTAAAGCTCTCAACTTTCAATTCATGCAACCTCATTTTGTTTGTTACCATGGTAATTATTGTAATGAAGGGAAATCATTTTCTCTTTGGCTTTGTTACATTATTGAATGAGGTAGAGGAAGCAGTTACACGTGTTACATCCTTTACATCATAAATGGCAATACATTAACATTTTATTGTTATTGCAGATTAATAAAAATAACAGGATTTGAAGGAAATACTGATGACACTGCACTGTGTGCTTTCCTACCATTTTTCTCATTGTCTCTCAGCTGGGAATATGTTCCCTTCCTGCAAATCTAATAATTATTACTGAGCTAGAAGACTGAAATATGAATCACTTATTATTTGACAGTTAGGTCCAGGATACTTAAAATAGCTTTTTGATTATTTGTGCTAATCAACATTGATCAAAAAGGGTGATGAAAAGTGAGTTAATAAATTGAGAGAGCTTGTCGTTTTTCCAGCCTCCTTTTGGCCCCGTCCCAGGATCCTCTCTGACTGTGAAGCAGATGGGACAGCAGAGGGGCACTGGTCATGCGCTCTAATTGGCTGTCACTTACTTTATTACATCATTAATATCGTCCCATCATGTTAATTCACTTTTGATACCAAAGAAGGGCTCTCTCACTCCCACATGTTCATCTTCATCACTAGAAAACACGTCACGAGGAAGAGAAGATCACACAAGCCCAAATTAGTCAGGAAAGCCTGCTGTCCCCCTCCTATGAGAAGCGTGAGAGTAGCTTGCTGTGCTGACAGCCCTGCCATTGGTGTCAGGGCCAGGGGAGAATGAGGGGAACGTTTGGCTCCGGTGCAGTCCACTGCCTACCAGGGCCTGTGTTATATTCAGCACTGTAGTTGGAGGCAGAGGAGTGGGACTCGATGGGCCTTCCTCTGCCATGTTGGCTAATTCATGGCTAGGAGCACAGGAATGAGAAGGGACTCTGTATCAGAAGCTATATGGGGGAACGCTAGCTACATTCTTCATTGTGTTTTCGTGTGCTTTAATTTCAGTAAAGATGTGTGTGTTTCCTACCATTTTTCTCATTGTCTCTCAGCTCTCAGCTGTGTGTGTGGGTGTGTGTGTGTGTGTGTGTGTGTGTGTGTGTGTGTGTGTGTGTGTGTGTGTGTGTGTGTGTGTGTGTGTGTGTGTGTGTGTGTGTGAGATAGTACTCAGCCCTCTGATGAGGGATCTGATAGTGCTGTTAGAACAGTCATAAGACACGACTCTGATTAAACCTACTAATGAGCAGCTCAATAAAACAAAGTCCTCCTGATGTAATAAACACGCTGCTGATTGCAGGAACCCGCTGGTGTGGTAGGCTAATCCTTTTGTGCTCCCGTGTTTGTTTCACCCTAAAAAGATCCACGCACGGTGAATGAATAAAGAGATATGACTTGTCTGCTTGTATGACCACACGAGGGCACTTCTCTGTAGTTAACCTTTCTGCTGAGTGAATTGCAATTTGAGGATTTTTACAGTACAGGTTCTAGTGTAAATTGAGTCTGCAATTATGAGTCTTTTTTGTTGTTGATGTAATATCACTTGAAATATTATTGCGTAGCAGTATTAGAGCACTTAGCTCATTTAGTCTGCCACTATGCCTAGTTAAACTGTTTCTCAACCAGTCCAAGGCCTTTTGCCATTTGAATGAAATATGAGTGGATTTGGTGTTTGTAAACATTTTAGATGCACGTTACTAACTAAAAACCTAAGGGAAATTGATTTATGTTAAATTAGAAACAAATTTATTCTGCATAACTACTGCACTCTGGCAGTTTATGTTATAGCTGAGATAAATTCCTCATCTCTTTAGCCTGCGTGCTCCAGCTCCTCGAGAGGAAAAAGCACCTTTCCTCCGTAAGCCACTGTGAACATATGGCGAGGGGCGCAGGCAGCAGCACAGGAAGGAAGTGTGGAAATTGCAGGGAATGAGAGTTTGGATTAATGCGTCTGAACTGGGCATACCCAGACAAATGCAGCAGAACTGCACTGCCAGGACCCTTCAAGGCCCCTCCGAAGTGTGCCAGAGAAACAGAGATAGCAAAACAAACATGAACCCAACTGCAGCTTGAACAGAGGGAAATTGCGGTTTCTCCTTCGTGCCTGTTAATGACATGAATTTGAAGAGGCCATCGGTTGTGTGTGCTCAGCAGGGGGACATTGGGCAAATACTGCAGCTTCGCCGGCTCCATACCTCTGCCTACCTAGAGATATTTCTACAAATTAAAATCACTAAGTATAAAACAAATTATGAAATTGATAGTAATTATGGTGTAATTTGATGACATTTGACAATGTTGATATTAGGCTTGGGCGATATACCGTATACTGGGGTATTTCGAAATACCGACGGTATGATTTTCAATATATATATATATATAAAAATAAAAATGGGGGGGGGTCGCGTGGTCTGCCAAAGTACGTGCTACCCCACTGCTTATTACTAATTATAAGTTAAATATAACTATAAGAAATCTAACATGTATCAAATAATTTATATCCAGCTCAGGGCTCCGGCTATGCATTTGATTTGCTAACTTGCTAGCTAAGTGGCTAGATGTCAAGATCAAGCTTCTTGGTTACAGCAGAGACATTCAATCCCATCCTAGATCAAGATCCATGTTGCCTAAATGGTTTTGTGCCAGGTGGGGGGGAGTGGGGGGGGGATTAGCACCCCTTGTGTGCACATTCGATAATACTGTATACCCCGGTATGGAGAAATGGTATGATGGCATGAAAATGTGGATACTGTATTTCTCTGCACACAGTCAAAATGTATTTTTTGACTACTTCCATGTGAGTTGTGAACAGTTTAGGGTACTCCAACACACACACACAGCCCCAGTGAGGGGTTGTCCCTCGCAGCGAGCCGAGCCGGTCTCCATGTGACATGAGAGAGTAGCTGTTAGATTGGAAGTGAACAACCGAAAATAGCTCCCTTCTTTGCATACAGTCAAATCAGCTCAAGCTGTGCACCGTGGCAGACTTGGTTGCTTGGTTGCAGGCACTCTTGTTTGATGCGTTTCATTAAAGATACCGTGACGAATTAAAATGTATATCTATCTATCGCTACAGCATGTCTTATTAACCTGCCTGCTGCCTGCCTTACGACTGTTTGCTTGGAGTTGGAGGGGATCCCGAAGGAGAAGCGTCTTGTCATTTGCTTGTCAAGGCCTCTGTCTGTGACAGCGCTTTGTGGATGACTGGATCTCAGTGCAGAGAGAGAGTCTGTCTAATGAAGACACTACTGCACTAGCTCTGACAAACCTCTCATTGCTACATGTGTATGGGAAAGTTTTACATTGCACAAATTAGACTTAATTCAATTAACAGGCTGGTGAGCCTAGGCAGTTGTAGTAGTGGTAGTCTATTAGAAATATTAATTGTGAGGGGGTGACTTTTTTTGTCCGATTTTTATAATGGTCACTACCATGAAATAATCACCGTATTGTTTACTTATTTGAACAATTAATCAAAAATCCATTACTATACCTGATGCCTTCATTGCTTTTTGACAAATGTCAGTTGAGCGTAGTGATCATTATTTAAGATTCTGAGAATGTTTAGTTTATTATTTTAACCCCACTGTAGATTCAGTCATGTAAGGTGAAGTATGGCTAGCTTGTGTACGTTTTCTTTCTGTATTGATGTTTCACTCCTAGACTATTTAAAGGACGTATTTCCTCTCTTGAGGAGGCAGAGCACAACTGGTAAAGACATGGTAATGCATCGGCAGCCACAACTGTTTGCCATCATTTACGATGTTGCTTCCCTGTAGGTCCATATTGATTGCAGCCCGCAGTGATTCCACAAGCGATGCCCGCTTGGTCTGAATGTTTGGTTTCCTAGCAATTTGGCAAAGAAAAACTGTGTTCTCAGTTCTGCCGAATGACTTGGACATCGCTTTGTGATGTCGCGTCTGGTGTGCTTGTTGTTTTTTGCAGTGGTCGTTCACAGCTGTGTGAAGTAACAAATGCATTTCTTTTTTCAGTGGTATTTGCCAGAAAACAGGGTCCGTTTGAACACTCGGTGCGAGGCCCTTTTGACTGTATGTCTGAGGGGATGTGGACACCTGCTCAACAGTTAAACTACAGAGGAGAGCAGACATTGCCAAGATAAATATTTGCCCTCCAATTCAAAGTTGTGTTCACGTGTTTGATTTGAGACGTGGAGGATATTACGTGTTTGTTCCTGACAGTCAGTTGGCAGTGATGTAAGCTCCGGTTCCCCACACTGAACACCTCTGTTCACTCGAACAGAGTACTCAGAACATAATAGCACTGCTCAGTGACTGTGGAATATGTGGTTGCATGTGAGGTTACTCATAAGGCTAAACATTTGCTGTTCAGGCTACCTCATTTAAATTATGCTGTAGATTTTATTTGTATTTTGCACTTTGACACAGTTCCAATGTTTAGTGTGGCTTATTTGGATTAAATGTTCTTACTAGCTCAAGCAGAGTTACAATGAGTCGTTTGTCTGTATTCAGTCTCTATCCATAAATCTGTAAATAAACAATGTTGTAATTTCTTTGATGTATACATTTTGTTTTTCAAGATGTTGAGTTTCCATACAGTTATGTAGCATTTATGTAGTAAGATAGCAGATGAAATGTAGGAATGTTAGCTACTAGCGTTCAATTGTTGTGTGACATTTTTACTGTTGTGACAATCTCACTTAAAAAAAAAGAATTCAGTGCCTAGGATGTTGTGAGAAAGGGTGTGATTTTAACGATGCTCCTAAGCTTCTCTTCCGAGCTCCTGTGTAACCGTAAATATATTTGCCACTAGATTTCTTTAAATAGTGCAGATAGAGGTGTTGATATGCATTGAGGAATTGATCAGCTAGGTCTAGGCATACATGTAGATCAGCAAGACATTTCCTGTCCTTATTTTTGGGAGATTGTTTTCCTCTGAAGAAACGGTAACCTCTGAAAGGATATTAGCAGAAAACGTCTTTATTTTTATAAACCGAAAAGATTATAGACCCTAGAAATGCTTTTAGTTTAACTTGTTTTGTTGATGTTAAAAGCTGGTACAGGATGTTTTTATTAGACTATTCTGAAAAGAAAAGAAGGTTCTGGATCTGACTTTGTTCCTAGGCTGCATCGCAGAGACTACAACGACTACAAAGACTACGGAGACTACAGAGACTACAATGACTACAACAAATAAGACTACAAAGACAACAACGACTACAAAGACTACAGAGACGTCAAAGACTACAGAGACTACAAAGAATACAGAGACTACAACAACTACAAAGACTACAGAGACTACAAAGAATACAGAGACTACAACAACTACAAAGACTACAGAGACTACAACAACTACAAAGACTACAGAGACTACAGAGACTATAGGCAAATGAGTACCAGGTTGTGTGTCAGGCTGCATTTTGAAATGCACATCACAAGAAGGACTGTGACTGACTGTGATCAGTTATTTTTATTTTGTTTTATTGCTAAGGGCTTCATAAAAGTATGCCAACCTAAGACCTCTCTTAGGAGTTAGTCTCCTATATCCAGAGTGCCCTTCAAATGTTATTTTAATCAATGAACAAAGAATTGCTTTGATTTCTTCCTAAATACTAAACAGAAGAAAAGTTAAAGGAGGATATCTAATGACTGCCAGACTTGAAAACAGGATAGACAAAGATTTGCACACAGAGCAGTGCCCGTGCCAAGTTAAATCCATATTTAAGTCCTCTACTCGACAGACACTGCATGTAAATTAACATTCTTTGGCATAGGTTTATACAGTGGGGGCACGTCAGAGAGCAAAATCCCACTAGTCAAACTGAAGCATTCATATCTGCATAATGTCTTTGTCTATTTCCTGTTCAATTCTATAATTGAGAACTAGGGTTCTGAAATAATTAGAAGAGGGTCTTTGCCACACACACATGCACAGCTGACAATGTGGCTGTCAATGCAGTGCAGTATGATTCCATGTTAAGTGTGTGACCAGTGTGCTGGGTTGCGGAGTGGAGTGGATATATGATGGAGTTTGTTCCAGAGCAGAGCAGAGCTGCCACAGATGGGGCTCACAGGTCTGCGTGCCATACCTCTGAACCTCTGAAGCCTCTCTGTTCCCAGCAGCAGGACATGGGCGCCCTATTCCATAAAACCTGTTACACCTCAAACGTGATGAAAGTGATGAATGGTAGGTGAATATGGACTGTATTAAGAGCAGATGAGACCTGGATGAAATACAGACACGTGGAATTGATCTTATAATACATTTGTCAGGCTACAGTAATAGTATGCCTCTGTCTTTTATCTGCTTAACTGTTGGTGTGTGTGTGACCTCAGCTACTGTAGCAGTGTCTCATGACGTTGGTTGTCAGTGATTTGGTGGGTGGTTAAATGGAGCGGCTGACTCATAACAGTAGAAACCACAGAGAGACGGTTCCTTCCTTCCAAGCCAAATGGAACCGATCTGAGTCCCTGGGCCACTTTCTTTCAAGCCTTGTTGTCTGTTAGCTTAGAATTGACATCACAGATGTGCATTTAGATATTTCTTCCAGAGATATTAGTAATGCATTCCACATTAGAAATATAAGACAAAAAACCTCATTACTCCTCAGAGAAGGACTTCCCTGTGCTGTAGATATAAAAACCCATGTCCTTTTCCCTAACATTTCACCTATCAATAGCAGCCATATTTACCTTCATCAGATTCGATTGAGTGTTTCGCTAGAGAACAAAAATACTCCTGAAGAAACGGCTTAGCACAGAAGAATCAAAAACGACATCTGTGAAAATACCACTGGTGTTTATATTCATAATATAACCAGCACGTTCACAGATTTATATTTGTAGAGAATGCTTAACAAAACGTGTCATTCCGTTGCTATTCCGTAGATGACTATTTTAGCATTATCTCCTCATTTGAAGACAACTCTACCGCTCTGTGTTTGTCTCAATCAGTGTGAAGCATAGTGATATTGTGTTGTCCCTGGCTGGTGTAGCTATATCTGTAGTCGTGTGTAGAGAGAGGACCCTGGAGCCCCAGGCAGGAGCTGGCAGTCAGGACAGAGTCTAGAGACTGGAGCTGGTGACAACTAGTGCCCTAAAGAGCCAAGCAGGGTTGCACTACAGTCAGAGCCAAGTGCTACAGCTAGTGTGGAGTACAGCGTTTCCCCCTTTTAGAATGTTATATTATTATGTGTAGTTAACATATTGTTTCACTTTTAAAAAGTGTATTACTGTATATTGCTAGAGTATGCCAATGAAGGTGCCATGAGTTGAGTTGAGTTGACTGCTGCATTCTGTGCAGTTCTGCCAGCCTCACATTGGCTGGCCTCTACATTGTCTTTGGCACGGGGTCTAGCCCGCACATCGTGATTGTGTGATGTTGGCCTAGCTCTTTTTCACTGTGGAAAAGTCTACTTCTCCCCTCGCTAAAGGGCCTGTTTGTTCTACTCATGCAAATGCAGATAGCTGGTGTTTAGTGTGTGCCCAGATAGCTTGTGTTTAGTGTGTGCCCAGATAGCTGGTGTTTAGTGTGTGCCCAGCTAGCTGGTGTCTAGTGTGTGCCCAGCTAGCTGGTGTTTAGTGTGTGCCCAGTTAGCTGGTGTTTAGTGTGTGCCCAGCTAGCTGGTGTTTAGTGTGTGCCCAGCTAGCTGGTGTTTAGTGTGTGCCCAGCTAGCTGGTGTTTAGTGTGTGCCCAGCTAGATGGTGTTTAGTGTGTGCCCAGATAGCTGGTGTTTAGTGTGTGCCCAGATAGCTGGTGTTTAGTGTGTGCCCAGATAGCTGGTGTTTAGTGTGTGCCCAGCTAGCTGGTGTTTAGTGTGTGCCCAGCTAGCTGGTGTTTAGTGTGTGCCCAGATAGCTGGTGTTTAGTGTGTGCCCAGATAGCTGGTGTTTAGTGTGTGCCCAGCTAGCTGGTGTTTAGTGTGTGCCCAGATAGCTGGTGTTTAGTGTGTGCCCAGATAGCTGGTGTTTAGTGTGTGCCCAGCTAGCTGGTGTTTAGTGTGTGCCCAGATAGCTGGTGTTTAGTGTGTGCCCAGATAGCTGGTGTTTAGTGTGTGCCCAGATAGCTGGTGTTTAGTGTGTGCCCAGATAGCTGGTGTTTAGTGTGTGCCCAGCTAGCTGGTGTTTAGTGTGTGCCCATATAGCTGGTGTTTAGTGTGTGCCCATATAGCTGGTGTTTAGTGTGTGCCCAGATAGCTGGTGTTTAGTGTGTGCCCAGATAGCTGGTGTTTAGTGTGTGCCCAGATAGCTGGTGTTTAGTGTGTGCCCAGATAGCTGGTGTTTAGTGTGTGCCCAGATAGCTGGTGTTTAGTGTGTGCCCAGATAGCTGGTGTTTAGTGTGTGCCCAGATAGCTGGTGTTTAGTGTGTGCCCAGATAGCTGGTGTTTAGTGTGTGCCCAGCTAGCTGGTGTTTAGTGTGTGCCCAGATAGCTGGTGTTTAGTGTGTGCCCAGATAGCTGGTGTTTAGTGTGTGCCCAGCTAGCTGGTGTTTAGTGTGTGCCCATATAGCTGGTGTTTAGTGTGTGCCCAGATAGCTGGTGTTTAGTGTGTGCCCAAATAGCTGGTGTTTAGTGTGTGCCCAGATAGCTGGTGTTTAGTGTGTGCCCAGATAGCTGGTGTTTAGTGTGTGCCCAGATAGCTGGTGTTTAGTGTGTGCCCAGCCATGCGGTCAAGTGGCACGGTTCAGGCAACCAAAGACTTGTGTTTTTTTGTCACTAACATTTAGACATTTTAAACAAATTAAAGTGGATTACAGGCCCTCTGAGAGTCTGTGTTATGGTTTAAAGGTTTGTTTACTCCCTGCAATAGCTATATTTGATTCATTGTATATACAATTCCTTGAAATCTGATCTGTTATATTTGAGGGCGAAATCAAATGAATGGTATTGCAGTTTTCTGAAGCAGGGTGAAATGACAAAGGGAACAATCAATAACTTGCAAAATGTTGACGTTACTCCCCCTCCTGCAATTATGTAGCTTACATGGGGCCGGGAGTGGAATGCTGTTACCTACAAAACAATATTGGCTCAAACAGCGTGAAGAATCTCAGAATTGTATCTCTTTACTGATCAGGCCCCATAAATGTAATTTCAAAGGTCAGATATTATATTTGTTCATCACATAGCAGATGTTGAATTCATGCAATTGTGTCAACTTTATTGATTTATTTGTTTATCTATTATTTTATTTTGCTGTCTTTGGAAACATGGAGTTTTTTAAAATGAGTTTTAGGAAGTTTCAGTTCTCAGCTGTTTTGACAGGGCTGGACTATACATCACTGCCAAATCATCCAGCTCTAGTGCTCTGAAGCACACTTTGAGCATGCACACATGCTAAGGAGTGCACATTTTTTTGTCCGTGATTTATGTAAACCAAAATAAATGACGCCGTGAAAATGTGCCTGGCACTCGTAAGGCAGCACAGCCTTTGAATAGAGGTATAACAGATTAGTCACGTTCTTCTACTCTGCTCTGTCGTCTGTCCTCCTGCCAAGAGAATGGCAGCATGCTCGCTCGCCCAGGGACAGACATGACTGTAGATGCACTGTTATGTCTTTTGTTAAACCAGGCCCCTGGAGAACTGAGAGGCCGTTGCTATGAGACATTAGACGTGTGAAATATCTCTGCCCTGTTTGATTAACTGCAGCCTTCGCCTTTTGATTCAGGAGAGGCCATAAAGAAATGTTAAAAACAATCACTTTTGGATAGCAATGCAACTTTGCAATTCATTTGTTATATCACATTTTGAATAGTGTCTAATTCAGTTCCTCTAGGGGTACACTGGTTCCTGTCCTGTGTTGTATGGCCCCTCTCTTTCTGTGTTTGTTTATATGTGTAACCTGTCACTCCAGCTCTGTCTAACTGTTAAATGTCTGTGTGTGTTCTTGTGTGTGAGTGTGAGATTAGAGAGAGTCTGTTTGTGTGTGTGTGTGTGTGTGTGTGTGTGTGTGTGTGTGTGTGTGTGTGTGTGTTGGTAAGGAGTCTGAGGACACTGTGCTGATGGAGTTGTGCATCTCTTCTTCTGACAGGTATGGATGAGAGGCCGAGCCAGGCATCGTCCTCCTGGGCCCCAGGTGGCCAGTCGTCCAGTCCCTCCTACGAGTCCTCCAGGGTAAGAATACCGGCCCACTCACTCTCCGTGCGCTCCCTCACCTCACTCCTCTGTCTCCCTCACCTCACTCCTCTGTCTCTCTCACCTCACTTCTCTGTCTCCCTCTGCCTGGCCTTTCTGCACCACATCATTTAACACTCAGTACATCAACGTGTTACATTCACAGCTCACTGCAGAGGCAGGGAGGGAGAGAGCACCAGTCATGTTGTGTGACCTGTAATTGGCATAATTTTCTTTTCCAGTATGACCTAATTGCATGGCACCAATATCCTCTTAAGTGATAGGTTTAAATATGTTGTCATTTGCATTGGATTATTTGCGCTAATCTGATATATTAAGCATTTGTCAGGGGAAGCTGATTAATGTTGTGTGCTTTGGGACATTATGGCTACATTGTGGAATTTCTGAATTGGGGAAAATTACTCCACCATTTGTAGATCTGTGCCAATATTAGGATTTAAGGTGCAAACTATATTTATGGTAGTGGACATCAATGGAAATATTGTTCGTTTTGGTTGATTGAAATTATAACTGTGACTAATGTTTATATTAGGTTATGAATATTCCTTAGAAATTATTTCAGTACCCGCAACGAGTGATTAATTCATTCTTTCCATTAGGATTTCCAGACTCATATGATTATTTTGGCCGTAATTCAAATGTTATTTCTGATACATGATCAGTTGCGTTGAATTTGTCATGCATCATGCAAAGAGATAAAAATAGAATGATGCGTGACATGAAATCATACCACAACTGGTTCGTATGGCATTTCTGTTCAAAGTGTGAATATCTATTCTGTGTCTCTTTATTTGTTGTTTGTCTCCTACACCATGGTGGTTCTGGGTGCCCTGTATGAATTTCATTTAACGTCAATCTCCTGTCACTTTCCATCAGAAATCAGTTAAATGTCAGGTCTGCTCGGGCCACATTACCTTGTTTATTTTCCAATGCCCTTCCCGAATGAACCTCTACAGGCTATGGTTCCATCGGCTGCCTGATCCGAATTATAAGATGGAGACGTTTGAGATATCTTTGCTTTAGGTGCATATAAATCAGCGTTTCTGACATTGCAAGGGACGGGCATCAGTAAGCAGACAGCTGTTTGTGCCTATATACTGCACATGTGCACACAAACATGGAAACACACACACACACACACACACACACACACACACACACACACACACACACACACACACACACACACACACACACACACACACACACTTCCACATACATTCACACATTCCTTCACACATACCTTCACACAGATACGCACGGATGCACACACAAATACCAGAGAGCCAGAGAGATGGGGTTGTTTGTCCAGGTTTTACAGGTGTTTTATCAACGTGATTACTCATGTAGGCCAGAGAAGAAGACTTGCTCTGAAATAACCATTCTCCTAATAGGGATGGTATTTCTTCTAGTTTCTCTGTACAGCAAATTGCAGGGTTCTCTTAATTTACACCTTATACCAAACCATTTCTTTTGTTATTGGCAGCGCATGCTATTTGGGAGATTTTGTAGACATAATTGAGAGTGAGTATGGACACCAAATTGATGGTGAAAGGCAACTATACACTGCCTGGTGTCCAGCCTGTCAAAGGTTCATCCGGATGACTTTGACCAAAGAGAATGGAGACAATCTCTTTAATCCCCAGGCACATTTGATCTCTGCCTGCACCAGTACATCTGTCCATTCATCACTCTGTCTGTCCGTACAGACCATGGCTGTGCAGACTATGTCTTTGTGCCTCTGCTCCCCCACACTCCTGCGCCATATTCACGTTGAAGCAGTGTACCTAAAATGCAGTTACAATGTTCACTAGCAATGTGCTGAGTGCACAGATAAATAGCCTGCAGCAGCACACATGCATAGATACTCTCTAGGTGTTGAGTACTACTTGGTTCTTATCCAGTGGTATTTATAGCACAATGGTGCTTATTCCCAAATAAGAGGAAGGACATCCTCTGATTTTGAGATGTGGTTTAGATCTTCATCTGAGATTTGATTTGGAAAGACAGGGAGTATTAGGTCAAGCAGTGTCATGACTTCTGCCGAAGTCGGTTCCTCTCCTTGTTCGGGCGGCGTTCGGCGGTCGACCTCACCGGTCTTCTAGTCATCGTCGATCCACCTTTCATTTTCCATTTGTTTTGTCCTGGTTTTCATTCCCTCATTACTTGTCGTGTATATAACCCTCTGTTCCCCCCATGTCTGTGTGTGAAATTGTTTATTGTCAGGTTGGTACGCTTCCGGCTGGTGAATGCCGGGTTTTGTTTTTTGTACCAGTGCTTTGTGGCAGCCGGTACTTTGTACTTGGTTGTGTGTACTTTCTGCTGCCTCACTTGTTCTTTGGGCATTTGTTTTTGTGACGCGGTTGCATCCTGTTTTAATAATTGCCTGAGTAAAGTGCTTTGTCCACTCATCTCTGCTCTCCTGCGCCTGACTTCGATGCACCAGCTCCCCCCTCCTCTGACAAGCAGTGTGTTTGGCCCAGCCTGAAGACAGGGAGGAGTCTAGGAACAGAACCCTTTAAATCCATTAAACAGTAGACAAGCACTTATCTACAGTTCAGCTTTTGTCTCAAAAATCGTATTTCCATAATTCTCACTGTAATGTTTCATAAATTGTGTTCAGCAACTCATACTAAGCAAGGTTTCTCAGAAGAAACGCTTTTCGGAAAAGCGGGTTTCTGTTATTCAAAGAGTTCAGTTTAGTGTGTCTGTCCGAGTGGGACCTGCTTGGGTGCTTCAAGATAGCAGTGTATGATTAGTGGACTGTGAACAGACTACAGCCCTCCGTGCTGACCTTGGCTTCCAGCCAGCCAACGTATCATGGGAAGTTGTGGCTGCAGGCCAGCCGCCTGACAGCCGGAGCTGTGCCCACCGCCAATGCAGGAGGCCCCGCAGCCCGCATGCCCCAGCCCTGCCGCGACACTCACCCCGCACACGTCCATCACGCCCGTATCATGCCTCCCCAAGCCACCACGGCGCAGCCACACATTCACCTGGGACGCCACACTCCATCTAGGATATGACTTTTTAAACTCTGTGGCAAGGAGTAGGGGCAAGGCAGGAGCTGTGGCCTGCATGCTTAAGTAGTGATTTGACAGTTATGTAGCCGGCGGTAACTGGCCCGTTGGTCGCAGTGACAGCATGTGTTAGTGTCTGGGCCGACGTAGCCGAGCAGTGTTTGTAAATGATGAGGGTTCTGTGATTGATGATCTAATGGTCGCAGGGGAGCAGACACAGGGTGGGCTGGGTAGTGTGATCTCACCCTGACCATTATCCCCTCTGCCTTTCTTCTCTCTGGTCCTCCCTACCTGCCCCTCCTCGCTGGCCTTTTCCAGCTCTGTGGCAGCTGTCTCCACCAGGGAAGAAAAGACCAGGAGGAAAGGACTGAGATGTCCAGATTAAGTCGTTCATTACTTACTACTCTTTGTTTTATTTGGTTAAATGTCAGTGGAAACACACCTGGGGGATTTGATTTGTAGTACAGGAGAGGTTTGTATGGGTTGTTGTTGCCTGCCTGTGTGTATTTGTGTGTGTGTGTGTATTTGTGTGTGTGTGTGTGTGTGTGTGTGTGTGTGTGTGTGTGTGTGTGTGTGTGTGTGCTTCGGAGCCTCTCACAGGGGTGGTGTTATTAGTGAGTCCGTTCATGGCGTGATTAACGGGGAGCGCGGCCTGGCAGGAACACAATGGGGAATCTCTGTGGATTCCCTCGACACAGCACAACACTCCACTGCCTTTGAAATTACTCCATCACCGTCTGCTCACAAAAAAGATGGATAACAAGATTTACTTTTTTTTACTGTATGTTGAATGCAGAGGGTACGAGCTGGGGGAAAAAAGCTCTATAGAAATTCTCGTCCAGTGCTGCTCGGTCCCTCCGGTGGGAGTTAATGTAGTTTGGAGGGACGCATTTGACTGGAGCGCAGGAGGATTTTCACAGGGCCTGGGATTAGCACTGCTACAGAGTATATTTTATTGCAGGGGACCCTGAGTTTTCAAAGACCATACTGTGACCGATATTTAGACCTAAGCTCCTGAAGCTGATAACTGTCATGAAAGACCGCAGGAGAAAAAGGCCATTTTTTAAGCTGCAGGTACCGTGGTAGGAGGAGGGCGGCAGTTTTCCCCGTCATAGAATATAATACCCTGTTATTAAATGTTTTACATTAAAATCATTATTGTCACAGTATATAGAGCTTTTTAATTATCGTAAGTGAGTGAGATTTGTTTTCATTCAAAAAAACAAAGCCGCATGTGTTGCGTTTAGTGTAAATGTTGCTTGGCAACGTTTTGAGACTTGCTGTCTTTAGCTAAACAAATACACCACCTAGAACGTTTTTATGGGGGAAACATTTTAAAACTGATCTTGGAAATGGGTATTGCGTTTTATGAGAGGTTTGCTAGAATCTCTTGGACTGGTTCATGACAGACTCTTGTAGAGCATTGGAAGATGAATCCCTGCAACTACGCCTTAGAATTGACACAAGTCACTGATGCTGTTATGTATCCATTTGGACTAAGGGTTTTTCCTAATTGTTTTCATCCATATGTGAATGTGCTTGTTTGTGCATCATGCATGTGCTGATCCATGTAATGTATGTACAATTAACATGTCAACATGTCTTCTCTCAAAAAGCCCACTGCCTCTTCAGATCCACAGAATTACATGTGCATCATTAACCTTGTATTTTCTAATCCTGAAACATGTGGCATATGCGTTGACAGGCTGATCAGGGTTCTGTTTTTACTGCTTTTACAATCAGTCAGAGATTTAAAAAGTCATTTTTAATGACGGAAAGGAGAAAAATGTACAGTTTCAGGGGACAGTTGACCAATTGTGCTCTCCTTCCTCAGTAATTAGTGTACTGTCATAGCACTCAATTAGCCAAGCAGCCTAATAATGTGTTTAATACTCTGATCTCTCCCCCCAGGGTTTGGCAGACAGCCCTCATTATGGTGATCACATGAGTGGCAGTCGATTAGTGTCCCATGAAGGATTGTCCCAGACACCTTTTATGAACTCCAGCATAATGGGTAAGTAGGTGCTTCTCAACACCTCACCCCTCACATGCCAAAAGGTCTCAGAGATCCATTTTATTAAAAAAAAAATCCCTTTAGCCCTGTGTGGACAAGGCATGTCACGCATCTGGAAGTGGCAGCCCCCACAGCCCCGCTAGGTCGGGTGTTTTTCCACTTCCTCTCCCCTCCTCTCCTCGCACTCTCTCCTTACTTCACCCTCTCTCTCCTGCTCTCCATCTCCCTCTCTCCTCCTGTGGTGACCATCTTCAGAAGTTGACCCTCCCCCAGGGTGGAAGTCACGCCATCAGTACAGTTTTCCATCACAAAAGACTGTCTTCTAGCTATTAGAAAAGCCATCGGCAACTTCCAGTGGCAGGGGAGGTGGTGTCTAAGGAAGGGGGGTTAACCAAGCAGATGTGCCAGAGACCATTTCATACAAAAACAGTCCACCATCACCATTGTGGGATATCATTTAGGATTTCTAATAGATGCTTGAATGGCAGGTGATCTGTGATGGTTTATGCAGACTTAGCGTTTGGGTTTGTTAAATCATGCATAGCCTGATTGTGCTGCTCTGATGTTGCACCACCACCTCCATTTGTCTGCTACCAGCAGCAGTATGATAATTCCCTTCCAAATAAAAGCCTTTATTTTGAAGCCAGTAGTGACTCCATTCAGATTGGGATGCTTTTGGAGATTTACGAGATTGAATTTACTGTGCTGGTCCTTTGCCACCCCAGTATATAATCACTGTTGAGTATGAACAGATAAGAATGATGATCACTGGTTAAAGAAATCCCCATCATAAAACCATATTATAGATTTATCAAACCTAAATGGTGGGTTAGAATTTCTAAAGGTTATTTATTCCCCCCTGATGTGATGGATACATTCTAACAATTAAAAGCTATATATTACACTGGCCTTTCTCCTGGAGTCATTGTGATGTGTTAGCACATGACAGTTTTATGGGCAACTGAATCCCCGGCTCATTGTATAAGATTGCCCTGGAGACTGGTTGCCATGCAAGGTGGATAGTTTACGGATGGGTGCTGGTGCAGGAGACGACTGAAAATGAAATGTTATCTTTGTGGCGATTGATCACAGGATGCATTTGGGTAGGTGGGCTCCTCTCTGTTCTCCGGCTCTGGCTGTAATTATGCTTATAAGTGGCACAATATGGAAATGATCTGCTGCAATGATGTGTCAGGGCATTAGACAATCTGATTGTGGGCCTAAATTGCTTGTGCTTATCAGAGGCTGGGATTGGAAGATGAGCCTGGTCTTCAATACAATTGAATTTCAGCAGTAATATCTGGGATTTACATGGAATTACCTAGTTTGGAGCGACCTTATTAAATCAAGCCTGAAAGGTTATTCCTCACCAATCAAAGAGGTGGAACACGCATGCAGGGACGTTATACAATTATACATTACAACTATACACACAGCATTTCCAAGGGAACCCTCTGGTTGTACAGTACTACGTGACCCATTTTTGTTTGATCTCACCATTGGAGTTTTACAACCCAGCCATGGTCATCTAAATGGATTATCTTAATCCAAATCTCAATGGTCTGCAGTTTCCTTCGACAAATATTTGGATGATGTTTGGATACCCTTTGTTTAGATACCTCAGTGTATGTGGTTACTCAAGACATTTAAAAGAAGAGAACATGTTTTGAAGGATTGGAAGCATAGGTTCAATGACTCACTGCCACATTTACTGAGCTGTATTTTTGGTATTCTATTTGGTATTGTATAAGAATGTACATTGTTCTGATTTGAGTGTTTATATTATTTAAGTGTGCCTTGCTTTACTGATAGTTCTGCAGGTGGAAAGGAACAATGGTCTTCCTTACTCACTGCTTTGTGTGTGTTCAGACCCATACAGTCCTTGGCTTCGACAGACCTGACTCACAATGACCAGGAAACCTCATTTGCAATGCTTTTGAACAACATCTAAATCAGCTTTAGTTTAGATAAGAAATCTTACCTCCTAAGACGTACTTAGTCGAAGAAAAGCCAGCAAGCCATTGTCCTGATTGTATTGTATTGTGTGTGTGCATGTTTTTGTCTTTGTATTTTATTTCATGGTTTGTAAATGGAACAGAGGAGACGGTTGGCTCAGACCTGACTCCATCATTCAACCAAAGGGAAGTATGACATGTTGAAAGCAGCTTGGGGTTATTTGAGGTCAGCTATTGTGTATGATAATGAACATGTTACAGTTGTTAGTGCCCAACAGATGGCTGGCAATGACTGTTTATTTGACATTCTATTTTAATGACAGTTACCAGCAGAATATGCTGCATGACTTGAATAATGGAGGCTCATTCTAGAGGTCATCTTCGGTTCATTGGGGCTTTGTCTTTGTACAGTTTGGGAATAGTAGAATAACAAATGAATAGTAAACTGTGTTGTACATATAAATTCAATGAAACTATTCGTATGTAGCTGCATGTATGGGAACAGGAGTACCCAATGTCTTTCAGGAATCAGATATGAATCTACATAAATAGATGATGATCAGAATTACCCCCTCTTGCCTCATGTGATGGCCTTATTGTCTGTCCCTCACGAGTAAAGCCTGTGGGTTGGAGGGTGAGGAATGTGGATTAGGATGAGGAGAAGGGCAGGATGTCGTGTGAGCTCTCTGTGATGGCACCAGCAGCCTCTCTTGGGGCTAGCATAGTGCCTGTGTCAGAGCGGGTCAGGCGGTCAGCCCCCCCCCCCCCCCCCCCCCCTCCAATCCTCTTACTGCACGACGACACATTCTCCTCAGCACGCTACACTATCCATACATACAGTAGTGCAGTATCAGCTCACTGTCTCACTCAGAAGGCCATGTAGATCCCTCTGACTCAGTCACTGACTGTGTAGATGACGAGGTGGTGAGCAACACGGACATGCTGCTCATTGTGTTTCCATGTTTGTATGTCTGCAAATGCTGCTCCTTGACAAAATCCATTAAACAGTAAATAATGGTAAGCGGCAAACAAAGTGGGAAAGGATGGAGTGAGTATTTTAATGGAACGACTTGTTCAATCCCATCCAGTGTTACAAATGCAATATTCTTAGTATTTATAACTCCCACTGAGGATCTAGATGTATTAAACAAGTATATATCTGCTCCCTTTCCCCTCCTATTCTTCTGTTCACTCTACATTCCATGTATGGAATCCTAGAACAAGTTCTAGAAGCTCTAAGGTGAAAGATGATTATGGCCTATGTCCAGCCCCCCTTGCCCTGTCTCTCCCCTGGCTGAGGATGTGTCCTGTATACTAGTGTTTCTCTGAGGGAAGAGTGGAGGGTGTTGCATAACGCAGACTGTGAGTAGTTGTTTGAGGCAATATTTAATAAGCACTAATCCAGCTTTAGATTAAATAGAAATATGCATGCAGATAGGGAATCCTGCCTCTTCAGCGGGTGTTGTATTTACTGGTCAAACAGATTATGATCACAAAGAGAAATTGGTTTAGTCTTTTGTTGATATTCAAGACACAAACAGTAACAGTTGGCAAGGCAAAACACACTTGTTTTGGCTTTGGGTCATATAATATGTATCACTTGAAATATAGTCTCATAATTAAGCAGATTCAATTGTATTATTGGGATGGGAAAATCTTTCTGCTTTAATATGAATCTAAATCAGAAGAAAGATCTGGGCTTGTTACTGAGGTCTCTCATTTACAGTGCCTTCCTCAAGTCTTAAAAATAATTTTGCAACCTGTCTCCTCCCCTTCATGTACACTGATTGAAGTAGATTTAACAAGTGACATCAATAAGGGATCATAGCTTTCACCTGGATTCACCTGGTCAGTCTATGTCATGGAAAGAGCAGGTATTCCTAATGTGTTGTGCACTCAGTGTATCAAAGGAAGGGTATAAAACAATTTTTAGAGTGTTGAAAGTTTTGAAGAGCACAGTGGTCTCCACCATTGGGAATTTGACAAAATATGGAACTACCCAGACTGCCTAGAGCTGGCTGCCCGACCAAACCTTGGTCAGGGAGGTGACCAAGAACCCAATGACCACTCTGACAGAACTACAGAGTTTCTTGGCTGAGATGGGAGAACCTGCCTCAGTCTCTACAGCACTTCGCCAATCTGGGCTTTATGGGACAGTGGCCAGACAGAAGCCACTCCTGAGAAAAATGACAGAACACCTGGAGTTTGCATAAGGGATGTAAAAGACTCTGAGATCATAAGGCAAAATATTCAGGGGTCTGATGAGACAAACATTTTACTCTTTGGCCTGAATGCAAAGCACTATGGCTGGAGAAAACCACACACAGCTCATCACCCGTCTAACATCATCCCTAACTTGAAGCATGGTGGTGGCAGTCCCCACCTGAGACTGGTAAGGATAGAGAGAACAATGAATGGAGGCAAATACAGTGCCTTGCGAAAGTATTCGGCCCCCTTGAACTTTGCGACCTTTTGCCACATTTCAGGCTTCAAACATAAAGATATAAAACTGTATTTTTTTTGTGAAGAATCAACAACAAGTGGGACACAATCATGAAGTGGAACGACATTTATTGGATATTTCAAACTTTTTTAACAAATCAAAAACTGAAAAATTGGGCGTGCAAAATTATTCAGCCCCCTTAAGTTAATACTTTGTAGCGCCACCTTTTGCTGCGATTACAGCTGTAAGTCGCTTGGGGTATGTCTCTATCAGTTTTGCACATCGAGAGACTGAAATTTTTTCCCATTCCTCCTTGTAAAACAGCTCGAGCTCAGTGAGGTTGTATGGAGAGCATTTGTGAACAGCAGTTTTCAGTTCTTTCCACAGATTCTCGATTGGATTCAGGTCTGGACTTTGACTTGGCCATTCTAACACCTGGATATGTTTATTTTTGAACCATTCCATTGTAGATTTTGCTTTATGTTTTGGATCATTGTCTTGTTGGAAGACAAATCTCCGTCCCAGTCTCAGGTCTTTTGCTTGATGAGAATCTGCTTCAGAGTGCAAATGACCTTAGACTGGGGCGAATATTTACATTCCTACAGGACAATGACCCCAAGCATACAGCCAGAGCAACGCTGGAATGGCTTCAGAACAAAATGTGAAAGAACTTGAGTACCCCAGCTGAAGCCCAGACTTGAATAACCTTGATAATCTGTGAAAAGACTTGAAGATTGCTGTTCCCCGCCACTCCCCATCTAACTTAACAGCGCTTGAGAAAATCTGCAAGGAAGAATGGGAGAAAATGCCCAAATCCAGATGTTCAAAGCTGATAGAGACATACCCAAGACAACTCATAACGCTGTAATTGCAGCCAAAGGTGCTTCTACAAAGTATTGACTCAGGGGTCTGAATACTTATGTAAATGAGATATTTATTTATTTCATTTTCAATAAAGTTGCAAAAATGTCCAAAAAACATGTTTTTTGGACATTGTGTGTAGATGGGTAAGAAAAATGATCAATTTAATCCATTTTGAATGCAGGCTGTAACACAACAAAATGTGGAATAAGTCCAGGTGTATGAATACTTTCTGAAGGCACTGTAGCCCTGAGATTTCCCTGAAGTGTCACCATGCATTCTGGGTCAGTTTGTGGTCCACATCTCTGCATATGTGTATATACACTGAGAGTACAAAACATTAAGAACACCTGCACTTTCTATGACATAGACTGACCAGATTAATCCCGGTTAACACTATGAATCCTTATTGATGTCAATTGTTAAATCCACTAAAATCAGTGTAGATGAAGGGGAGGAGACAGGTTAAATAATGATTTTAAAGCCTTGAGACAATTGAGATATGGATTGTGTATGTGTGCCATTCAAAGGGTGAATGGGCAAGACAAAATATTTAAGTGCCTTTGAACAGGTTATGGTAGTAGGTGCCAGACGCACCGGTTTGTATCAAGAACTGCAACTCTGCTTGGTTTTTCACATTCAACAGTTTCCTGTGTGTATCAAGAATGGTCCACCACCCAAAGGACATCCAGCCAACTTGACACAACTGTGGGAAACATTGGAGCCTTCGGCACTTTGTAGAGTCCATGCCCCGACAAATTGTGGCTGTTCTGAGGGCAAAAGGAGGTGGTGCAACTCAATAGTTGGAAGGTGTTCTTTATGTACATATGAGTGGTTCTATATCTTCAATATGTTCATTTAACAGCGGTACATGGAGAATTCTCCTGGCCCTGTAATGTTGTTTCATTTTTCAGAGTTGCCAGACCTATGGTGAACGATAGCTATACTTGTATCTGCTCCTGCATTGAGAGCATGAAAGGACTCATTGAGTTGTATTTCCTGAGAGCCCTATGCTGGTTAATTGGGATGACTATATGAGTACCAGACTTGGATCTTATTTCCTGCTGAGTTTCATCTCTTACTGTAGAATGGAGAGGAAACGTTTAACAGTCTGTTGCAATTTGAACAATTTAGTACAGATGATAAGATATAAATAGACTAGCAGCAGTGTGATTACCATTTTTTGTTAAGCCTTTTCTGTTGAGTAGAAGCACAGAGCCTATTCACCCACCTAGGTGAGGAGGAAAGGTGTTGAGGGTTACTGTACGCTGCTTCAGGTGCCAGTTTAAATAAGTCCTCCACTGATTTCTCACTTATTTTGGCTTTGAGCTTCTTCATTCACCTTGGGTGAGTTCTATTCTATAAAAATTGGCGGTGTTTGGTCTTTTTCTTCAGTTTGGCATAGACAAGGCCTATATGTACCATTAAAAACAGAGGCTAGGAAGAGCTATTGACTTTCAGCCTGGCTCTCAGATGGCACTTGGAAATCACTGCTTAATTTCACAAGACAGGATTTATTCCGTGAGTCACGTTGATGGCTCTGTGTCAAAGAAGAAGAGAAAGAAGGGGAAATGTCCTACAAGGACATCCAGAAACATGAAACATTGTTGCTGTCTTTTGATCACTTTTCTCTTTTTTTGCAGCAAAAAATCTGTTGCAACCTTCCTCTTGACAGTTGGAGTAGGTTTGGTGACCTTTGGAGTAGGTTTGGACCATTGTTTGCTGAGTATGTTGAAAGTGATTTAATGAGAGTTTGAGTATGAGAGTTAGTGTGTGTGTGTGTGTGTTTGTGTGTGTATAGAGTACGTATGTAGAGTATGTATGTATACAGTACCAGTCAAAAGTTTGGACACACCTACTCATTCAAGGGATTTTCTTTTTACCAATTGTAGAATTGTCACGCCCTGACCATGGAGAGCCCTTGGTTCTCTATGGTATAATAGGTCAGGGCGAGACTAGGGGGTGTTCTAGGTTTATTATTTCTATGTTGGTGCTCTTGGTATGGTTCCCAATTAGAGGCAGCTGAGGGTCGTTGTCTCTAATTGGGGATCATACTTAAGGGTTCCCTGTTTCCACCTGCTGTGTGGGATATTGTTTTGAGTTAGTGCATGTAGCACCGCTGTTATGGTTCATTGTTTATTTTTTGTTTGCAAGTTTTGATTAAATAAATATGTGGAACTTTAATCACGCTGCGCCTTGGTCCGTCTCTCCACATAACCGTGACAGGAATTAAAGTGAAGACATCAATATAAGAAATAACACATATGGAATCATGTAGTAACGAAAAAATAGTTAAACAAATCCAAATAGGTTCTTCAAAGTAGCCATCCTTTGCCTTGATGACAGCTTTGCACACTCTTGGCATTATTTCAACCAGCTTCATGAGGAATATATTTTGAACCGTCTTGAAGGAGTTCCCACATATGCTGAGCACTTGTTGGCTGCTTTTCCTTCACTCTGCGGTCCAACTCATCCTAAACCATTTCAATTGGGTTGAGGTCGGGTGATTGAGGAGGTCAGGTCATCTGATGCAGTGTAACAGTATAACTTTAGACCGTCCCCTCGCCGGGCGCGAACCAGGGACCCTCTGCACACATCAACAACAGTCACCCACGAAGCATCGTTACCCATTGCTCCACAAAAGCCACGGCCCTTGCAGAGCAAGGGGAACTACTACTTCAAGGTCTCAGAGCAAGTGACGTCACCGATTGAAACACTATTTAGCACGCACCACCGCTAACTAAGCTAGCCGTTTCACTCACCCCCCTTTTGACCTCCTCCTTTTTCCACAGCAACCAGTGATCCGGGTCACGGCACCAATGTAACAATATAACTTTAGACCGTCCCCTCGCCCATACCCGGGCACGAACCAGGGACCCTCTGCACATATCAACAACAGTCACCCACGAAGCATCGTTACCCATTGCTCCACAAAAGCCGCGGCCCTTGCAGAGCAAGGGGAACTACTACTTCAAGGTCTCAGAGCAAATGACGTCACCGATTGAAACGCTATTTAGCGCACACCACTGCTAACTAAGCTAGCCGTTTCACATCCGTTACAGCAGCACTCCATAACTCTCCTTCTTGGTCAAATAGCCCTTACACATCCTGGAGGTGTGTTTCGGGTCTTTGTCCTGTGGATAAACAAATGATAGTCTCAGTAAGCTCAAACCAGATGGGATGGCGTATCGCTGCAGAATGCTGTGCTGGGTAAGTGTGCTTTGAATTCTAAATAAATCACAGAGTGTCACCAGCAAAGCCACCCACATCACACTTCCTCCTACATGCTTCACGGTGGGAACCACACATGCAGAGATCATCTGTTCACCTACTCTGCGTCTCACAAAGACACGGCGGTTGGAACCAAAAATCTCACATTTGGACTCATCAGACCAAAGGACAGATTTCCACCGGTCTAATGTCCATTGCTCGTGTCTCTTGGTCCAAGTAAGTCTCTTCTTCTTATTGGTGTCCTTTAGTAGTGGTTTCTTTGCAGCAATTTGATCATGAAGGCCTGGTTCACGCAGTCTCCTCTGAACAGTTGATGTTGAGATGTGTCTTACTTGATCTCTGTGAAGCATTTATTTGGGCTGCAATTTCTGAGGCTGGTCTTCCTTTCCTGTGGTGGTCCTCATGAGAGCCAGTTAGTTTCATCATAGCGCTTGATGGTTTTTGCGACTGCACTTGAAGAAACTTTAACATTTCTTGAATATTTTCCTGATTGACTGACCTTCATGTCTTAAACCAGTTGCGACGAGCAAACCCGTATCCGGGAGCGTAATCATAGCCTCACGCATTAGCATAACGCAACGGACATAAATACCCCTAGAAACTTTTCCTATTCATGAAAATCGCAAATGAAATGAAATTGTCACACCCTGACCATAGTTTGCTTTGTATGTTTCTATGTTTTGTTTGGTCAGGGTGTGATCTGAGTGGGCATTCTATGTTACATGTCTAGTTTGTCTATTTCTATGTTTGGCCTGATATGGTTCTCAATCAGAGGCAGGTGTTAGTCATTGTCTCTGATTGGGAACCATATTTAGGTAGCCTGTTTGGTGTTGGGTTTTGTGGGTGATTGTTCCTGTCTCTGTCTTTGCACCAGATAGGGCTGTTTAGGTTTTCTCACGTTTATTGTTTTGTTAGTCTATTCATGTATAGTTTTCTTCATTAAAGAACCATGAATAGAAACCACGCTGCATTTTGGTCCGCCTCTCCTTCAACTCAAGAAAACCGTTACAGAAATAAATATATTCAAACACAAGCTTAGCCATTTGTTAACAACACTGTCATATCAGATGTTCAAAATATGCGTTACAGCCAACGCTAGACAAGCATTTGTGTAAGTTTATCATGGCATAAGGCTATGCTAGGCTCTGCTGGCAGCAGGCAACATTTTCACAAAAATAAGAAAAGCAACCAAATTAAATAATTTACCTTTGAAGAACTTCGGATGCTTTCACTCAGGAGACTCCCAGTTACATAGCAAATGTTCCTTTTTTCCAAAAATATTATTTCTGTAGGCGAAAAAGCTCCCGCTTCTTCACCATCCTTGGCTGAGAAATCGACCGAAAAATGCTACAACTATAACGCCAAACTTTTTTCAAAATTAGCTACATAATATCGACAGAAACACGGCAAACGTTGTTTAGGATCCATCCTCAAGGTGTTTTTAACAAATATATTAGATAATATATCCGTCGAGGCAGTTGGTTTCTCATAAGAAGCGATTGGAAAAATGGCTACCTCAGTATTTTACGCAAGGTTTTCTGCGGGAGACACCATGTGACCACATGCCATATATGGTCCCTTACAGCCATTCTTCAAGGGAAATGCCTAAAAAGACGTCACAATGCTGTAGACACCTTGGGGAAAACGTGGAAAACGTAAGCTCATTCGTAGCTCATTCACAGCCATATAAGGAGTCATTGGCATGAGGCGGTTTAAAAAAATGTGGCACTTCCTGGTTGGATTTTTATCTGGGTTTCGCCTGTAACATCAGTTCTGTGGCACTCACAGACAATATCTTTGCAGTTTTGGAAACGTCAGAGTGTCTTCTTTCCAAAGCGGTCAATTATATGCATAGTCGAGCATCTTTTCGTGAAAAAATATCTTGTTTAAAACGGCAACGTTTTTCATTCAAAAATTAAAATAGCGCCCCCTAAATCCAACTGGTTAAAGTAATGATGGACTGTAATTTCTCTTTGTTTATTTGAGCTGTTCTTGCCATAATATGGACTTGGTCTTTTGCCAAATAGGGCTATCTTCTGTATACCACCCCTACCTTGTCACAACGCAACTGATTGGCTCAAACACATTCAGAAGATAATAAATTCCACAAATTAACTTTTAGCAAGGCGTACCTGTTAATTGAAATGCATTCTAGGTTACTACCTCATTAAGGCGGTTGAGAGAATGCCAAAAGTGTGCAAAGCTGTCACCAAGGCACTGGGTGGCTACTTTGAAGAATCTCAAATATAAAATATATTTTGATTTGTTTAACACATTTTTGGTTACCACATGATTCCATATGAGTTATTTCATAGTTTTGGTGTCTTCACTATTATTCTACAATGTAGAAAGTAGTAAAAATAAAGAATGAGTAGGTGTGTTCAAACTTTTGACTGTATGTGTGTGTGTTCTGCCATGTGACTGTCTGTATTAATAACTCTGCTGAGCTGCTACGATACACCCTCACGTTCCTCCAGTGCACCTCATATGCTCTGTGTGTGTAGTACTATTAAAACAAATCTGATTAATATAACTAGCTCACCACACACATCCAGGCCTTCTGTCATTAGACTTGATTTGGTGGGCTAATAGTATTTCCAAGTTACATCATGTCTGCAGTGGCATGGGACTGTATTTAGCCTGAGTCACCCATGATGATCTCAGAGGTGTGTGTTGTGTTGCCTTCCAGTTGTTGAACACCATCCTAGCGATTACTGTGAAAATTCCCCTAACTAACCTGTTTAACCACTGCTCATATTTCCAGGCAGATTAAATCTACTAGGTGGCAGTTAATGGAGCAGGGGAGACTGTGGCCTGGGCCCCAGAGACAGACTGGAGGCCCCTAGATAGGGACAGACAGTCCCAGAGCCCAGGGCCCGTATCCACAAAGCGTCTCGAAGTAGGAGTGCTGATCTAGGATCAGATTAGCCTTTTAGATCATGATGAATAAGATTATATAAACATATCCTAGATCAGCATTCCTACTCTGAGATGCTTTGTTGATATGGGCCCAGCTCCTCTCCCTGCCTGTTCCTCTAGAGACAGTGGTTACTGGGTTTCCATCTGATACCACTGGGACCGTCACCAAGTTCGTTGGACTCCTAACCCTAATTGATCTGTAACAGATGAAAAACACTTTTTTTTTCATAGAAAGTGTTTTCTCTGTCGATTCATTTTTTTTTTCTTCATATAATTCCCTGGAGGTAAGTGCTTTTTAGTTTTCAGGCCAGAATATGTGGAGACTAGGTTCCACAGTCTCCTTTATTGAAAATGGGAGGCCTTCTCCATAGCTACTCAACATAAAAAGCAGCCAGGCCTTGGACCAGTCTTAAAGTCTGTGTATATGCTCAGGAAAAGTCCAGACTGACATGCTTTCGCTGTTGATAGATGGACGAGAGGAGAGCAGTGAAGGCGGAGTTTAAATCACAATCTGTCCTTGAAGGCCAGCCAACCCCTGTTAGTGTGTCCAAGACCACTGTGACCATGTATCCAAGTGCATCAGTGCTTTTCATACAACAATTTCAATCTGGATGAAAGTACACCTTTTTTAAAAGCAGCATTGCTCAGTATCCTTGGAACAGATGAATATCACACAGTTTAAATTGAACAGTGTCCAAGAATAGTTTGTGCTGCTTGCCTTATCTGGGTAATTAAAGCTGTAATGCTTGCTGTCACCAGGAAAATAATTGTGGAGCCCATGCAGCACTAGTTTCTGAGATTTGCATCCTCATTGCCAGCCTGCAGAGTGTTCTGCAGTTAGCCCTCCTCTCTCTCCTCCTCTCTCCCCTCTCTTCTCCCTCGGCTTTCTGCTAAATGAATTCTCCGTGCACAGAAGAATTGTTCTCATCTGTTTTTCATCTCCTTTTTATGAAACGTAATGGGTTTCCAGGAAATGAAATGATGCAGTCGTTTAGTGACAATGCAAAGTGTTCAGAGCATTTTGTTGCCTAGGGTTATGTGCATAAGAGGGGCCATGACAGCGCCAAGATGTATTCTCCCTGCCTTTTGTGCAGCGGGGGGAAAAATCAATCTCTCTCAGTGCCTCGGTAGTGTCTTTTTCTCCTTTTTGTTTTTAATTGTTCCTTAAGGCTTATCATGGAGAGCCAAATCCCACATGGCGCTAGCATCCCGAGCGTGTTTAACTGGTGCAGGTGTCGGTGTGCTCGCATTCTGTCCCGCGAGAGCCCCTCCCCCGACCCAGGCTGTGATTGCGTCCAGGTGCTGCTCAGGTGTTCACCCGGGTACTTCTGCATTGTGGGTCACAGGTGCTGCCAAGGTTGCTCCCTCTCCTTCTCCTCCGTCTGTCACTCACTCGCTCCTGCCTGCACCCCCCTTCTCTCTGATTGCGCCCCCCTCCTCTCTCTCTTTCTGTCTCTCTCTTCTCTATTTCTCCTGGTTACGCTCAAATTTGCCCAACCTCTGCAGCCTCCGCGGTAGAGGAGGAGGGGGCACTGGTATGCCTTTGGAGTGTGGAGACACACACACACACGCACAGATGGTGAGCTGTACTCACAGGTGTGAGTCACAGTAGATCATTAAGGACTGTGAGTGATTGTGGTGGTTGGTCCTTTAACCATACTCACTGTTAGCTCAACTGAACTAGAGATGGAATAGATGATATTATCCTTTTGTCTACTCCACTGGTTTGGTACCACACGAGGAGAGAAGACTGGTTTGTAATGAATCCACTCTTGTGTGAAGGCACAAGGCCTTAGCACAGTGAGAGCACATTTCTGCAACCATTTCAAGCATATGTATTGCTACTTGTGATTTGTTTACTGGTACTAAACAATAGGTGAATACATTTCTTTTGTGGGTTGTTTTTCTGGGAATCTTTGAATGTGTCTGGTGTTATGCTATGTGTCAGGCCAGCAGAGGAGGAGAAAGAAAGAGGGTGGAGAGGGAGGAGAGGGGAGGGGAGGCGCGGGGAGAGGAGGTGTGGTGCGCTGTAGTCTAGTGGATGTAGCCGGTCATTATGCAGAGCTGCAGGGTGCGCTTATCTGTTACTGTGCTCAGTGGAGCGTGAAGAGCTGAAGACGAGCTGAAAGGGCACAAATCCCTCTCCTCCATCCCACTCCCACACATCCCCCCACCCCCCCTCCCCGCCCCACTCACCCCCTCCCGGTCCCTGCCCTCCTCAGGCCCTGGCGCCAGTGCTGCCAGTGAGGCGTTGCCCAGCCCAGCTGCAGAGGGGGCTACCTGTCCAAGAAGGAGGGCCAGGGGAGAGGTGAGGTGATGTAATAGGTCCCTGAGGGGCAGCTGCAGCAGTGGAGGGGCGATGACAGTAATTACAGGTCCAGCCAATCAGTCCAGGAACATCTGGAAATATCATCCTCTTCCACTGCATGTAATATTGTATCATATTGTACAAGATAGTCACCTCAACTCCACTGATTCTGACAGCACAGCATACTGCACATCATAGTGAAATATTTCTGGTGTTGGTTTGACTGTGGATTATAAGCATTCAGTAAAACCAGCTCTTCTTTTCATTCCCGTTTCATGAAATATATGGGCGTTTGATTGTTCAGTAATTCACATCCTGTCTTTTCCACGACTCCTCTACCTTGTCTGCTGTTTCCCTTGGTGACAAAGCCAACCCACTCCTGTAAAGCCCACCTAAAGTCAGGCAAGCCTATTCCCATAGAAATCTCTGTAATGCTAAATGACACATCAAAAAGCATAGCTTGGTGCATTGCTCAAATGTGAGATACTACATCTACAGCAAGGAAGGATTTTCAGAATAGTGGAGGCAGTGTCTTACTAGGGTTTGACGACTGAATCATGAGCTGCCAGCATTTAGCCAATCCCTTTATACACACATCTAAAGAATCTGCCTACAATCACTATTGGAAAGCATCCATACATTTAGCAGAGACTAGGCATTCTCTCTCTCTCTCTCTCTCTCTCTCTCTCTTCTTCATCTCGCTGTACTTTGTCCATGTCACACTCTCTTTTCTCAACCACATCCCTTTCCCTCCCTTAGCCCCCTTTGTTCGCTCCCCTCCCCCACCACGCCCCTCTTTATCCCTCATATCCTCTCTTTCCTTTCTTTCTTTCTTTCTTTCTTTCTTTCTTTCTTTCTTTCTTTCTTTCTTTCTTTCTTTCTTTCTTTCTTTCTCCCTCCTTTCCGTTTTTCTCTCTCTCTGTCCCCTTTCTCTCTCTTGTAGATTTACTCTCCTCTTACACGAGCTGGCAGCTGACGCCAATAAAAATGTTAGTGATTGTTAAATGAAAACACAAAGTTGAAGGGCAATGATTCATTAGGAAGGAATGCTGCCAGTGGAACAGCTCAAGTCTCCTGACTCCACTACTGCACTGAATCTCCATCACAGACACACTCTTGGCTACTGTACCTCCATATATCTGTTGGAATGTGTCCGTCCGTCTGCCGGTCTCTGGCATTGTGCTCTATCTTGTTCCCTGATGGAGAGTCTTGCCAGGCTCCATGTCCAGCCAGTTCAGTACCAGAGTTGTAACGCTGAAGTACTGCGCTGAGGTCTCTGTGACTCAGTGTTGTGTGAGTTGAGGTAGTCTGAGGTTTCACATGTCCTTTTATTCCGCGAAAGGGCACGGCTAGGCAGTTTTACACAAAGCATCAACAATGGCTTTTTTAGGTACAGCTTGGGATGGCTCTTCACTATTCAGGGAGACCAGCCTTGAGAACTATTTACTGAGGTGATCCTCCTTAAAGGGCCAATCCGGTGTTGCTACATACATTATATCCAAAATATTTACTCCAATGTTTGTAAACAAAGTTAATGTAAACAAAAACTGTATTGCTGGGGCTTCCCGGGTGGCTGTACTGCAGCGCCAGCTGTGCCACCAGAGACTCTGGGTTTGCGCCCAGGCTCTGTCGTAACCAGCCGCGACCGGGAGGTCCGTGGGGCAACGCACAATTGGCCTGGCGTCTTCCGGGTTAGGGAGGGTTTGGCCGGTAGGGAAATCCTTGTCTCATCGTGCACCAGCGACTCCTGTGGCGGGCCGGGCGCAGTGCGCGCTAACCAAAGTTGCCAGGTGCACGGTGTTTCCTCCGACACATTGGTGCGGCTGGCTTCCAGGTTGGATGGCACTGTGTTAAGAAGCAGTGCTGTCACCAGGTTGGGTTTTGTATCGGAGGACGCATGACTTTCAACCTTCGTCTCTCCCGAGCCCGTACGGGAGTTGTAGCGTTGCGATAGTAGCTACTAAACAATTGGATAACACGAAATTGGGGAGAAAAAGGGGTAGAATTCAAAAATAAAATTTAAAAAATATAAATTAAACTGTATTGCTTTAAAACATGATTAAAACTATCATTTTGATCTCATGGCTAGTCAGTCCTTGCCTCCATAGCTCTGTCTATGAATGTGAGAGTGGTTATATTTTTCAAGCCTCAGCTTGAACTGGCCCTCATAACAAGTGGTGATGTGGCCATTGTTTGAACTCCAGATTGGCCCTTTAAAGTTTGATGAGAAGCTATATTTCTACATGAGATACAATGCTGTAAAAAAATATTTGCAACTTTCTAGTGTTCTCAACTTTAGCATATTTTTGATAGTGAATGTTATCAGATCTTCAACAAAAACCTAATATTAGATGAAGGGAACCTGAGTGAATAAATTATACAACAATTACAAACTTATTTAATTTCCTTCATAAGCAAAGTAATGCAACACCCTATGCCCCTGTGTGAAAAATGAATTGCCCCTTACACTCAACTGGTTGTGCCATCTTTAGCTGCAATGACTCCAGCCAAACACTTCCTGTAGTTGTTGATCAGTCTCTCATGTTGCTGTGGGGGAATTTTGGACCACTCTTCCACGCAGAACTGCTGTAACTCAGCAACATTTGTGGGTTTTCAAGCATGAACTGCTCGTTTCAAGTCCTGCCACAACATCTCAATTGGGACTAACTTGAAATTGGTTGCTTTTTAGCCATTGTCATGTAGACTTGATTGTGTGTTTTGGATCATTGTCTTGCTGTATGACCCAGCTGTGCTTCAGTTTCAGCTCACAGACAGATGCCCTGACATTCTCCTGTAGAATTCTCTGATACAGAGCAGAATTCATGGTTCCTTCTATTAAGGCAAGTCGTCCAGGTCCTGAGGCATCAAAGCATCCCTGAACCATCACAATGCCAACATTTGTAGACTCAGGTTCACTTTATCTAATATTAGGTTTTGGTTGAAGATCTTATAACATTCAGTATCAAACAATGCAAAAAGAAAGAAAATCAGAAAGGGGGCAAATACTTTTTCACGGCACTGTATTGCTGGCACTGTCATTGGCACTGTATTGATGACACTGTATTGATGACACTGTATTGATGGCACTGTATTGATGACACTGTATTGATGGCACTGTATTGCTGGCACTGTCATTGGCACTGTCCTTCTGAGTTTGCAGATATACCCTTGAGAGCACACAGGCTGCGCTACAGTTGTCTAGCAGGAATAAGTCTAGCAGGAATAATTGACTTTGTCCCCATAACCCAGGCTGACAGTGTGATCACACACCCATTCATAAACCTCTGTGTTTAATTACTTGTTGGGATGAGTCAACCCAATTAAATTCATAGGACTTTATGAAATACAAGTCATGTTTAGAGTGGTGGAGTCAGTTGTGTGTCTGTGCCCTGTGCTCTTACAGAGCCATGCAGGTGCACTTCTCTGGCCCTCACACACTCCAGTCCACACACATACCACACACATACCACACACACCTGGCCCAGGGACCTCAGGTGGCAAACGCAGCGCCTGCCACAGCCTCCCCTAAAAATATCCACCCCCATTCCCCCGTGGATCCAATTCATGGAGAGAAATGAATGTAGCAAATGATTCAATGTAATCGTGTTAGTTTTCAGACGTGCTCGTCCCAGGAGCAGGGCAGCACAATCCCCTCTCCTCCCAGGATACGCAGGGAATCCACAGCGTCATTACCCTGCCTGTGTAATATAATCCAACCTGCAGGGTTTGGCAAAGAGCACGCACACACACACACACGCACGCACGCACGCACGCGCACACACACACACACACACACACACACACACACACACACACACACACACACACACACACACACACACACACACACACACACACACACACACACACACCTCCACTGAGCACACACACACACCAATCCCCCCCACTTTGTCCCTGTTCATCCATATTAAATCTTTCATTACACATATATCTTATTTTATTCATTGCTTCTCGTCCTAGCCTGGAGCGCTGTGGCTTAATGAGATATTAATCCTGTGTTTCAGCTGGAACATTTCTATTTACCTGGGAACAGGTCTGGTTCCATTCTCTTTGTCATTGTGTACTCACCTTTGTTATGTTTCATTAACTGTACATGAAAGGTTGTCTTTTATATAAATGATCATCCACCTACATGTGGTAGCTCTAACTTTGCATCTTTCTGTTATCTCTGTAGGTTTCAGTTAGCCACAGAAACAGGGGAACTGGAGCAAACACTAAGTGCATGTTAAAACACTAAAAAGCATGAAATAGCGTAAACTCTGCCACACCTGACCTGTGATTCATTTAGAGCCCTCACAGAGAGCTGGCTGAATGTCTGTCAGAATGTCCCCTGTTTCCCCTGCCCAAGCTCAGCCTCCCCTCCTCCCCTCTCCTTCTATCCACCTTCTCCTCTTCTCCCCTCTCCTTTTATCCACCTCCTCCCCTTCTCCCCTCTCCTTTTATCCACCTCCTCCCCTCCTCCCCTCTCCTTCTATCCTCCTCTTCTCCCCTCTCCTTTTATCCACCTCCTCCCCTCCTCCCCTCTCCTTCTATCCCCCTCCCCCCCCTCTCCTTCTATCCCCCTCCTCCCCCTCTCCTTCTATCCCCCTCCTCCCCCTCTCCTTCTATTCCCCTCCTCTCCCTCTCCTTCTATCCTCTCCTCCCCCTCTCCTTCTATCCCCCTCCCCTTCTGTCCCCTCCTCCCCTTCTATCCCACTTCTCCCCCTGTCCTTCTATCCCCCCCCCCTTCTATCCCACTCCTCTCCCTCTCCTTTTATCCCCTCCTCCCCCTCTCCTTCTATCCCCCTCCCCTTCTATCCCCTCCTCCCCTTCTATCCCACTCCTCCCCCTCTCCTTCTATCCCCCTCCCCTTCTATCCCACTCCTCCCCCCTCCTTCTATCCACCTCCTCCCCTCCTCTCCCTCTCCTTCTATCCCCCTCCTCTCCCTCTCCTTCTATCCCCCCTCCCCTCCTCTCCCTCTCCTTCTATCCCCCCTACCCTCCTCTCCCTCTCCTTCTATCCCCCTCCCCTTCTATCCCCTCCTCCCCTTCTATCCCACTCCTCCCCCTCTCCTTCTATCCCCCTCCTCCCCCTCTCCTTCTATCCCCCTCCCCTTCTATCCCCTCCTCCCCTCCTCCCCTTCTATCCCACTCCTCCCCCTCTCCTTCTATCCTCCCCCTCCCCCTCTCCTTCTATCCCCCCCTCCTCCTATCCACCTCCTCCCCTCCTCTCCTTCTATCCCCCTCCTCTCCCTCTCCTTCTATCCCTCCTCTCCCTCTCCCTCTCCCCCTCCTCCCCATCTCCTTCTATCCCTCTCCTCCACCCTCTCCTTCTTTCCCCCTCCCCTCTCCTTCTATCCCCCTCCTCCAACCTCTCCTTCTATCCCCCTCCTCCCCTCATCCCCCTCTCCTTCTATCCTCCTCTTCCCCTCATCCCCCTCTCCTTCTGTCCACCTCTCTCAGCCCCTGTTGGAGCCCCCCCCCCCCGCTGCTGCCAGGGAGATGGAGGTGGGGAATTAAATGCTTAGTCAACTCTGAGAATTTAACTGAGACCTCTTAAATGCCTACCACGCACGTTACACACACACACACACACACACACACAGCTCTGAAACGATTATCAAAGGACTGGTCCCATTTGACCACCCTCTCTATATGGCTGTTTAGTTTTTGGGTTGTTCTGTTGGACCTTGGACATTTGGGTCTCTGGGATTTCTGTGAAAGGGAATATGCCCAAACTGCTTCGTGACTAAGAGCCGGATCAAACTTCCTAACCTGTGTTATCTTTCCTGGTCCTTCATCTCTGATCCTCTGATGTCTCATTGTTTAACAGTTGCCTGGCATCTAATACCAGCCGTCAACACACACACTCTTTGATGTGGCACACTGACTGTACTATAATATCCATCCAGGGACATGCAAGAATTCTCTCCCCTCCTTTTCCAGGGCTTATTAAATGTATTCTTGTTTTCCCCTCAATGCTCCTGTTGCCCGAACATGGCCGTCTCACATGCATGTCTGATAGGGGTGTGACTACGTGTGTGTTAGTGACCCTAATGTGGTGGCCTCCATCACAGCGTCAGTGTGAACCATGTGGTGGGAGAGTTTGTTAGGTAGCTCATGGCCCTCCTGCGCTGTGAGAATGGATGCGTGATTATGAAGTCATCAGCCATGAACCAGTAGGGCTGGGGAGGCACCCCACTTCTCGCGGGTCCTCGGGGTGCCATTGATTGGTGGCCATGTGTTTGTGCCCGATAGACTGTGAAATGGTGTGTTGCAGCACGGCTGTGTCGCACCTGCGTCCCACCAAGGTGATTGATTGGTTTGGTCATGTGGAATGTTCCCATCTGGTCTGCAGTAATGCATTTTTTTCATTCTGTGAATAGCAAGCACTGGCTGGAGGATAGTGAGGCTCCGAAAATGGGAAAGGCCAAACGAAAACATTTCCCCCCTCCCCTTTTTGCTTTTTACCAACGCGGAAAAATCAAATAGACCAAGCTTCTTGTCTGATTATCCTGTGTGGTGGGGGCTGGGGGTATTTGGGATAAATACAATCAGGAAATCCACCTCTCCACCTCTCCTTATACACAGGAACAGACCACCAGGGGAATCAAATCCCTTCTGTCTCTAGGTAGTCAGAGGGGCAGTAGTACTTCATTTTGAAAGGCATACTTCAAGGCTAAAAGCTGTGTGTTATAATGAAGGTCGTCTTTGATCCAGCTGAATATTTAGAGTCCTTGTCATGATTAAAAACCATTTCATGCTCCTCCCATCCTGAACTTGAGAGAGAGCTGTCTTTGCTGTTAAAAGAGAGCCTTTTCATTTTGTCGAGCATGACTCACCTTAACAAGTCTGTTTCATTTTGCTCTACTTAGATTCCTCCTCGTTTGATTCTGATTATTCTTAATCCCGGTCCCTCTCTTTTAATTGATCTATTCATTCCACCTAATGACTAATTACATATCAGAGCACATCAGCGAAGGCATTCATCATCGTAGAACGTAATAATCAATGACATTTCAACAAAGGAAAAAATAAATATGCAAAAGAACTCATTAACATTTTGCGCTGGCTGTTTGAATAATGCTGCTGCTGACAAGGCTGTAATTAACAGAAATTGATGCTGAGCTCAGGGTGGGAAGAGAGAGTTGTTTCCCCAGAGCTTTATTGTGCCCCCAGTGTGGGACTCTGCCTTGCTGGTAGCTGGACTGGGCTGGCTGGGCAGTGGGCACTGACTGCTACATCAGAGAGGGAGGAGGTGCTGATGTACTACCCTTACCCCCCTGCTGACCTCTCCACAACCCTAGCCCAGCTCACAGCACAGGTTTTATTTACTGTCAAACACAACCTGGTGAATACATCAAAAGCCTGCAACAGGATGGATGTACACAAACACTTGAGAGAAGGAAACAAAAGGCTCCATTTTAAAAGCCAGGGAAACCAGTGAGTGGGTGTGCTGCTTTGTTCACGGCTGTAATGTTGCGCCAACCAGTGGATTGTGTTTGGGAGCTACTGAGCATGCCCAATACAAGATTTCCAAAGAGACCAGAACTTTCCACTACAGGGTTATTGTAGAATATCAGGGTGGAAAAGGAGCTGCTCTGTAGTACGTGGTCTAAAATCAATTTCCTATGTTTTACTTTCCCACTGTAGGTCCCTGAGTCCACCCCTTCTTCACCCCCTGTCTCTCTCTTTTCCTGTTGGCTTTCCTGTTTTTGTCATGAATATCAACAGAAAATGCAGCAAACACAATAACACCGTACCCAAACTGGCCACAAGCGTACGCTATGTGCACAATTGGATTTTGTCCCCCCACACCAGATGCGATCACAATACGCATGTTGAAATATCAAAACAAACTCTGAACCAATTATATTAATTTGTGGACAGGTCGAAAAGCATTAAACATTTATGGCAATTTAGCTAGCTAGCTTGCAGTTGCTAGCTAATTTGTCCTGGGATATAAACGTTGAGTTGTTATTTTACCTGAAATGCACAAGGTCCTCTACTCCGACAATTAATCCACACATAAAACGGTCAACCAAATCGTTTCTAGTCATCTCTCCTCCTTCCAGGCTTTTTCTTCTTCAGACTTTATATGGCAATTGGCATCTAACTTTCATAGTTACCACGACGACTGACTGAACTCATATTTCAATTACCCAAGTGGGTATAACCAATTAGGAGATGGCACGTGGGTATCTGCTTCTATAAACCAATGAGATGGGAGAGGCAGGACTTGCACCGCATTCAGCGTCACAAATAGAACTGACTTCTATTTTAGCGCTTGGCAAAACAGACGCCCGTTGGCGCGCACGAGCAGTGTGGGTGCAATAATTGAAAACATGTA
The DNA here is from genome assembly GCF_057628025.1 of Oncorhynchus mykiss. Classification (NCBI taxonomy): domain Eukaryota; kingdom Metazoa; phylum Chordata; class Actinopteri; order Salmoniformes; family Salmonidae; genus Oncorhynchus; species Oncorhynchus mykiss. Next base: position 68,142,851 of record NC_143027.1, on the reverse strand, counting down.
TGTTTGCATTTATTTTGCAACGCTCGTGCACGTGAAGCGAGCGGTGTGGTCAGCATGTAAATCTGTTAATGTTTGTTTTTTGGACAGCTGAAAGTGCTGACTGTAACAAGTTGAAGGAATTTATTTTATTGCATGTGTTAGCCCTGCCATATGGCTCAACATGGAACATTAACTTGACAGCGATAATGGATTGCGATGAGGTTCTTGGCTAGCACTCCTAACGCAGGGACAGGAGCATGGGTTGGGATACTTCACAGGCACAGCACACACTGGAAAGAAAGAGGGGGGAACAGATGTATGAACTATTCATTTGGCTTTAGCATTACCCTCTATTTCCTCATGTTTACACACTGTTTTACCCACTTTATATGTATATACTGTATTCTAGTCATGGCTCATCCTATATAACTACTGCTGTACACACCTTTTCTATTCATATTCTGTCCATACTGTATATACACACCATTTATATATATATACACTATATACACAAAAGTATGTGGACACCCCTTCAAATGAGTGGATTCGGATATTTCAGCCACACCCGTTGCTGACAGGTGTATAAAATTGAGCACACAGCCATGGAATCTCCATAGACAAACATTGGCAGTAGAATGGCCTTACTGAAGTGCTCAGTGACTTTCAACATGACACCATCATAGGATGCCACCTTTCCAAGTTAGTTCGTCAAATTTCTGCTCTGCTAGAGCTGCCCCAGTCAACTGTAAGTGCTGTTATTTTGAAGTGGAAATGTCTAGGAGCAACAATGGCTAAGCCGCAAAGTGGTAGGCCACACAAGCTCACAGAACGGGACTGCTGAGTGCTGAAGCATGTAGTGTGTTGAAATCGTCTGTCCTCGGTTCCAACAATCAACTACCGAGTTCCAAACTGCCTCTGGAAGCAACGTCACCACAATAACTGTTCATGGGGAGCTTCATGAAATGGTTTTCCATTGCAGAGCAGCCGCACACAAGCCTAAGATCACCATGCACAATGCTAAGCATCGGCTGGAATGGTGTAAAGCTCGCCGCCATTGGAATCTGGAGCAGTGGAAACGCGTTCTCTGGAGTGATGAATCACTCTTTAGTATCTGGCAGTCCGACGGACGCATGGGTTTACTGGATGCCAGGATAGTTCTACCTGTCAGATGCATATTGCCAACTGTAAAGTTTGGTGGACGAGGAATAATGGTCTGGGCTTGTTTTTCATGGTAGCATACAATGACATTCTAGATGATTCTGTGCTTCCAACTTTGTGGCAACAGTTAGGAGAAGGCCCTTTCCTGTTTCAGCATGACAATGCCCCTGTGCACAAAGCGATGTCCATACAGAAATGGTTTGTCGAGATTGGTGTTGAATGTACTTGACTGGCCTGCACAGAGCCCTGACCTCAACCCCATCAAACACCCTTGAGATGAATTGGAATGACAACTGCGAGCCAGGCCTGACCGACCTCACTAATGCTCTTGTGGCTGAATGGAAGCAAGTCCCCGTAGAGATGTTCCAACATCTAGTAGAAAGCCTTCCCAGAAGAGTGGAGTCTGTTATAGTAACAAAGGGGGGTCCAACTCCATATTAATGCCCATTATTTAGGAATGAGATGTTCGACGAGCAGGTGTCCACATACTTTTGGTCATGTAGTGTATATACACTGAGTGTACAACACAGGAACACCTGCTCTTTCAATGACATAGACTGACCAGGTGATTCCAGGTGAAAGCTATGATCCCTCATTGATGTCATTTGTTAAATCCACTTCAATCAGTGTCGACGAAGGGGAGGAGACAGGTTAAAGAAGGATTTTTAAGCCTTGAGACAATTGAGACATGGATTGTGTATGTGTGCCATTTAGAGGGTGAATGGGTGAGACAAAGATTTAAGTGCCTTTGAACAGGGTATGGTAGTAGGTGCCAGGCACACCTGTTTGAGTGTGTCAAGGACTGCAACGCTGCTGGGTTTTTCAAGCTACACAGTTTCCCGTGTGTATCAAGAATTGTCTACCATCCAAAGGACATCCAGCCAACTTGACACAACTGTGGGAAGTATTGTTGTCAACACAGGCCAGCATTCCTGTGGAATGCTTTCGACACCTTGTAGAGTCCATGCCCCGACGAATTGTGGCTGTTCTGAGGGCAAAAGGGGGGCTGCAACTCAGTATTGGGAAGGTGTTCCTAATGTTTTATACACTCAGTGTATATATGTTTATATTTATGTTGAGATATAGCTTGTTCTGATATTTACTTTTTGATTATGTGTACTGTTTTGTTGCTAGATATTACTGCACTTTTGGAGCTAGAAACATAAGCATTTCGCTGCACCTGTGATAGCATCTGCAAATCTGTGTACACGACCTATAAACTTTGATTTGATTCTGTGTTGTGTGTTTGTTTTATTTGGTCTGTGCCTTCCTTACCAGCGAGGCGAGTCGAGGGGTCTCAGGGTAGAAAAACAAAGAGGCCCTCGGTAGGAATGCATCGGAGATGCTGTAGAGCGGAGCAGAGCAGAGCGGAGCAGAGCTCACTAATTGGCTGTTTTTGTGGCTGGGGTTTTGAATTGATCCCTAGAGATGCTTAGATCACTACCTCCCAGAGTATCAAAACAAGGCGCACTGCACAGCACCTCCATGCTCCAATCAATAGGGAGCCATACTGTGAATGACTCCTCACAACGCCTTCATTCTGAGGTCTCTGAGCTGCATCCCAATTTCATTTCAATATTTCATGTTGCAGATGCTGTTTATACCTCACTCACTCATTATACCCTATCTAAGGAAGTCATTCAGTTCAGTAAGGTTGAATTGTAGGGTGGAGGGCAAATCAATGTCTCCACTGCTGCACACTAGCATAGACAGATCTGTTCTATTTTTGGTATTGATGGTAACTGTTCAACATAATGATTCGCAACTCCTCTATTGCATTGCATTCAATGTCAAAACTGTTTTCAACTTTAGGCGATCATAATCATAATGGCCAGTCAAAAGGCCACGTGTATATTGTGGTACATATACATTCAGACAGTGTTAGTCGTATGCCAGAATTGAAGGAAGCCTTTTTCCGTTCAAATTGATTTTCATATTGAGCCAGTGCTATTGATTTGGCTAGGAGCCACAGTATTATCCAAGGTGTCTGTCCCAGTGGACTTCATTTCTATTTAGATCATCTGCAGTGATGGCTGTAATTAAGCCGGTTTATTCTTGTTGTTTTTGCATCATGTATCTGGGGGATTGCGTCTGCGCCGGTGTCAACACTGTTCTTGATGGACACCTGGACAGCCCGGGCTTCTTCCTCGCTAGCAGAATGATGAATTTACTTACCATCCTATCCATCAACACACACTATAGTCTAGGGAAGTACAAAAATGTATTAAAAAAAATACAAAATAGAAACTGTCACAGACAAGAATCAAAAAATGAAACAGTTGGAGAGAATATTGCTTTCTGTAGACCGACTGCACCTGCTCAGAACAAATCTTGTAATAATGATATTAGCGCTGCTGTTGTGAATGCCAGGCTGGCTGTGATAGGACAGGCCTGCTTGGGGAGATAATAAACAGCATGGCTAATGCCCTGGAAAGTGTCAGGCCTGCGACTCCTCTGGTGAAATTGGTCTCTTGTTCTCATGGTTTTCGTTGCTCTTTTCGCTCACAACGTTAGTGGGCTTTGATGGATGAGGTCTTGTTTCAGACTTCAGTGCTTCGTAAAGGAGAATTAAGATTTAATGGCTCGAGTCATGTTCTGGCTCTGTAAATATAGGTTATTACGGGGACCTATTCTCCTCAGATTGAGTTATGTCTGCTAGAGACAGAGGAGAGCGCTGTGTTGTGATGAGGGTGTATTTGTCGGGCTAATTTGGGTGCTCGCTCGGCTCTAGAAGAAAAACCTAAGTGCCAATCTGTTCCACCTGATTTATTATCACTTGTTCTTCACTGCTTCAGCATCTTGAACACACATCCACCAGACCTGTGATCAACTTCTCCATCACTTCACATGATTAGTGGTTTAAAAAACGCTGAGTGATACCCTTGAAAGTACCTATTAGCTGTAAATTGCTATTCATTCTGATGTTTTCCTGGATTAACTTTCATGGCAAGACAGCCAGGCCATAGAGTTTAGGTGCTCTTTGATGGAACGCTAGCCAGTCTACCTTTTACTTTTCTGTTAGACGTCTTTTGTTAAAGTATTGTAGAAAACTTCCTTGGGTATCCTTGAGCCAGGTTTCCTTCAACCAAGTTTCTAAATGGCTGAGTTAGCAGTCTCAGCGGTAGCAGCAGCGGCAGCAGCAGCAGTGCCCTCTACAATCAAAGCACAGTGATCCTGCCCTGGCTGTCTGCCTCCCCTCATCCACTGGCATGTGAGAGAGACTCTCCTAGGTCTTGTACTGTGTCCTCGACCAACACATCACACTCCACATGCGCTCTGCTCTTAAGTGTGATGATTTGGCTCCATTAATCATCCCAGTCAGAGGGTTTCTATAATGTATGATGTGTCCTATTACGGAGGGGAAGTGCCTGCTGGTGGCTTCCAGGGGGACAGGCAGGGGGAGACAGAGGGGAGTGCTGGGCCAGGCAGGTTATTGATCACAGAGCCCCTCTAGCCTGTCACTCCTCTAGCAGTGCTAAGGAGAGATGGAGGATGTGATTAGATAAAACAGGGGTTAGAGGAGCATCCGCATCAGGCAGGCAGCAAGGCAGGCGAGCCGAGCCCAGAACCCTGTTAATCAGTGACCTCTACACCAGATCCCGAAGTTCATCTCTAGCCACGCTCCCACTTGGCCCTTCCCCTCGCCACTGCATCCTTCTCCTCCGGGTGACTCATTTTGCTCATGGAGGAGAGAGTGGGAGGTGTGGAGGGTGAGTGAGGTTTGGGGTGGGTGGGCGACGGGGGTGGGCAGTGGCCTCACAGCTGCGCTAGCTGGCACCGGTTCCTCAAACATCAGCGTCGCAGCCAGAAGCCTGCTTGGCACAAACACTCGCCAGTAACACTTAAACAAATTGCAATTGCAATAGCTGGGCTGTCTTACATTGTTGATATTTGACATTCCAAGACACTTTTTCTCCCCCATATTCCTTTTTGGAGGCTTTCTTCATGTAGATGACTGTATTTTATGAGCGAGCCCACATTGTTTTCTAATCTTTGTGTTTGTGTGTTGAGCACCTATGGATCTTCTACAGAAGCTTCTCTTTGACACCCTGTTCTTTCTTTCAAACTGGAACATTCTTAAAGGTTTCTACATGATCCACTGAAAGGTTTCTACATGATCCACTGAAAGGTTTCTACATTACCCACTGAAAGGTTTCTACATTACCCACTGACAGGTTTCTACATTACCCACTGAAAGGTTTGGATTTCTATACAGTGTAGTAGCACACATCTTATACACATCTAATATATTAATACATTTTATATATATACCCCCACAACATGATGCTGCCACCCCTGTGCTTCACGGTTGGGATGGTGTTCTTCGGCTTGCAAGCCTCCCCCTTTTTCCTCCAAACATAACGATGGTCATTATGGCCAAACAGTTCTAATTTTGTTTCATCAGACCAGAGGACATTTCTCCAAAAAATACAATCTTTGTCCCAATGTGCAGTTGCAAACAGTAGTCTGGCTTCAATGTGGCGGTTTTGGAGCAGTGGCTTCTTCCTGGTTGAGCGGCCTTTCAGGATATGTTGATATAGGACTCACTTTACTGTGGATATACAGTGCCTTGCGAAAGTATTCGGCCCCCTTGAACTTTGTGACCTTTTGCCACATTTCAGGCTTCAAACATAAAGATATAAAACTGTATTTTTTTGTGAAGAATCAACAACAAGTGGGACTCAATCATGAAGTGGAACGACATTTATTGGATATTTCAAACTTTTTTAACAAATCAAAAACTGAAAAATTGGGCGTGCAAAATTATTCAGCCCCTTTACTTTCAGTGCAGCAAACTCTCTCCAGAAGTTCAGTGAGGATCTCTGAATGATCCAATGTTGACCTAAATGACTAATGATGATAAATACAATCCACCTGTGTGTAATCAAGTCTCCGTATAAATGCACCTGCACTGTGATAGTCTCAGAGGTCCGTTAAAAGCGCAGAGAGCATCATGAAGAACAAGGAACACACCAGGCAGGTCCGAGATACTGTTGTGAAGAAGTTTAAAGCCGGATTTGGATACAAAAAGATTTCCCAAGCTTTAAACATCCCAAGGAGCACTGTGCAAGCGATAATATTGAAATGGAAGGAGTATCAGACCACTGCAAATCTACCAAGACCTGGCCGTCCCTCTAAACTTTCAGCTCATACAAGGAGAAGACTGATCAGAGATGCAGCCAAGAGGCCCATGATCACTCTGGATGAACTGCAGAGATCTACAGCTGAGGTGGGAGACTCTGTCCATAGGACAACAATCAGTCGTATATTGCACAAATCTGGCCTTTATGGAAGAGTGGCAAGAAGAAAGCCATTTCTTAAAGATATCCATAAAAAGTGTTGTTTAAAGTTTGCCACAAGCCACCTGGGAGACACACCAAACATGTGGAAGAAGGTGCTCTGGTCAGATGAAACCAAAATTGAACTTTTTGGCAACAATGCAAAACGTTATGTTTGGCGTAAAAGCAACACAGCTGAACACACCATCCCCACTGTCAAACATGGTGGTGGCAGCATCATGGTTTGGGCCTGCTTTTCTTCAGCAGGGACAGGGAAGATGGTTAAAATTGATGGGAAGATGGATGGAGCCAAATACAGGACCATTCTGGAAGAAAACCTGATGGAGTCTGCAAAAGACCTGAGACTGGGACGGAGATTTGTCTTCCAACAAGACAATGATCCAAAACATAAAGCAAAATCTACAATGGAATGGTTCAAAAATAAACATATCCAGGTGTTAGAATGGCCAAGTCAAAGTCCAGACCTGAATCCAATCGAGAATCTGTGGAAAGAACTGAAAACTGCTGTTCACAAATGCTCTCCATCCAACCTCACTGAGCTCGAGCTGTTTTGCAAGGAGGAATTGGAAAAAATTTCAGTCTCTCGATGTGCAAAACTGATAGAGACATACCCCAAGCGACTTACAGCTGTAATCGCAGCAAAAGGTGGCGCTACAAAGTATTAACTTAAGGGGGCTGAATAATTTTGCACGCCCAATTTTTCAGTTTTTGATTTGTTAAAAAAGTTTGAAATATCCAATAAATGTCGTTCCACTTCATGATTGTGTCCCACTTGTTGTTGATTCTTCACAAAAAAATACAGTTTTATATCTTTATGTTTGAAGCCTGAAATGTGGCAAAAGGTCGCAAAGTTCAAGGGGGCCGAATACTTTCGCAAGGCACTGTAGATACTGTTGTACCTGTTCCCTCCAGCATCTTCACAAGGTCCTTTGCTGTTGTTCTGGGATTGATTTGCACTTTTCGCACAGAACGCGTCTCCTTCCTGAGCGGTATGACGGCTGCGTGGTCCCATGGTGGTTATACCTGTGTACTATTGTTTGTACAGATGAACGTGGTTCCTTCAGGCATTTGGAAATTGCTCCCAAGGATGAACCAGACTTGTGGAGGTCTACAATTTTATTTCTGAGGTCTTGGTTGATTTCTTTTGATTTTCCCATAATGTCAAGCAAAGGGGCACTGAGTTTGAAGGTGGCCTTGAAATACATTCACAGGTACACCTCCAATTGACTCAAATGATGTCAATTAGCCTATCAGAAGCTTCTAAAGCCATTACATCATTTTCTGGAATATTCCAAGCTGTTTAAAGGCACAGTCAACTTAGTATATGTAAACTTCTGACCCACTGGAATTGTGATACGGTGAATTATAAGTGAAAAAATCTGTCTGTAAACAATTGTTGGAAAAATGACTTGTGTCATGCACCAAGTAGATGTCCTAAACAACTTGCCAAAACTATAGTTTGTTAACAAGACATTTGTGGAGTGGTTGAAAAACGAGTTTTAATGACTCCAACCTAAGTGTATGTAAACTTCTGACTTCAACTGTATATATACACTGCTCAAAAAAATAAAGGGAACACTTAAACAACACAATGTAACTCCAAGTCAATCACACTTCTGTGAAATCAAACTGTCCACTTAGGAAGCAACACTGATTGACAATAAATTTCACATGCTGTTGTGCAAATGGAATAGACAACAGATGGAAATTATAGGCAATTAGCAAGACACCCCCAATAAAGGAGTGGTTCTGCAGGTGGTGACCACAGACCACTTCTCAGTTCCTATGCTTTTTGGCGGTGCTTTCACTCTAGTGGTAGCATGAGACGGAGTCTACAACCCACACAAGTGGCTCAGGTAGTGCAGCTCATCCAGGATGGCACATCAATGCGAGCTGTGGCAAGAAGGTTTGCTGCTGTCTGTCAGCATAGTGTCCAGAGCATGGAGGCGCTACCAGGAGACAGGCCAGTACATCAGGAGACGTGGAGGAGGCCGTAGGAGGGCAACAACCCAGCAGCAGGACCGCTACCTCCGCCTTTGTGCAAGGAGGAGCAGGAGGAGCACTGCCAGAGCCCTGCAAAATTACCTCCAGCAGGCCACAAATGTGCATGTGTCTGCTCAAACGGTCAGAAACAGACTCCATGAGGGTGGTATGAGGGCCCGACGTCCACAGGTGGAGGTTGTGCTTACAGCCCAACACCGTGCAGGCATTGATGCTATGGACTGGCCCGCCCGTTCCCCAGACCTGAATCCAATTGAGCACATCTGGGACATCATGTCTCGCTCCGTCCACCAACGCCACGTTGCACCACAGACTGTCCAGGAGCTGGCGGATGCTTTAGTCCAGGTCTGGGAGGAGATCCCTCGGGAGACCATCCGCCACCTCATCAGGAGCATGCCCAGGCGTTGTAGGGAGGTCATACAGGCACGTGGAGGCCACACACACTACTGAGCCTCATTTTGACTTGTTTAAAGGACATTACATCAAAGTTGGATCAGCCTGTAGTGTGGTTTTCCACTTTAATTTTGAGTGTCACTCCAAATCCAGACCTCCATGGGTTGATAAATTTGATTACCATTGATAATTTTTGTGTGATTTTGTTGTCAGCACATTCAACTATGTAAAGAAAAAAGTATTTAAAAAGAATATTTCATTCATTCGGATTTAGGATGTGTTATTTTAGCAGTGTATATATATATATAGATAGATAGATAGATAGATCTATCTCAAAATAAATGTATCTATATCTCAGTATTGTTATCATACTCTGTATCTGCACATGTTGCTGTGGTAAACACAGGGGTGTGCTGGTAAGTACAGTGACATCAGAATGGGAACATCTCTTTGTTTACCAATGCTGCGCTCTTAGCGCTGTGTGATCATGCGTGGCGGCACGCTAAACAGTTAAATGCCTGTTTACCGTCGGGTTCCTCAGGGATGTTTTCCCCTCGGTTTGGGCTGAACTGCAGCGTTGTTGACTCTGCTCAGGTCCCTGGGCGTGTTACAACGCTTGGCTTGGCCGGGTCGTGCTCCAGAGGTTCAGGTGAGCTGCCTGCCTGGCCGCTAGCTAGCTACCTCTCTCCCTGGCAGGTAGGTAGGTATTTAGGTAGGGCCAGACCTGGAGAGAGAGAGGAAGTTTTCCTGAGAAACAATAACACTCAGCCATCAATTATTCACGGTGGACAGAGAGTGTATGACAAAACACATGCTGGGGATGAATATTTCACTGTGGGCACGAGCATCTCCTCACAGGGGAGAGACAGGGCGACTAAGTGATACCGATGGAGACCAAACCACGCTGAGGCTGAGATGCAGCTCATGAAATGTAAAAAAACAACAACAGGTATAACCTTTTTAGTCAGCCAAGACAGATGTTCTCTCCCTCTGCGGTGGCTCAGGGTATGTAGTTAACCCACAACTAAATGCTCCTTCCTTTGCGAGAGAGCTAACCCAGAAATGTTATATCATTGTGTGTTGCTACTGAAAGAGAAGCAGCGTTGTCAGTTAAACCACCTTACCTGATTTCGGCAGCTTCCTCTCAAGCTCTCTGGAGACTGTGTGCAGATGCAGTACGACTGAGCCCCGCAGCAATACTCAGAGATGTGAATCCTCCAACATGTGCCTCTGTTCACCTGGGCATGCCAGTATGATGTTCTGTTCAGTCAGAGCGTAACAGAATCTCCTGGCTATGCAAGTTTTAAACTCACTAGAAAATCTACTTTTTCCCTAGAGTAAACTCAATGTTGTTCCAGTGCTGCGTCTGGTGCTTGCAATGTTTGAAAGTCTGACAAAAATAATGTACGATGTGGTTAAAGTTGTTTATCATTTCCTTGTAGGAACCTCTTGTTTTTTTCCGCCGGAGTAAAAGTGCTGAGTTTAGTATATTGTGAGGAGCATGATTCATGTGCGTGGTGCGTTGTGTGTTTTATTTGTTTTCCTGATGGCTGCCGGGAAGCGTCTCTCTCAGGAGGAGTGCTGCACACCAAAAGTGTGACACTGATGGAGCAACTCTGTCTAGGAGGATCTCTTCTGGCTTAAGGAATACGTATTCTACATAACATTTTGTACAGATCTGCATTATGATATGGAGCAGTGGTTTATGTCCTAATGTGTGGCATCATATGTGACCTGTATAAGTGTGAAAGTGAATTAGGATATTACCTTGTTATTTCAAGACACAATGAGTTAGAACGATGATTTCTAGACCATGATGTGGTGTCAATGGTTTTTGTCTAAACTTTTCTCTGTGCCTCCACAGGTAAATCAGCAGAGAGGGCTCAATTTCCACCCTATGGGAGAGAGCCTGGCGTGTCTGGCTGCCAGGTAAGTTTGATATCTGCTATTTACTGCTTCGTGTGGCTCCGTTGGTAGAGCATGGCGCTTGTAACCAGGTACCACTAAGAAAATGTATGCACTCACTACTGTAAGTCGCTTTGGATAAGCGCGTCTGCTAAATGACTATAATGTAAATATAGTGTGGTGAACTCTGCTTGTTTAATTTTCCTTGTTTGGGCATTCTCAATACATTGTTAAAACTAATTGGCGTGTCCAGCTCATCAGATAAAATGCCTTTGTTGGTAGTATAATTAGAGTGAAAAGGAACGTTTGCACCGGAGATGGTTTATGAAGCGAACAAGAAAGCTCATGAGAATATTCTGAGGTGTGGAGGCTTAGAGATAATGAGTGAGTGATTACAGTGGAGCTGCCTGGGCTGAGGAGTTTCTCCGTGCCCTGTGATGTCTAGCAGGGTCTAGCAGGGGCAGCCCGAAACCACAGAGAAACACCACTTTCAGCACCTCCATTAAGCCAGGGTCAGTGAGCACAGCCAAGCTCAGCCCAGATCCCCTCTCACAGCCACACAGATGTTCAACACAAAGGGCTGATTGTGTGCACAAGCCACAGCTCTCTCTCGCTCTCTCTCTCTCTCTCTCTCTCTCTCTCTCTCTCTCTCTCTCTCTCTCTCTCTCTCTCTCTCTCTCTCTCTCTCTCTCTCTCTCTCTCAGTCTGACATCAGCAAGTCAATGGGGAGAGCTCTCATATTCTCTCTCTTTCCTCCTCTTTCTCTCCCTCGTTCATTCTTCTCTCTGTTCTCCTCTTTCGCTCTCACTCACTGTTTTTCGGACTCTGCCCACTCTATCTCGAGTATCTCTGTATTTCCTTTCCCTCTGCTCTGGCTGTGAGACCAGTAGGAGAAGTTCCACGGAAAATGGCTTCCATCAGGGTCTGCTTCACCCTCCACTGTTCCCAGTACTGAGTGTTTATATTCCACATTATGGTCAATGATATTGGGATTAGGGGTTTGTGAGTCTGGACTTTAAGATTAGGTTTAGGGCTACGTCTGAAAGATGTCTTTAAAAGATAGAGCCCACCTCTTTGGGCTTAACCCAAAGATCAAGGGAGCCTCTGACCTCATCGACCCACTTGTTAACCCACTCGTTTAACCCCAAGCTAGTCATGTGTCAGAGTAGTACCCTTCACCTCTCTATTCCCTCACTGTACACACTGTACACATTACTACTAACAACTATGTGGTCATACAGAGGTCTGCGCTTCCAGTCAGACAGAGTGAAAATATAGCTGATGTAAGTTGAAAGCTCATTTAGTCATTCATAAAAGAGCTTTTGGAGATGGAATGCCAGTTCAGACATTTTGTGTGGGAACTGGGGAATTGATGCAGGCCTGCAGCTGCTGAGATCTGAGGCTGGCAGAGATTCAGTTTGTCTGGTCCTAGAAAAAAAACAGGAAGACCAAAAAAGTAATTCCATTCTTTAGAGAATATTGTGTAACCCTTCTAGTGATTATCGACAGGGCTCCACCGCCGAATCAAGCATGAGCAAAGCATCTCAGGTGCAAAGATTATCAGTTATTGTTTCTTTTAATGAGCAGCCTGAATGTTCACAACCTCCAAATCCTGGAGATTTCATAATCCATCCACACTAACCTAATAAAAGGTAACATTGTATTTTCTTCTCGGAGGACCAAGAATGGAAATTCGAAACAAACAATCAATCAATCTATCAAGAGGTTGTTTTTTGGAAACTACTGTAATAGCGCCAGATATCTGCCAAACAGACCATCAGTTGTGGGCTTGTCAAGTCTAAGCAAATTGCCTTGCTCAGCAACGGATTATTGCATCATTTGAACGTGATGAAGAACTCCCCATGTCTTATTGGATTAGATATTCAGAGTGTTGTAGCCAGCTGTGGCCCCTTATTCCACTGTTCCTTTTTTACACAGAACATGTCAGTCTCACCATAATCAACCCGTGTTTTAAACCTTCTGGTGTCATCTTTTTGGACAGTTGTTATCTGCACACCAGTAAAAGAAAAAGATCCCAATGTATCCACTTATTGTCTTTGTGGTATGGTAAGGTGTTATTCTGCCTTCATCATAATAGCAGGAAATCTGATTTAATTGAAGGCCTTCAGCATATCATCATCTCTTTCTCTCTCTCTCTCTCTCTCTCTCTCTCTCTCTCATTGGGAGTGCGGGCATACTGTTCTGTGTGTTCCCATATTGAGTTGGGCCTATGTCCCCAGCGGGATGAGGTAATGAACAGGGCTGGGGTGTGGGGGGAGAAAGAGGGAGAACAGGGAAGAGAGAGTGGGAGAGAGAGGTGTTGCCGTGGCGGCAGCACTCTGTTCCACAGGTAGCTCCTGTGTGCCTCCTGCGAGACGGATTACCCTGATTAAAGTGACAGGATGCAGTTGACAGACGGCTCCCATTATCTCCTCAAATCTGCGTGACATTTCACAGTGGAGATGATCATTGAGATGTGAAGAGGCTTGGGCAGAAAGCCCTGTGATTCAGGAAATTCTTGACATAATAAAGCCTTGTGTCGGGTATTGGGCATTAGCAACATGATTGACTACAACGTCATTTGATGCAAGTGTGTTATTGGAGTACTAGGGGAGGACATTTTCTCCTTCTCCTTAGACAGTCACACACTGACTACAGAACAGAACAAGCCTTGGCTGTTAAACTCAATTTCACTCAATTCTCTGTCTGTTTTCTTCTTCGTCTCAATTGTCTCTTTTTTTTCTCTCCAGAATATCAAAGATTATGGGTTTAGTTTCATGAAAGCATAACAACATTTTCTGTCATCTTTAAATAGCATTCTGAGGATGTGAAGATATATGTAATCAACAACCAATAAACCCTGGCCTCGCTGAAGTTTCCTATGCTTTACTATGTGTACTGTAGATTACATGGTAATTGATATTTCATCTGACCTCTTGTGGCTCTTGAATGGTTTTTGTTCCATGCAGTAGTTTCTATAAAAGAAACACCAGCTAATATAGCTGGAAGGATTCAATATCATTGAACAAAGGCAGCAGAAGTGAGTCTGGTCTGGTCTGTTGTGCCATGTCAATGTCAATGCAGTGGCCTCTGTGACAGGTTGTCAGTTTGCAGAGCCTGCTTCTCCCCTCATTTCTACTGCAGTAAAGCAGTGGCAAACTTGATTTTCACAGGACTTGATGGCCTTCATTCCAATCTGTTAAAATCAGAATCTATGGTATTTTTAGAGTACCACCTCACTGCCATTTTGGTGTTATTGTGAGGGGTTATTTGGGGAAATATTTTGTATTGATAGTAGGTGAAATACCCAGGCAATCCAGATAATAATAATGATGAACATTTTTGTGGAAATTGACCAAGGTCAAAACCTTCCCTCTGACCTACAGTTGAAGTCGGAAGTTTACATACACCTTAGCCAAATACATTTAAACTCAGTTTTTCACAATTCCTGACATTTATTCCTTGTAAAAATGTCCTGTTTTAGGTCAGTTAGGATCACCACATTATTTTAAAAATGTGAAATGTCTGAATAATAGTAGAGAGAATTATTTATTTCAGCTTTTATTTCTTTCATCACATTCCCAGTGGGTCAGAAGTTTACATACACCCAATTAGTATTTGGTAGTGTTGCCTTTAAATTGTTTAACTTGTGTCAAACGTTTCAAGTAGCCTTCCACAAGCTTCCCACAATAAGTTGGGTGAATTTTGGCCCATTCCTCCTGACAGAGTATGTGTAACTGAGTCAGGTTTGTAGGCCTCCTTGCTCGCATTATCTTTTTCAGTTCTGCCCAAATATTTTCAATAGGATTGAGGTCAGGGCTTTGTGATGGCCACTCCAACACCTTGACTTTGTTGTCCTTAAGCCATTTGGCCATTACATAATTTTCTAGAATTTTCCAAGTTGTTTAAAGTTACTGTCAACTTAGTGTATGTAAACTTCTGACCCACTGGAATTGTGATACAGTGAAATTATCTGTCTGTTAATGTTGGAAAAATTACTTGTGCCATGCACCAAGTAGATGTCCTAACCAACTTGCCAGAACTATAGTTTGTTAACAAGAAATTTGTGGAGTGGTTGAAAAACGAGTTTTAATGACTCCAACCTAAGTGTATGTAAACTTCCGACTTCAACTGTATGTTAGTTTAATGTCATTGGTTACCGTGTCAATCCACAGCCCTCTCAGTCAATGAAATGTATTTTTAAAGCCCTTCTTACATCAGCTGATGTCACAAAGTGCTGTACAGAAACCCAGCCTAAAACCCCAAACAGCAAGCAATGCAGGTGTAAAAGCACGGTGGCTAGGAACTACTGTAGTGTTTCCTGGAAGCACATGAGGGCTCCAGTCTCCAGAGCAGCTCTCTCCTCTGAGGTATCCTCACTCACCTCAACCCTCCCTCCTTCTCCACTTACGGTCCGCAGCAAATTAGACTAATTGGTCAACGTCCTTAATTGGCCTGTTTGCTGGGGACACAACGGTCACTGGAGTGGAGTGGATACTGGCGGAGCCTGGAGGCTGCTGGAACCTTCCAGAGGCTGCCTCAACTCAGTCACATGACACAGTAAACAGGAGAGGAGGGTGCTGAGGACTCAGGACTCCAGCCCACTAATCTGGGCCTGTCAGATCAGAGGCAGGTTTTGGGACAGCTCTGTGTCATCTCGGCTCTCCTCCACTAATTGGATACGTGTGCCTGAGATCAGACACAGGTCCAGCAGGCTGGTGGCCTGGTGACTCCCAGGTCTCTTGGACGGACGTTTTGTCCAGTTAAGCCGGCGTGGTTTTCGGGGGAGCCCACAGATCCTGGGATCAGACTGATGGTTTAATGAGCCTTGAGCTGCCCTCCTCTCACCCCCTACCCCTGCACCTCCTCTCACCCCCCTGCACCTCCCTGAGCCCTCTCCCTTCAAAGAGCTGCTCCTGCAAGTCATGACATGTCCCTGGTTGTGTCTGAAGATGCCCTCAGGCCGTGATCGCTGCTGATCAATATCGTTCCACTGCAGGCTGGAGGAGAGGGAAATCACTAGGTCAGACTGATTGGATGGATTTCTCCTTGTAGTTCAGTGGAGCTGCTAACAGTGGTGCACACAGGAGTACAAAAATGACTGTGTGTATAAAAAAGAGAAACTGAAATGTGTATTAGATTTCTTATGCTGATGCTCCATAACATAGCACCATTTACCAGCATTATAGAACAGTACCATTTTTTTCAGAATGTTTTCAAACGAACATTATACCTTTTGTCAGCTCCACAGGAAGCATTCATTAACACATATCTATGACATTTTGAAAAATAAATATTTTACTGCTAAGTGGACATGCATTAATTGAGGTGTCTGCGCTCATCTGCTGCTGTGAAAATAGTTATTTACTGTCTTTACCGTTAAAGAGATGTATTTTGTCTGAGGGCAGGTTGTTAGTGAATTATGGTAGCATAACACACAGTGGCCCCTTATTCCCACTGGAGCACATCTCCATAAAGCTGTTCAATGGATTGATTCATGGTATTTAATAGATCATTAGGGGAATGGCAGATTCATGGCCAAGTGTTTCACTGATAATATATGACAGTACATAAGATCAACCCCTGACTGCATGAGTAACCCCCCCCCCCCCCCCCCTCTCTCACACTCCCACTCTCACACACACACACACACACACTAGTTTCACACTGCTGTTCTCCACTTATCTGTTGTTTCTCTGTTGTCTCCTCCAGTCCAATCTGCGGCCGGACATTGGTCTGGTAAGTCCTGGGCCTGTGACCACATCGGGGAAAACGGCCCCTCCCTTCTACCCTCCCTTCACCGGGGCCAACCCCAGAAGACGCCCCCTACCGGAACCTACTCCCATTGGTCAGTGCCAATTAACCCATACCTATAGAGATACAGAGCAGGGCAAGTTATCAAGTCCCTGACAATGGCATTTTAGTCTAGTATCGTGTTTAGAGCAGTATGTGCTGATCTGTTTTCACTAACTCCATGAACAAGCCTGCAGGAGTCCCTGTGTTTTTAATGGATTAATGACTTTTGCTTAGCCATTTAAACTCCTATTTTAACACTAATAATGATTATCCTGGTGATTTCAATAGATTGCACAACACGCACAAATTGTTTTGCATTTTACATGACAAATTGTTTTTGATTTGACTTGATTGTGTGCAAGAAAGAATGTTTAGGCCAGGGTTGGCATCCTCATCGTTCCCCTCTTTATGCCAGTGCGTGAATGAGTGTTGTGTTGTTTACATCCCACAAAGGCCCATTCTATTGCCTCAATCCTGTTTTATCTTTTCACAGATCCTCTACAAACAAAGAAAGTTCGCAAGGTCCCTCCTGGTCTGCCTTCATCTGTGAGTGGAAGATCATTTCATCTGCCTGCCATGCCTCTCATATATAAATAGATCTCTCAGTGAGCTTAACCAAACACACACACACAAACAAACAAACACACACACACACACACACACACACACACACACACACACACACACACACACACACACACACACACACACACACACACACACACACACAAAAAGAGCTGTTGACATCAATGTCACACAAACTTTGCTGGGATTTTACTTGTTTTCCTTGACTCTTCAAAGACGTCCTCTGCAGTGGTACCTGGTTGATGTGTAAGGGAGCCCATAGCCCTGCCTTGTTGTTTGTGTGTGTGCGCGTGTGTGTGTGTATACTAGAGAGTGTGTGTATGTGTGTGTACATTGGGGTGATTGATTTTGGGGTCTGTCCTGTCACAGCGTGGTCTCCTCAGCTCCTCTCCTGGGACGCAGGGCTATGCGGGGCGCGGGGTACAGAGCTGTCGGAGCGGATCCCCGGCGCTGCTCTTTTGATGTTTAATTAGTCATTATGTAGCCAAACAGGAGGACAGACAGCGATTAATAGTGCAGAATCAGAGACATTTCCATGGGTAATAATCCCGGTGGAGCAGAAGACATTAGAATGCAGAGGAAGTGTGGAGCTCAGCTTGCCTCCGCCTGGGCCGGGCCTCATTAATATGCATAAATCACTAAGTCAGATGTTCATTGTGAAAATCCTGGTGGATTCTCAAAGCGGGCGATTAAGCCTTAACTTCCCAGCCACTGGTACCAGCCGATGCTTTTAATAACATTTTAAAAAATGGTTTTAGCAGAGATCCCTCTTTACTTTTGTGCTGAAGTCTTCTTCCCCAGAGAACAAGAAGGGGGCTTTGATGAGGGTGGCTCAGAGACTGGATTTGCTTTTGGGAGTTGTGATAATCGCGAGCTCCACCGCTGTTCCTCTGAAATCAGATATGGAACAAGACACAGGACATAAAAGAGAGATGTGTTTTGTCTCTGAATTTGTGTTTGAATACTAGTTTGTCAGGAACAGAGGGAGGAAAGCAGCAGAGTGGGAAACGCACGCTGCCTCTCCCCTCCTGAAGTAGGTGAAGGGGATATGGGGGGATGGTGCCAGGAGACAGGGAGGGAGGCAGAGAAAGATTGGTTGCTTTGCGGGGTACATCTCTTTGTGGTGTAAATGGGCGCAGGGCTTTTATTTGTCTCTGCTTAACACATGGGCGCAGGTGCACTATGTGACTCATAACAGTAGAATCAAAGCAGTACAATCCTGAGTGGAATAAGTAGAGGAGCTAATGCAGCTTCTTCTTCTTCTGTCACTCTGTGTGGAGAAGACGAGGCCTGGATGTTGGAGGAGTTAGTCTCTGATCCCAAGACAGAGCCAAGACTTTAACAGGGAAAAAGGGGCTGTTTTTCTCTTATTTTCTCTGGTTGCAGGGAAAGGTAAAGAGAGAGAGCCTGTGGTATGGGTGGTGTGTGGGGATGGAGGTTGAGTAGGCGGTGATGGAGGGCTGGTCTGGAGGCTTTTAGGAGGTGTTGTATGGGCCTGGTGGGAAGTGTTGGGTGAGGAGGTGGAGGGGACATGAGCTGCCATAGCTTGTCTTGCAACTGATTATAGGTGTCTAGAGGTTATATACTAGCTGGTGGGAGGTGTGTGTGTGTGTGTGTGTGTGCGTGGGCGTGCGTGTCCGTGCGTGTACAAGGGTTATCTGCAGGGACCTAGACTGGTTGTGGGCGGCAGACAGCGGTGGTGGAGTTTAGGGGTGTCGAGGGCACAGGCGCACCTGGAGCAGGGTTGCCAAGGGCAGCTGTGCCGTACTGGGTGAGGAGCCTGCAGTGTACCTGTAATGCAGAAATGCAGCTGGCTGCTGAAAGGCTTTTGCGTGTGTAAGCACCCAGGCTTCACCAGAGGCCTGAAGAGCTGCTTGATTAACAAAGTGAACACAATGCTTCATATCATAATTTCCCCTACTGGGAATTCTCTTTTATTTATTTCAAACTATTTTTTTTCCATCCTCACCTAAAAATGGTTGAGGAGGTTTAGATTTGAAGAGCGGTGTGTTTTTAATGAGCGGCTGATGTGTGTATATATGATGTGTGTATATGTAGGATTTATATTGCAATCATAATATTTATGGGAGCACATCCTCTGTGCATTTAGGTTGTTCCCCTGCAGTATATACCAGGATGTGGAGGCCATCAGGGAGAGCCAGCCAGCTGCTGATTGCAAACATTCACATGTTTATACGCCAATCTCATCTCATATACACACTTTTTCCTTAACCCACTTTTGCAGTTCATTTGACGTACATGCTCCTTTTAGGGGACAGGAGCTACTGTACAGATGTAGGATCTTAATTTGATTACTCATTTGTTACTGAGAGTTTTCCTGCACAGTAGGAAATGAAAACTTGTAGTGTTTAAAGTCAATGTTTAAAAAGTCTAAAGTTTGTAATTTCCACTTTAAAAAGTCAAACATGATTTGCCCTAACGAAAAATGTATCAACCCCTACAAAACAGTTTCATACATTTTATCCACGTAATAATTCACATTTCCTGTTGCTGCAGGATTATTATTGTATTATTCTGGCTCAAAGGAAGATCCTACATATGTAGGTGTGTCACCAACTTTGTCAGCCTGAGAAGCACCATTTCCCTCTGAACAGTAGATCAATAGATAAACTGTGTACATAGTAAAATACAAATAAAGTGAGTAATGTGGCACGAACATGATGTAGTACAGGGATCATCAACTAGATTCAGCCGTTGGTCAGGGGGCCGGAACTGAATTACAAATAATATGTTGACTGCAAGAAGCCCAAACAGATATTTGACTAAAATATAATAATTTCAAAGCATGTTGTATATTGGGGAACCCTCATATAGTGTATATGTGCACTGGAGTCCACTAGTCCCAATTCAAACACATTATTTATTGCTTCTGATATTTATATTAAATGTAGAACATAAATTCAGTACAATGAACACAAACACAAACACAAGCTCCTTAGCCATTGCAGATGATCAGAGGTTGACTCTATCGGTCTTAAGTCTTGTAAGGCTGACTTCATGATACAGTGGGCTGACTGTGGTCATAGCTAGATGTATCACTTTGTAAACTGAGCATCGCTCTGAGTGAAGACATAACGGGTTATCATTGGATGGACAGCATGCTGCGGAGCAGGGTTGCTGACGGGCAGCTGTACGGGCACCTGCGTTAAGGGTCCGTCTGACAGGAGGATAGAGGAGAGAGACGCGCCGCGGCGGCAGCTCTGTGGCTCGTGGGGAAAAGCTGTATCTTGTAGGATATTCATGTGTAGCTAGGAGGGCATTGCTGGTGTGTGTGTAAATAGCCAGGCTTTTTTTATGCGCCCTTGTCACTGGCACAACGGCTTGATGTGACACTTCTTCCATGGCTGTGGTGATGCTAGTCTGGAGGAGGGAAAGAAAGAAAGTGGCGGGAGAGGGAGGAGGTGGGAGGCAGAATCAACTCCCTTCAGGGACTTTTGCTAGCGAGAACCCTGGCTGTGAATGACAAAAAAGATTGTCATTTGCTTTTGACAGATCACTCAGACACCCTCGTTTCTGAGAGACTTTCACTTAGCAGGGAAACAGGGACTAGAAGAGAGGAAGTCTGCTTTGCTCCGGGCTCTGAGACTAAGACCCAGGATTTTGCCTCGCAGTGTTTGGGTGAATGACACACAGAGGTTATCTCCTGTGTGTGTGTGTGTGTGTGTGTGTGTGTGTGTGTGTGTGTGTGTGTGTGTGTGTGTGTGTGTGTGTGTGTGTGTGTGTTTAGCTGAACTCCGAGAGACTACAGCCCCCTTTCATCGATGCAGCTACATGTATTTTGACTAGACAGCCATCTGCAGGCAGAGCAGGATGGTGCAGGAAGCAGAGCTCATTTTGAGTTCTCTTTGAACCAGGGCAGGTCAGGACCTGGCAGAGGGCAGCTCTTGTGAGTAGACGTGCCTTTGGATGAAACGCGTCAGCAAAGCCTTCTGCAAATACAGCCAAACAATCATTGTTTGATGTGGCCCTTTCATGTAGGCACAGTTGTATCGTCTCAAGTGATCTGGATATCCTTGTTGTCTGGCTGTTTCACAGCATCAGATGACTTACCAGACAACAGTCGTTATGTACTGTACCTCAACATTCTTGTATCCATTTTTTTTTTGATTAAGCATTTATTTGAATTTCTCTCTTTTTTAATTCAATAAGGGTTTTAAGAGTATGGTCATTGTGACGTGGTCATGGAATGTGGGTTGACATGGTCCATTTCATTTTCTAAAATCAATTCTAGAATATTAATAGTACTAAACAGAACAGGACTGTCTTTCTGTCTACCTCTGCCTCCTGGCAACAGACCAGCTCCCATCCATCTCTGGGTTGGCATGATGTCCATTATCTCAACACCTATCAGGTCAGCAGGTCAGAGTCAGACCACCAGGGGGCAGTGTGCCAGGCTCTGCTGCTCTGCTCTGACCCCTGTCTGAAGACCCTATGGGGATGAGCTCATTAGATATATGCCCCTCGTTTGCCTGGGATGATCCTGAACAGAGATCCTCACCCCCTCCCTCCCCAGGGCCTTGCCTTGTTGTGTTTATCGGTCTTTGGGTTGCTCAGATTTAACAATGACATGAGAGGCGGAGATAAAGGAGAAGGCCAACAACTCCAGAGGTCCCTGCTGCTTTCATCTACAAGGAGAGAAACAGAGTTAAAAGAACATGAAGCAGAAATGAATGCACACATTAAAGTCATTACTCACATTTCGGCCTGTAGTAAATGATTAATGTAGGGCCTGGCTGCGTGAGTGCACCATGTTAATGCAGACCTTGGTTTTAGACTGCTGCCTGGCAGGCTTGGCACTGTGCTCTGTCAACAATCACTAGTGATTAGGTTAATAGAGTGTGTTAGTTGGAGGTTGTTTAACTCTAAACCACCCCAGAGTGGCCAGTGGGGTATACTACAAAGCAGGATCAATGAGTTAGCCAGCTAACTTGTCTTTTTTGAAAGATATGCTTGAAATGAGTATGGTCTAATTGGCTCAACAACCAAAAACACATATCTAAGTTTATCCTTCTTAATGAACCAGAAAATCAATAGTTATTTCTAGTTGTTTATCAAAGTTAGCTGGCTAACTCATTGATCCTGCTTTGTAGTATACCTTCTGGTGTAAGAGAGCGTCAGCAGTGGAGTGTTTCCTCAGAGTGTGTAAGTCAGAGCCATGTCAGGGCGCATTGATTGGATTGGTCCTTCTTGGGTGCCTGGTTGTGCATTGGACCAGTGAAAGACTAGAGGACACTGGCAAGAACACTGACCTACTGTACTAGGCTGAACTGGATAGAGAGGCTCAGTCTTAATGTCGTGGCTCAGAGATAGCCTCCTTCCATCCAGCAGCTTTATTCATGCGTATTGGATCTCTGTGTTTGTGTAGTACACATTGCCGTTGTCGTGACACCCTTTATATTAATACAATTCATTGGTTCCAGAATCATTTTTGATGACTTAGAACAAACAAAGAGACAAGGAAGGAATTCAATGTGATGTTGCTATGGCGCTAGAGCAGTGTCCTATCACTAAATAACTTTATGAACAGTTGTTTGTCCGGGAGGATTTGGATGACAAAGGGCAGAGTTGATGAAAGGGAGTTGGGTGGAGTGTTATTTGGTGGTTCGTAGGGAATGTGGTTCAGATCATATTTGGATGGAAGAGAGAGAGAGAGGGTCTGTGTTTCAGCCTATATTGAATGAACTCACAGAAGTTTAGGGGTGTACTGAAAAAGATCATATGAGGCATGTCTGTGGACTGGAGATCCATGTTAACTCTGGGGAGGGCAGGGTGTCTGTCTGCCTGTCTCTCTGTGTCTGTTTCTCTGTGTATCTCTGTGTCTCTCTGCATGTCGGTCTGTCTCTCTCTCTCTCTCTGTGTGTGTGTGTGTGTGTGTGTGTGTGTGTGTGTGTGTGTGTGTGTGTGTGTGTGTGTGTGTCTGTGTGTGTGTGTGTGTGTATATATATATATATCCTATGCAGGTCAATCAGTCAGCCAGGCCAGGAGTGGCTCAGCCAGGATTACCATAGCTACATGTACGTATGTCTGGCAGAAGCAGCACTAGAGGAAGTGTATGTTGACTCAGTCACACAGAATGAGTGCTTAATAAATAACCGTAAAGCACCTTTCTGCTTCATACACACATGCAAAGTGTTAGGGAAATATGGTCAGGGGGGAGTTGGAAGAGGAGGAAACGTGTCTGTCGTTAAAGATTCAGCAGTTAGAGATACTCTAACATCTCAAACTGAAGCAGAGCCAGTAGCACTGCACTGTATGCCTGCTCTGGAACAGCCTACAGAGGACAAAATGCCTGTTCTGTGCTGGTTTATGCAGTTGTAAATCATTGGAGTTAAAGTGTAATGAATGTGTAATTAAGTCAAGGCAAAGCTTTGTGTTATAAACTTCTTGTGGGGTTTTGGGCAGATTAAGAACCCCCCTCAGCACCCCCGACCCCCCCGAATAAAAACCAGAGCTTCTTACAGGAAACAATCCCCCCATCCTGTCTTATGACATCATGGCTAAATCCATGCGTGAGATGGAGGTGACCTCAGTGGGTGGATTTGCAGTGGATCTTTTTTAACACCCAAACAAATCCCAGGGGGAAAAGCATGGCCACTGGCTCAAATGTGATTAGAGGGGGGAGTTGTGTGGACAGGTGCATGGCTGGGTGGCTGCCAGTCAGGTAACACTTGGCCCACTTCGACACAGATGCAGACTGGTCCTGTTTCTTGGTGGCTGATGGGTCAGGGCCCGGGCCCAGGTTCAATGTTGATGAAGTGATCGAGGGTGGTGGTCCTGGCTCTGTCTTAAGAAGATTAGTGTTTAGGATGAGAACTGACAGGAAATGAAGTATGACAACATGGGCGTCTTCTCAGTAATACAGCTAATATCTGTTTGTCTGTTAGACAAATGTAAATGATCCCAAAGTGTCCCTGTGTCACAGATCCCTCTGGAACTTTCATTGCGCACACCTGGCCCCTATTCCCACTGATTGTATTTGTATATACAGTGCCTTGCGAAAGTATTCGGCCCCCTTGAACTTTGCGACCTTTTGCCACATTTCAGGCTTCAAACATAAAGATTTACAACTGTATTTTTTTGTGAAGAATCAACAACAAGTGGGACACAATCATGAAGTGGAACGACATTTATTGGATATTTCAAACTTTTTTAATAAATCAAAAACTGAAAAATTGGGCGTGCAAAATTATTCAGCCCCCTTAAGTTAATACTTTGTAGCGCCACCTTTTGCTGCGATTACAGCTGTAAGTCGCTTGGGGTATGTCTCTATCAGTTTTGCACATCAAGAGACTGACATTTTTTCCCATTCCTCCTTGCAAAACAGCTCGAGCTCAGTGAGGTTGGATGGAGAGCATTTGTGAACAGCAGTTTTCAGTTCTTTCCACAGATTCTCGATTGGATTCAGGTCTGGACTTTGACTTGGCCATTCTAACACCTGGATATGTTTATTTTTGAACCATTCCATTGTAGATTTTGCTTTATGTTTTGGATCATTGTCTTGTTGGAAGACAAATCTCCGTCCCAGTCTCAGGTCTTTTGCAGACTCCATCAGGTTTTCTTCCAGAATGGTCCTGTATTTGGCTCCATCCATCTTCCCATCAATTTTAACCATCTTCCCTGTCCCTGCTGAAGAAAAGCAGGCCCAAACCATGATGCTGCCACCACCATGTTTGACAGTGGGGATGGTGTGTTCAGCTGTGTTGCTTTTACGCCAAACATAACGTTTTGCATTGTTGCCAAAAAGTTCAATTTTGGTTTCATCTGACCAGAGCACCTTCTTCCACATGTTTGGTGTGTCTCCCAGGTGGCTTGTGGCAAACTTTAAACGACACTTTTTATGGATATCTTTAAGAAATGGCTTTCTTCTTGCCACTCTTCCATAAAGGCCAGATTTGTGCAATATACGACTGATTGTTGTCCTATGGACAGAGTCTCCCACCTCAGCTGTAGATCTCTGCAGTTCATCCAGAGTGATCATGGGCCTCTTGGCTGCATCTCTGATCAGTCTTCTCCTTGTATGAGCTGAAAGTTTAGAGGGACGGCCAGGTCTTGGTAGATTTGCAGTGGTCTGATACTCCTTCCATTTCAATATTATCGCTTGCACAGTGCTCCTTGGGATGTTTAAAGCTTGGGAAATATTTTTGTATCCAAATCCGGCTTCAAACTTCTTCACAACAGTACCTCGGACCTGCCTGGTGTGTTCCTTGTTCTTCATGATGCTCTCTGCGCTTTTAACGGACCTCTGGTCTCAGTGCAGTATCACAGTGCAGGTGCATTTATACGGAGACTTGATTACACACAGGTGGATTGTATTTATCATCATTAGTCATTTAGGTCAACATTGGATCATTCAGAGATCCTCACTGAACTTCTGGAGAGAGTTTGCTGCCCTGAAAGTAAAGGGGCTGAATAATTTTGCACGCCCAATTTTTCAGTTTTTGATTTGTTAAAAAAGTTTGAAATATCCAATAAATGTCATTCCACTTCATGATTGTGTCCCACTTGTTGTTGATTCTTCACAAAAAAATACAGTTTTATGTCTTTATGTTTGAAGCCTGAAATGTGGCAAAAGGTCGCAAAGTTCAAGGGGGCCGAATACTTTCGCAAGGCACTGTATGTGCCCTTTGTTCACCATGGTGCTGTCCATTATTGTTAACATGTCCGTTGGTGCGTGTGGGTACCTGTGCTGTGTGTTTCGGGCTTTCGAGCCCTTGTGAATTGCGCAGATGATTACGGGTCTCGTCCCGTGTGTTAATCATTGTGCGCGTGTGTATTTATTCGAGGTACTCCTCGCTCTTTTGTTTGGGTCTCAACCCTGTGTTTTGTGTACGTGTTTGTTTGGTCTTCGTCCCCGTGCCTTTACACTGCACGCCGTAATTTGGACTGAATTAAAAACCCTATTACGCATTCCTGCACCTGTCTCCCGACTCTCTTCATGCCAGCGTGACACCCTGTGTCTGCAGCTACATGTTGAATGCTGTGTTTGTGAGTAGTAGTAATGCGTCTGCTTTTATCAATGTTGAGTCCATCTCTCTTTACTCATTCTCTTTGAGCTTTCATGTTCTTTTCTCAGCCCGGCCTTCTGTGTCTGGACCCGTTTTTGGACCCTTCAAACGTACATTTTCCTTAAAGCATCAACTTGAAACGGGTCCAGATATAAAGTGGTACCAGCATGTGGACCCCAGTGCCTTGGAAGAGTTTAAAAAGAATCTGAGAAGAAAGAGGAATACATAATAATAGTACTGAAGGAAAAACATAATAAAGCCTCGTTTTCTTTGGGAAAGGAGTCTTTCATCTTTCTATAACAATAATGCTCTCAATGAGTGCACAGGACTGTGTTTAGTCCAGGAAGCTTCCACTGGCAGACATGAAAGGCTCCAGGGAGGCTGGATGGAGTGGGCTTTAAAGGCTCTGTACGGCACACGGGTCAGTCCTCACCTCTCGCCTCGCTCTTCCTCCTCTTTCCTTTCTCCTCCTCTCCTCTTTCTCCTCCTTCAATGGAGGCCGACATGGAACAGCAGAGCGGTCTGAGAGTGGCAGACAGTGAAATGAAATGGCTGTGGCTGTTTTGGCTGTACCCCTCTGCTTCCTCCTGGCCTATGGTGTACGTCTGAGCTTGAGGCCCCCGGGGGTTTAGGAAATGGAGCATCACAGTTCTGTTGCCTGTCTGACGTCAAGGCCCGGCCCCTCTGCAGCTGTGGCGTGTGTTTAACAACTCTCTCTGTTTACAGTCACCGTCGTGACAAGGGGGTTCATTCTGACTATAGGGAAAGTGTAATTGTTATGGAAGCACACAGTATACATGAACATTCTCACTAAGATGTTCTACAACATTCTAAACGTTTCTTTCTCCTTCTCCCTGTCTGTTTTTATGACTCTGTGTTTTCTACCTAAGAAATAGAATCCACATTTAATTTGAGGTTTTATTTTCCCTTCCTATTTTCCTTTCCTTGTTGAGAGTCCACTTTCCCATATTGGTTGTTAATTGGTATAACGTTGCGTGTGGGAACAGGTTCAGCTCCTGTCCAGATGGTTGTGTAGAAACCCTATCCCTTCATGTTACCTTACCGCTAGCGGACTAATTCAGTTATTACAAAAACAACCTGTTTAGGATTAAAACCTGTGTGGGAGAGCATGTTTATTGCAGTTATTTACCCAGTAATTTGTTTGCTTTTTAATAATGTAAATGAATGATATCGTGCCCAAAGCTAAATAGTTTTAGTTCAATCTCCCCTGCAGAAAATCTAAATGTTTATTTTGGGGAGTTATAATTTTTTTCTCCTCTTTCTAAATCAGCTCACACATTTATTTTCTGTCCCATCTCCTCGCTTTAACTTTTTTACCCCCCCCCCCCCCCCATTCGCCTACCCTCCCCCAATCTGCTTTCCTCTTTGCCTCAGCACTTATGAAGCTTAGTGGGAAGAACCATATCAGCCCCTCCCCTTCTCTCTACCGCCCCCCTAACACTGTGGCGAATGGTTCAGCCCTGTTTTGCATAAGTTTCCTCTGAGTAGATCCATGTGTGAAGGGCCAGCCCAGGACTGAAAGAATTAGTCCCTTTTTAACGGGTTCGATGTATGTCTAGGGAGAAGGCTTGTGTGCTGCTGCTGCCGTGCTCTGAAACAGTACACTTGCTCCAGTCATCAGTATAATAGCCGAAGATATCATGTATTGCGCCTACCCTGTCCCTGGAATGGGCAGCAACTCCTTAATGTATTACTACAACGGGAAATCGGTGAGTTCTGTCTACGGGAGAAAGAGAGAGAGAGAGAGTGTGTGTGTGTGTGTGTCCATGTTTGTAATTGGCCCTCGGGTATGGAATTGCAGAATATTGTGTTGTCCGGCTGCACAGCATGTTTCTCGGCTCTAGAGTATATCACTCCTCTCTGCTTTACTCTCTCTCTCTCTTTCTCTCTCTGTATCTCTCTCTCTCATTTTCCCTCTCTCCTCTGTGGACTGATTTTCCGTTGCTTCAGTTACAGCTGTGTGACAGTACCATTTGTTTTTCTTTGCAGTTCAAATAGAGGACTTACTTCATTTCTTTCTCAATATGTTCCAGACATGTTATAGCCTGAATCTGTTAGATGGTTCACTTCTTCTTTTTTTAGCTAACCATGTATGTCAAAACTTACACTTAATTTCAGCACAGACTTCTCTATTAGAGATAAAGCGGAATATAAGCAAGGCACATCAATTGTATATAAGTAGGAACAAATCTCAATATGTGGATGTGTGTGGTTGAAAAAAAGTTCAACACATCATGTTTTTTGTCTCTCACCTCTGTTCGTAGACAGACAGACTGAAAATAAAAAATTTTAGCAGTGAATTTATTTTTACTGGCTGGTTGGTTCAGCACTGGGACTGGGTTGAAATAATAACATGTGGGAGTCTGGGAATGATTAAGGAAAAGAGGCTGCCTGTTAAGGTTAGACTTTCCTGTTTGTAGATTGAGCTCCTAGCACCAGCGTTGCTGTTATTCCATCTGTTTTTAATCACATCGGCATTCTGGACTCTACAGGGAGCCTAATGTGATTCCTGGATTGCTCAGTAAAAAACTCTTTGATTTCTGTGTTCCTGCAAAAACTTTTATTTTATGTGTCTGTATGTGGGAGAGTCTGTAGTGTGCGTGTGTGTGGTTGCGTGCATTTGTGTTTCGGTTTACCTGCCTCTGAGCTAAATTGAGTTTCCTCAGATGTTCGCAGTAATTGTGTCACAGGTGTAAAAGTCTCACTGGCACTGCTGCTGAATAAGAGATGAGCAGAGAAAAGTCTCTTCCTGTTTCCCAGCTCCTCTCCAGAGAGCAAAAACACTGAAACACCCACCCAGCTCCATCCAGAAAGAGAACTCCACCATTCAGAGTCAGGGCCTCATTGGACCTCATTCTCTGATCTTCTCTCCAGAGAGCAAAAACACTGAAACACCCACCCAGCTCCATCCAGAAAGAGAACTCCACCATTCAGAGTCAGGGCCTCATTGGACCTCATTCTCTGAGCTTCTCTCCAGAGAACAAAAACACTGAAACACCCAGTCAGCTCCATCCAGAAAGAGAACTCCACATTTCAGAGTCAGGGCCTCATTGGACCTCATTCTCTGAGCTTCTCTCCAGAGAGCAAAAACACTGAAACACCCAGTCAGCTCCATCCAGAAAGAGAACTCCACATTTCAGAGTCAGGGCCTCATTGGACCTCATTCTCTGATTTAAAGAAACCAGGAAGTTGAACATTTCTATACTATTGTGAGATTCACTTTTATGAGGTCAACATGTTCAGGCTTGTGTTTTAGCCCTCCTCATACCCCATTAGGACAATGCCCTTTGTTCCTACAGCACCACAGATCCCTTTGATATTTTTATATTAAGGATTACCAGGAATGTCTTACAGGCCGGCAGAGGGAGAAAATTGGGAACGTGTGGGCAGCATGGGTCAACTTTATGATCCAAAGCAGTCATAAATAAATAAATAAATAAATAAATAACCAACCAATACCAAGCTCTTTATCTTCTCTTCTTCGGAGGAGAGATAGTGTTTATTGTGAGAATAAACAAAACTCACATTTACTTGTTGGAGTTTTGAGAGGGATTATTGTTTTTATGGCACGAGCCTTAAAGTCTTTGATTTCTGTGTTTTTTGACGTATTAAGTGTTTTCTATTTCTGTTGTTTCCTCCAGTTCCATAGAAAATGAGTAACCTAAGCTTTAGAGAATTCAGATATTTGGGAGGATTTGGTGGAGTGTGTTTTTCTAAGGTGTGGCCTTTCCTGTCTAATATCCCTCAAGTGCACTGAGGACTGGACCAAGGAGGCATCCAGTAAATTACTATTTTTCTCAGGAAATATGGAATAACTGTTTACAGGACAAGATAACATCAGGAGTATGAGTTTTGCCGCAGAGTTTAAAATTAATGTTGACAGCTTCCCACGTATATAACACCTGATATCACCTCATTTATCAGAGTCCAGTTGGTCTTTGAAAATTGTGTTTCTTGAGACCTAAATCTTGAAGTTTTTAAGCATCAACAGCTTGAGGCTTGAGATGTCTCTGTTAAAGGGTTGCCTGGTACCAGGCTGCAGCGCTCAACATGCCCCATCAGGAAGGTGGTTCTGGGGCAGTGTAGCAGGGGACCATTGTTTTGGAGCTGCGTGCGTGCCTTTTAGCCTCTAAGTGTGTTAGATTTAGACTTGAAAAGAAAGGCCCTCGGGCATGGTTTGATTCCGCATAGTGACGTGCAGAGACAGGATACTGTGTTGACACCAGCAGTCCACTGCTCTCAGCTGTTCTCTTTTGTGAGTTTTTGCTGCGGTGATCATTTATTTTTAAGAGGTTATTTTCGCCGTCGTCATTTGGTGTATCCATATGTTGACAATATAATGTTTTTTTCCATGTGCTGTTTTGATTGGTGTGGGGTCGAGATCAAAGGCGGGTGCTGCAGGCTGGTGATGTGTGGAAAGGTGTGGAGGGACTCATCAGCCCTCTCAGATCAGCCACAGAGAGACGAGAGAGTTGCAGAACGAAGCTCTGCCAAGAACCTACTGTCCCCATTCTCTCCAATCTGACAGTGAAATCTGATGCTTGTTGATATTAAGTCAAACATGAGTAAGCTCAGTGTATGAACCACAAACCCTGAATTAATGATTGCATATGGATTATGATGGCTACAGATATTCTTAAATTAAACGTGATGCGGAAAATATACAGAAACACCCAAACTCCAACAACTGTGCTGGTCCTGCTGGCCCTGCTGGCCCGGGCTCTGAGTGATGTCTCTTTAATTCATGTGGTAGTAAAAGGAAACCCAGGCGGGCCCTCTCCTCCAGAGGCTAGGGGAATGAGGCGCCCGGTGTTTGGGTGTTTTATTAATGCCTTGACTGGCTAGCCCAGTGTGAAGAGGACAATTAGCATCATCCACCGCCATATGCTGCCCATTGAGGCTCAGACTGGGACAAAGCCAGGGCTCCTGTGTGAGGCTAACCTGGAATCTCCACGGGAGTCCCCACACCCTGGGTCACATGTGCGAGCCAGAGGACCCAAGAGATCCCCTCCCTGCTAAACGACATGTACAAAGGGTGCTGGAGTTACACACACACAGCTAATCACATGCTCACACACACTGCTTGTGGCCCTGTGTGTTGGCTAAGCTGACTGACTGATATGTTGTTCACGTGAGTGAGTATGTGTGTGTCTTTCTCTTGACGTACGTAGTAAAGTGATGACGAATGAAATTTGTTGGGGTTGTGTCTCGTAAATAAGATGATTATACTTCAGTAGGACAGCAAAACATTCTCTCCAAGCCCACTGACACATCTTGTTGCATTAGGAAGCAACCTTTGAAGGTCTTGAAGGGCTCTGTTCACGCAAACAGATGAGTATGCCATTAGGTCATTAAAAAAGGAATTTATGTTGCTGGTGACTAGGGGGGGGGGGGGGGGGGTTGGGTGGCAGGTCTGGTAGTGATTTGTGCTGCATGGTGATAGTGTTAGGGTTGAGGGACTGGCCCTCTTTGTGGCGTGGTGAGTTCACTGGCTCTCTCTCCCTCCATCTGGAGTGGATGAAGTCAGAGACCACATCACTAATGTTTGGCCTCACGACCCTTTGATCCTCCCACCCAGCCTGGCACAGCCACAGCTGCACAACAGCCCTCTGTGCTTCACCGCTCATCCCCTCCCTCAATCCCTCGCCAGCTCACAACCAGGTAGCAAAATAAAGAAAAGCACAGGCTCCATATTTGATTTTCTGATTTGATTTGTTTCTTTGGCGAGCTGCAATTTGCAGTGTTTTTA
Source organism: Oncorhynchus mykiss (assembly GCF_057628025.1). Taxonomy (NCBI): domain Eukaryota; kingdom Metazoa; phylum Chordata; class Actinopteri; order Salmoniformes; family Salmonidae; genus Oncorhynchus; species Oncorhynchus mykiss. Next base: position 68,110,938 of record NC_143027.1, on the reverse strand, counting down.
TGAACGCTTGTGTGTGCTGGTGTCATTATAGTTCCATTAAGAGCTGAGACAATCTGAAATGCAAACACCCCCTGATAATCCAGTCCTCCCTCCACGAGCCTTCCAAATGAGCCCAGCTGCCACACCACTGGCTTCTTAAACTGGCACGGCTCAGTTTGTTCACTACATTCATTAAAGTAGACATGATTCCGGCTTCAACATACAGCGCTACTTTACAAATAACAGTCGTGTGAGGAATAGGGACAAATTTAGGCGAAGGTACTCGTTTGCATCTAATGATGGTTAATGACGCCGTCCTTAATGCACTGGCTTTAGATTGTGATCAACCCACCAGGCGGGGTGGTGGGGCATTAGAATTGGTCCTCTTCAACATCATCCTAATAACTCAACCAAATCATCATCATTATGCTCCTGCCACATACAGAGAACAGTCACAAGTTACATCTTCGAGGATAATGACTAGACTGCCCTATGCACCTGCTGTTGTTATTCATGTTAATAATGTCTGTTTTCTTTTGGCAGGTGTATGCCCCTTCTCCCAACACAGAAGACTTCAACAGAGATTCTCCCTCCTACTCATCTCCCAAACCCCCCAGCAGTATGTTTGCAACCACTTTCTTTGGTAAGTGATTCTGACTTAAGACAGTCTCTGTCATGGAGTCTAAAGAAGCCAGTATTATCTGTTTGTTCAATCTGAGGCGCTGTCTTTGTCAATGTCTTCCCCTGCCTGTTGATAGACAGTGGACCCATGAGAAAATATTTCTGGACAAACATCCTAACATCACACGCAGTTACTCTCTCTGTAGTCACTCTCTCTGATGTCGCTAAACAGTTTCAAATGTTCAGCTCAATTGAGCAATTTCTTTCTTCTGGTAGACAGTATTTCACTGAGCCTGGTCTCAGTCGCCTGTCTTTGAAGGGATCTGGTTGGTTTCTGTTAGCCAAGGGAGGCTTAGTGTTATCTCAGCTGTGTCCAGGACAGGGCTTGTGTTTCAGTTCTTAGACCAGACTGGGAGAGTGAACAACCCCCTTGTGTGATCCAGAAACTCAGCAGAGAGGAGGGGGACTGCCCTCTGTGGAAAGGTCTCTCTGGGCTCGCATAATCAAGCTGTGTGTTGTGGTTTGTTGTTGTGGTTTGCTTCATGGCTGTTCAGGCATATTGCATTTTATGTCAACTTGACTGGTTATTAAACTAAAGCCATTTAAATGTCTGCCCTCTCCTGGAATCAAATCCAGGATGTCTCTTCAATTGGTTGATCCTTTTGTTACATGAGTCATTATACTGTAAAGAATAGGGATGAAACTCAAAACAGATCCATTTCAACTCAACTCTGTTTGTTGTCATTAGATGGGTCCCACAACTCTTCTGATCCGTGGAATTCCTCCAATGGGATCAACCAGCCTAGTTATGGAGGAATGCTGGGAGGATCTTCATCTCACATGCCGCAGTCAGGAAATTACGTCAACATGCACTCACATGACCGCCTGGTAAGCAACCCAGCTAGTGATGTCTCAATGTTTCCCCTACCTATTCTTAGACAGTCTACCACCTCCCTGTTAAGCTCTATTGCCCCATGCTCATTAAACATTTGGCTTGCATTGGTTTCAATTGAATATTTGTGGTGTGCAATATTGCAGCCCATAATATTGCCCACCCTGCCTACAGAAAAAGTCTGGCTACGGGAAACACTGTGACTGATGCGTATTCAGCCTCCATGTCCTGTTCTGCCCCATCAGAGCACATCCCCTCCTCTCTGCTGAGCCCGTAGTGAGAGTGATTGTTTTGAGCTGTGGCCTGGCTATCTCTCTATCTGATGTTGCTGTCTGGGCAGTATCTGTGTAAGACACGGCTGACCCCCTCTATCAGTGTTTCATCTGCTCTGCTCTGTCTGCCCACTGTGTCTCACTGGGACTCACAGGGAGCCTGCAGCTGCTGCCCAACCAAAGCCCTCTGTCTGTCTGGGCTCCACATTCATATAACCTCTCTTTTATCAAATGATATTTTTTCACCACGCACAATGCTATTCTTACCACTGAACAAGTGTAGGCACACACAATATTGCATTGTCCTGATGAACAAGTGTTTTGTCCTCTTTCTCTTTCAGAATTACCCTCCACACTCTGTATCGCCGACAGACATCCATGCCAGTCTTCCTCCAATGTCCAGCTTCCACCGCAGCAACGCCAGCACTTCACCATTCGTTAACCCAACACACACCCCGCCTATCAACACCACCGATGGGGTCATGGGTACGGTGAATATTTAGTTGATCTACTCTTAAATATCAATAGGCGAGATACATTCCTATAATGATGTTATCTTCTTTAATCTATACTCTGTGTTATTAATGTCCTCTCCTTGTTTCTGTAGTTGCTGCAAATCGAGGGAATGCCACTGGAAGCCAGCAGACTGGAGATGCACTGGGCAAAGCTTTGGCTTCGGTGAGTATAGTACACCCCTGTTGTCCTCCGGGTAAATGGGAAAGCCTCAAAAGAGATAGAAACCATGTTACAAATCCACAGAGGTTGTTTGTTGGGAGTAAAGCCCTATTGGTTTACTGGTAAAGGGAGGCACAATCCATGCAGCACTTAAAATTGCACTCTCTCCCTCTGAATGGCAGTTTGATTGAGGCGTTAGGCTTACATGGATGGTTAGGAATCCTCCGTGGATATCCCCTCTAGGTTGGTCCCCTCTCTGGGTGTGAATCCTGTGTTCTTGACTACAGTACCTTCTCCACTCACTTTAATATCAAATATATTTTTTATTCCTGTGTTAAATTGAGATGGTGCATTATATTAATGGCCCTCTTCAGTCTGTAAAGGAAGCGACCTCAGTGGTCACGATGGGTATTAAGTGCTATAGTGAATGCTGATTAAATAAGCCCAGAGGGATGTGTTTGCAGTTGTTTCTGGGCCTAAGCCTGGATAATTGTGGACTTAATCTCTGAGTATACAAGAAAGGAAATTGTAAAAAAAAAAAAAAAACATTACGCACCAGTTTGAATAATCCAGCCTTGGTATTTGTTCCATTTTTGATCATGTCTCCCTGCACGTTTGACAGGCAGTAACTCATAAACCTTTGTGCTACTGAGGATGAATATGTCCCCCTTCCAGTTAGAGCCCTCTTGGTTTCCACAGCCACAGAACCTCACAGAGAGCTCTTCTGTCCCTGCTCTTACTGATTATTTCTCATTTGAATAACTCCCAGAACTCATCTGTAACCCGGCCTAATATACACTACATGACCAAAGGTATGTGGACATCTGCTTGTTGAACATCTCATTCTAAAATCATCATCATGGGCAATAATATGGAGTTGGTCCCCCCTTTGCTGCTATAACAGCCTCCACTCCTCTGGGAAGGCTTTCCACTAGATGTTGGAACATTGCTGCGGGGACTTGCTTCCATTCAGCCACAAGAGCATTAGTGAGGTTGGGTGTTCCAATTCATCCCAAAGGTGTTAGATGGGGTTGAGTTCAGGGCTCTGTGTAGGCCAGTTAAGTTCTTCCACACCAATCTCGACAAACCAGTTCTGTATGGACCTCGCTTTGTGCACAGGGGCATTGTCATGATGAAACAGGAAAGGGCCTTTCCCAAACTGTTGCCACAAAGTTGGAAGCATAGAATTGTCTAGTATGTCATTGTATGCTGTAGCGTTAAGATTTCCCTTCACTGGAACTAAGGGGCCTAGCCTGGACCATGAAAAACAGCCCCAGACCATTATTCCTCCTCCACCAAACTTTGCAGTTGGCACTATGCATTGGGGCAGGTAGCATTTCCCTAGCATCCGCCAAACCCAGATTAGTCTGTTGGACTGCCAGATGGTGAAGCGTGATTCATCACTCCAGAGAACGTGTTTCTCTGCTCCAGAGTCCAATGGCGGCAAGCTTTACACCACTCCAGCCGACACTTGGCATTGTGCATGGTGATTTTAGGCTTGTGTGCTGCTGCTCGGCCATGGAAACCCATTTCATGAAGCTCCTGACGAACAGTTCTTGTGTCGACGTTGCTTCCAGAGGCAGTTTGGAACTCTGTAGTGAGTGTTGCAGCCAAGGACAGACTATTTTTACGTGCTTCGCTCTTCAGCGGTCCCATTCCGTGAGCTTGTGTGGCCTAGCATTTCGCAGCTGAGCCATTGTTGCTTCTAGACATTTCCACTTTACAATAACAGCACTGGGGCAGTTCTTGCAGGGCAGACATTTTACAAACTGACTTGTTGGAACGGTGGCATCCTATGACTGTGCCACATTGAAAGTCACTGAGCTCATCAGTATTTTATTTATTTTATCTTTATTTAACAAGGCAAGTCAGTTAAGAACAAATTCTTATTTACAATGATGGCCTAGTGGGTTAACCTCTAGCACTTAGCCATCCCGGATCCGGGATCGTGAATACAGCCTCAAGCTCATTACCATAACGCAACGTTAACTATTCATGAAAATCGCAAATGAAATGAAATAAATATGCTAGCTCTCAAGCTTAGCCTTTTGTTAACAACACTGTCATCTCAGATTTTCAAAATATGCTTCTCAACCATAGGAAAACAATCATTTGTGTAACAGTAGCTAGCTAGCGTAGCATCTAGCGTTAGCATTCAGCAGGCAACATTTTCACAAAAACCAGAAAAGCATTCAAATAAAATCATTTACCTTTGAAGAACTTCAGATGTTTTCAATTAGGAGACTCTGTTAGATAGCAAATGTTCAGTTTTTCCTGAAAGATTATTTGTTTAGGAGAAATCGCTCCGTTTGGTGTGTCACGTTTGGCTATCAAAAAAAACAGAAAATCCAGTCATCAAAACGCCGAACTTTTTTCCAAATTAACTCTATAATATCGACTGAAACATGGCAAACGTTGTTTAGAACCAATCCTCAAGGTGTTTTTCACATATCTCTTCGATGATATATCGTTCGTGGAAGTGTGCTTTCTGTCCTGAATCCCAGGAGAAAATGCCCGCAACTGAAGATTACGCACCAATTTAGACAAAGGACACCGGGCGGACCCCTGGAAAATGTAGTCTCTTATGGACAATCTTCCAATGATATGCCTACAAATACGTCACAATGCTGCAGACATCTTGAAGAAACGACAGAAAGTGCAGGCTCGTTCCTGGTGCATTCACAGCCATATAAGGAGACATTGGAAAACAGAGCTTCAGAAATTCTGCTCATTTCCTGTTTGAAGTTTCATCTTGGTTTCGCCTGTAGCATGAGTTCTGTGGCACTCACAGATAATATCTTTGCAGTTTTGGAAACGTTAGACTGTTTTCTTTCCAAAGCTGTCAATTATATGCATAGTCGAGCATCTTTTCGTGATAGCGCCCCCATAGACTCAACTGGTTAACTGCCTTGTTCAGGGGCAGATTTGTACCTTGTCAGCTCAGGGATTCGATCTAGCAACCTTTCGGTTACTGGCCCAACGCTCTAAACACTAGGCTACCTGCCACCCCAAGGGCATTCTACTGCCAATGTTTGTCTTTGGAGTTTGCATGGCTGTGTGCTCGATTTTATACACCTGTCAGCATTGGGTGTGGCTGAAATAGCCGAAGCCACTAATTTGAAGGGGAGTCGACATCATTTTGACTATAAAGTGTATCTTACCTCAGATAAATGAAACCGACAATAGCTTTTATTCCTAGTAAAAAGTGAGAGAAGTAGGATGTGTAAAAGCATAGTGGGTTTACATTTGGGAAGTGCTATGGCTCAGTGGTGCGCACCCGAAAGAGAAAAGTGTGTGTGAAAGTGTATGATAATCACAAATTAAGTATTTTTGTATTCGCAGACTCAATTCTATTAGCATGACAAAGCTGCAGTGAAATGGACACGGTTGGGCTGGGGTGAGACGAGGGGGGTGGGGAGGCCAGGGGGAGCGATGGGGGTTCCTAACTGCTGTGGCTCAACTCTGCGGGCCGCCCTTTGTGGGCCTTTTGTTCTCCGGCCTTTTAAACGGGCCATGCTTATTGGCCCCCCGCTGCCCGGGGGAGCGTGACCGATGAGGAGGCGGAGCCTCATTTGTTGTTGGTAAAATGAGTCGTGTTGCAGTTTGAATACAGCAGAAGTAGCCCGGGACAAGAAGAATGGCCCGTTGTATATTGCAGGGTCAGGAGTCACGGCTATAGACGGCCTGCTTTGGAAAGAGAAGAGATATTGGCTAATTCGTTTTGAGTCCCATTGATTTGAGACATACACTTGTGATCACAGTTGATGGTCATTACTTCTCAACAGGATTGAGTGTCTCAGGGTAAAGATACTGAACAGTGACAAATCCTTTTGACTGAGAAATGTGATTTAAAAGAATAGAGAAGAAGAAGCATGTGTAAATCCCCACAGGGAAAAATATCTCTTTTGGTACACGGAGTGACATGCAATAGCCAAACCACTTGGATTTTCAAAAGTTGATTGAAACACAAAAGCTTGGTGATCAAGCTTAAAAGAGAAGATGATTAATAACGGCATTCCATTGTGTTTACTGAAGTGAAACGGTTTCCTATGAGTAGGATGTGATGTTTACTTGGAGGACTGAGAAATCCTTCTGGATCTACTGCCTCTGCTAATTAATGGGAATCAAACCTCTAATACCCTGGTTTACTGAGAGACACTTTCCATTATGGCACAAACTATCCTCTTAAAGGGAACAAATCAGGGATGTGTTGTCAGCTTTAATCCAGCATTTCTCTAAACAAATGAAATCCCCGTGAAAGTTTTAAAGATATAATCTGTATGCTTCAGAATCACATCATCCTATCTCTATCTCTTTCTCGCTCTCGCTTTCTCTCTCTTTCTCTCTTTCGCTCTCTCTCTTGCTCTCTCTCATGATAGTCATGTCGCCCTAAAACCTCATTGACCCAAGCTTTACATTCCCCACAAACACAGTGGAAGGTCTGTACATGCTACGGTATGGTAACAGAGCTCTTCTGCCATTGAGGAGACATTGTTTTTTATAGTCCACACAAGACACCTCAACTGGTCCGATCTGAGTGTATACTAATCTTCCACTTTTAGTGGTTCTCTCCCTTCACTGGGGCTCAGTTCAGGGCGTGGTTTAGCATGGAGAGGTGCGGTGGTGCAGCTCATTCAGGATAACCCCCTCTGCTCCATCACTATTGGGGGATTAATGCTGGCCTTTGTATCTCTCCCTGTCTATGGCTTGGCATTCCCTCTCTCGTCACCTCCCTTATCTAGCACTCCACCCTGGGTTTATACTGCAGTTATATAGCACCATGTTAGAAAGATATTAATGGGATTTAGGGCAGATTTTAGTCCACTTTAGCTTTAAAGGATTTCAACCACTTTGTTCCTGTTTCCCCCCCTAAGTAAAGACGTTGACTTTCTCCTCTAATAGTGTATCAGCCATATTACTGTAGATACAGTATTTGTATTATATTATCTATGTTGAAGCTAGTGGGGGAGATCTAAATAAATAAAACAACACTAAGCAGAGTTAGAGGAGGGCACCGGACAGAGCCTTCAGGTGTCGCAGTGAATAGGGTTTGCGGTTCCTTTTTTTTGTTGCTTTCACTGAAGCCACTGCTCACCGTTAAAGGCCCATATGTATGCTCTGAACATTTTTATGGGCTCCCTGGTTGGAAAATCCCCAGAATTGATGAGCCAATTTTGGCCGTGCGCCGGCAGAAAGATGGTGACACAGGCTATAAAAAGTATGGGGAAACGATAGGTTGTGATTTTAAAGAGCTGCATGTTCTGCCTTACTGACAGATCTCTCTCTTTCTCCCTCCTTCTGTCATCCCCCTCACTCTTTTCTCCTCCGTTCCTCTCCCTCTTCTCTCTTCCCCTCTCTCTCCCCTCTCTCTCTACAGATTTACTCACCTGACCACACCAGCAGTAGTTTTCCATCCAACCCCTCCACCCCTGTAGGATCTCCGTCGCCCCTGACTGGCACAGCAGGTGCTGCCGCCTCAGCAGGTACAGTGGTGACCAACGGCGCCCCCTCTGGAAGGGCAGGCAGAACATCAGTCTGCACTCTGATCTACTGCACTATAGCAATATACCAGCCTAAACTAGTCCCAATGCCATGGAGAGATGGTGGTTATTGCTTCCTCAGAGCATTCACACTGTTTCCTCCATACACTGCAAGTGATGTTTATCTCACAATGGTTTTCAGAGTCTCTGACTTTGACGACATTGCCTCATGGCGACAGATGATGCAGTTTACCCCAGACAACCCCTAGCTACATAGTGATAAGGAGTCAGCTCTCTTCAGTTGCTGAAGGGGCCCAAGAGACTATCTTAGAGTTTGACATCCTCTCCTCTCAGTCACTGCATTCATTCTACCAGATAATTCAGATAATCAGTTTCCATAAGTAGCAGAGCAATGTGGAGGGGACATTTAATAATTGTGAGAGACACTGGCAGAGGAGAGAGAGAGGGGAGGGAGAGAAAGAGAGAGAGGGAAAGCCCAGCGTGTTGTTGTAGTGGGCAGTTGTGCCGTGTGTGGTGATGTAGTGGCGACAGCTGTCTCCACGTATGCCCCCCTCGTCCTCAGCTGTTGCTCTGGTCTGTGGACAGCTGTTCTCCCCATGGACCGACCGGCCTGCAAAGGGCCTCATTTTTCTGCCCGAGGAGCGACAGTGACTCAGCTGATGAGGGGGATTATATTGGCTTCACACAGAGGGATGCCAACCCCTCACGCACCCTCTTTACACCTCAGCCAGCCAGGCCTCAGGGCAGCATGCCCTACTTGGGAGGACGGGGATAGAATGCCAACAACCATTTAGATTTTATCAGTGAAGTTCCTGTCACCTGGAGATTGAGAAGCAGGTACAGTGGTTAATTGGGTGTGGATTGTTTTGTTATACAAATAATGATACAACATGATACCAAGGGCACCAACGTTTGTTACAATGTGAAACAGAGTTTCTCTTTACAATCATAATCCTCAGTGAATCTACAGTATCTGTTCAATTTACAAATGCAAAACAAATACTCCACATCCATGACTTTCCATATGAATAAACATCTGCCTTTGTCCAAAACCCTTCCCAAAAGTCCATTTCCAAATCTGTTGCCATTAGTTTAATAGAACGCCTCCATAAAAATGAAATGTAATGTAGCTTAAAAGGGCAACTGGGATGATTGAAAATGAATTTCTTGTTTCATGTTTTGCGATTTAATATCAATTTATTTGTTTGAAGTTTGTTAATTAGAATAGGGGGCATTACTTCGAGATCAGTTGGGGCATGATTTGGCATGATGTTCAGATTAACCACAAATTGCTCCATCTGTTCATTAGGATTAGCTACTTTCATAACCTAACCAGGCAGGAACAGATATACACCCTGGTGCTGCTCAACACAACTCTGGCTGGTGTGTTCAATTAGCTTTCTCCTCCTCCTCCTCTCCTCCACGTGGGGACCAGAGGCCCAGGGAGGCTTAGTTATGAGTACTTCCTGTTTGGTTCACGCCAGGGAAGGTAGAGCAGGTAGAGCAGAGAGGCTCCCTCATTTCCTGTTCCAAAGTTACTTTTAATAGCCTCTTAATTAAAGCCGGGCTTTTCCAGGACCTTTGTGTGGAGAGACTTTCTCTCAGAAGATGACTAATGCTTAGTTTACACTTCTGACGATGAATCGATGGAAACAGTTCCCCCGGGTCAAGTGGATATGTAATCCTAGTGTTTGTCAGAAACAAACTAACATTAGCTAGCGATCTCCCAGTTCCCGATCTTTCTCTCTCAAATACTGAAATACCATTTTAGAGGAGAACAGGGAGAAAATGGGGCCTGCTGTTGGTTTTCACAAACAGCCTAAATGAGAGAATGAGAGGTAAGCTAAACAATGTATCCATCTGTAGAGTATGCTAGAGTGCGTGGGCTGGGTGTTGACCTCCTGCCACAGTAATGGAGACCAGGCGGTATAGTGAGGGCCCATAGCTGGGGCTGGCTCACTAACACAGCCCAGTATAAATAACCTGGGAGGTTTCCTCATTGTCACAATCGATTAAGGAAACTTGAACTGTTCTCATGTGCACACAACAGGCTTGGTGTAATGCATTACCTCCTGGTACACTGTTGTTTGTTAGTTGGAATATTTCAGACAACATTGGCTAAGATAAAGAGACAAATACAAATATATTTTGTTGCATTGGATACCTCAATTTGATACGCAGATTATTTTAGTTTCACACTAATCAGATTGAGTTGATTTGTTTTGTATGTGCCATTGCACATTTCATGTACTGATTATAACCATTCCCACACATTGTGATCCCCTCTGCTTAATGTAAAATTCAAATGTGCTCTAGAGATCACCCAGTCTGGGACAGAATGGAATTCCTTAATTAGATGTTTCCACCATTTGTTTGGACTATTGCCCTGTCTCTTGGTTGTCTCTAGAATCTCAGAATGGAAAGTTAATTCAGGTCAAGTCTCGGAGTCTGTCTTGGCCTGCGTGTTTTGGCAAGCCACGGAGCTGTTGGACTGTTACACTATACCTCAGCTTGGCATGTGATTGGTCAGAGGATATTTGTGTCGTGACCCCTGGAAGCCAATCACATCGGGCTTAGATCAGCGGACAAGAGGAGCACCCACGAGTGCAGCCTTGCTAGAGCCTTCTGGAACTTTCTGGCTCATTGGATGGAGTAAGGGAGTCCTTTTGACGTGGAAGAATCACTCTGTCAGTGGAAGACAGCCTCGGTCCCAGCCGGGCCTCTTATCACTGTTCACTTTGTTCCCTGGGCTATTAGCTCATTAATGAGCGGATGTACATGTAGGCCATGTCCCAGTGTGCTGGTGTATGTTGGGGCCTTCCACCCACGGACCTGGCTCATGTTGCAGGATGCAGCCCAGTCACCAGGAAATGATGCAGCTGAGCCCCAATGCTGAAAATACCTCTCACAGCTTAACAACAAGAGACCAGACAGGATGTGGATGTGCTGTGTGTCAGTCATTCCCTGTAGAGTGGAGCAGGATGCAGGTCTCTAATCATTGGCCATGTTGAGATGTCTGAATCAGCCATGTCAGGTGGATAACTGTGGTTCTCCCGCTCTGTCTCTCTCAGGTACCAACCAATGGTCGCGTGGTGCAGCCGGACAGAGCCCCCCTTCTCCCAACTATGAGAACTCCCTGCACTCACTGGTAAGTCTCCCCCCTCTCTTCCCTTCCCCCACACCCTGAGCACTTTTTAATGGACAAGCACACAGTAGATGGGTTCTCTCATGTAGGGCAGGGTAGCATTACATGAAGATTCTTGGCTGACAAATGTCGGCGTTGGGGGGGGTGCTGCTGCTGAACAATAACCGTCCCTTGGGGCGTGTCTCCTGCCATCTGTCCCCTACTCCGTGGGCCAGGGTGGGGTTGGGGGGGCTGGTGTTATGGGGGCTGGGGAACCTGGCAGCTGTTGCGTTGACTGAACCACCACTGCTCCAGGATTCCAGCGCTAGTTGCCTGCGGACCAGAAACACGACTTGGGATCAGTTTTCACCCCACGCCGCATTCACACCATCGGCTGTGGGGATAAATATTTACCCACTATATTTGAATGCCACCTACAATGGGATTTTTGTGAAGCGACCAAATCTATGATCAGTGTGAACAGCGAATGTGTGGGAGGGATGGGACCTCATGGTGGGAGGAGAGGACGAGGGGTCAGGAGTTATTATCTACACAGGACCACAGTTTTGATGCTGCCTGACACAATGATTAGTTACCATATGTCTGTCTCTGTCTGACTCTCCTTTTTCTCTGTCTTTCTATCTCAGTCTACGCTATCTCTGTCCTTTTATCTCAGTCTACACCAAACTCCAGCATTGGGGAACATCCCGCGCACCCCCCCTGCGTGCGCGCGTGCATGCCATATCTATTTCTATGTGCACAAGCACTGTTCACACCCTCTTGTTGGTGGAGATATGTTTTAAACCTACAAAATGTTATTTCCTGCAATTCATCACATTTTCTAATGGGGTGCAGAGAACATTTTGCAGTTTTAAAGCAAATTGTCTTGCAATTCTATACATTTTACCATATCGTGTGATATTTGAGTGACTCGAACATGGGCTAAAAAAAACTAGCTAAAGAACGTTATCTGACATGGGCTAGTTGATCTGGACATTTCTGACAAGTTATAAAAATCTCTCTAAGGTATGCAATGACTGACATGACAAAAGAAATACTGATGATGCACTACCCAATTTGGACATTTTAAGAGTAAGTTGAAAACCGGACAGAGTTCCCCAAAAGTTTGGGAGCCACTGGTCTATACTATCTCTGTCCTTCTATCTTAGTCTACACTATCTACGTCCTTCTATCTCAGTCGACACTATCTCTGGCTCTTCCACTACTGTTTATTTGTGCTCACATGCTTTCCTGTTCTATCTGATTTTGGCAGAAAACTCGAGTCCATCAGCAGCTTCATGAGCATCTCCAGGATGCCATGTCATTCTTAAAGGATGTATGCGAGGTACTCCTGTCCTTTAGATGGAGACTTTACCCATCAGTGTTTGACACCTTTTCACATCCTTAGTTGTTTTTCTTTCTTTCACCAGCTTGGCCTCCGTTCCATTTAATTGGAGTTTCAAATGTTTTGTTGCCATGCTTTTTATTGTTGTTTATTATTTATATACTGACATTTCAGCTTGCAGTAATCAGCTTAGGAGCATAAGATGCTTTAATACCAAATGAATAGTCATGGTGCTCCAAATGAGTGGTGTGCCAGCCCGTTTATCAGTTTCTATAGATACAAATGAGTGGTGTGCCAGCCCGTTTATCAGTTTCTATAGATACAAATGAGTGGTGTGCCAGCCCGTTTATCAGTTTCTATAGATACAAATGAGTGGTGTGCCAGCCCGTTTATCAGTTTCTATAGATACAAATGAGTGGTGTGCCAGCCCGTTTATCAGTTTCTATAGATACAAATGAGTGGTGTGCCAGCCCGTTTATCAGTTTCTATAGATACAAATGAGTGGTGTGCCAGCCCGTTTATCAGTTTCTATAGATACAAATGAGTGGTGTGCCAGCCCGTTTATCAGTTTCTATAGATACAAATGAGTGGTGTGCCAGCCCGTTTATCAGTTTCTATAGATACAAATGAGTGGTGTGCCAGCCCGTTTATCAGTTTCTATAGATACAAATGAGTGGTGTGCCAGCCCGTTTATCAGTTTCTATAGATACAAATGAGTGGTGTGCCAGCCCGTTTATCAGCTTCTATAGATACAAATGAGTGGTGTGCCAGCCCGTTTATCAGTTTCTATAGATACAAATGAGTGGTGTGCCAGCCCGTTTATCAGTTTCTATAGATACAAATGAGTGGTGTGCCAGCCCGTTTATCAGTTTCTATAGATACAAATGAGTGGTGTGCCAGCCCGTTTATCAGTTTCTATAGATACAAATGAGTGGTGTGCCAGCCCGTTTATCAGTTTCTATAGATACAAATGAGTGGTGTGCCAGCCCGTTTATCAGTTTCTATAGATACAAATGAGTGGTGTGCCAGCCCGTTTATCAGCTTCTATAGATACAAATGAGTGGTGTGCCAGCCCGTTTATCAGTTTCTATAGATACAAATGAGTGGTGTGCCAGCCCGTTTATCAGTTTCTATAGATACAAATGAGGATGCTTGTCTGTTATGAACACATGCATCCCTTGTGCCCCTCCTCAGGTTGAAATGGCTTATCTTCATCTGTTTTTCAGTGTCTTTCTTTTATGCTTTTATTATCCCTGTGGTGTTTTTTCACTCCAAGATCACGCCATAAAATCACAATGTACTCCATTTTTTTGTCCTAATGTGCTTATAGTAAACTGCTCTGTCCTCTCTCCTGTTTTTCTCTCCCCTCCCCTCTTCTCTCTCGGTCCTCCCAGTCTCGGATGGAGGATCGCCTGGACAGACTGGATGATGCCATCCTCGTCCTGCGGAACCATGCCGTGGGCTCCACCACCAGTCTGCCCAGCGACATACACAGCCTGCTGGGACAGAACGGGCCAATTGCAACCCTCGGAGCAAACTTCCCTGCCGCCGGATTGGTTGCTAGTCGGACAGCAGCAATGGTATGAATTAACTTTGCAGAAGAAAAATATCTTGAGTGTTTTAGATGTTAAGGATATTATGTTTCATGTTTTTTGCAACTTAAGAATTGACTTTGAATACTTAAAAGAAAGTATTTTTTTGACTGAGTAGAGGCATATGTGCTTGTGCGTTGCGTTTCTCCAAATAGGCTAATAAACAAGCCTTGGCCACCTGTTCAGAATGAGTCCACAGCCATGTGCAAAAACGCTGCCTTTTTCCACAGAGAGCAGTTTAATTTAAACTCACATACTTTCCATATGTGTAATGGTTGGCCTGAAGGCTTACTCTCCTTAAGAAAGACCTCGTATACAGGGTTGAATGAGAAAACCAGGCAAAACGGAGTGAAGTTCTGCTTTGGTCTGGAAAGTGTTTGTCAGTTACACTCCTATGAGGCGGCTCCTGGGGAACGAGGGGATGCAGGTCTCGGTGCAGAGCATAATATGTTTGCCCATCCTCCATCTGAACTATTTCATATCGGAGAGGAGAGGGATTTGAGCACATCTGTAGTGGAAGTTTCAACAGAGGGAGACAGTTCTACACTAATCCCTAGGTGATGGGAAATAATTTAGGCCATATTTTTCCTGAATTTTCTGAATCAGTCCTGGCGTATGTGGGTGGAGGGTTGGATTAAGATCCTCTTGGATTAAACTCCCTTTTCTAAGAAAATGGATGGAGGCATTCAGGGGATGTGATGGAGGAGGGAAGGATGCCGACGACTGAAACATGCTCAGCATTTCCTTACCTCATCATTTACTGTCCAGACCTCAGCCTCAGTCCCAGCTCCTCACAGGAACCTGTCCCCCTACCACTGGCTGATTAGTAAACATTCTTGCTGTGGAGTAGCATCTGTGAGACTAGTCCTTGCATTACTCACATGGTAATCGGGCCAACAAACCCACAAGAAAATTGGGAGGCATTTGATCCCTGGCCTGTGGTAACAATCATATCCAATTTTCAAGTGGACAAGGTTTGGATGTGTTCTGTGTTTCTGCCGTACTACTTCTCCCCTGACTGTTCATTTATTGGAGTTGGTGCTCCTGTATTTGTACTGCCAAAACTAAAACCAGTGCCATTTTACAGACAAGTTTACAACCTTTCACATCCTTCGCAGCATGCAAGCTTGCAGCCTGTGTCCCTTTTGCCCAGAATAATTTAAATACAGGGACTGGTATTTCTGGTTTGTTACTCTCTGTAGAAGGAAGAAAATGTCCCAGCGCACCATGTGTTTTCAGTCATGGCCATTTTGATATTGGTGTTGTGGTCCTTGGAACTCTCAGGATAGTATTTACTGGTCTGTGACTAAAAATTATTTTTTAGTGGTTCTCCCATGGTGCAGTTCAGTTTGGTGTGCTCGTTACAGAGTGTTAAGGGACTATAGTGATGATGTTGGTGAGCTGTGAGACTAAAAGAGGACTGGCTGTGTCTGCATGAACACAGAGTTTCCTCTGTGGTAGAGAGAGAGGGTCCCCTCAGACTGCTGCTCAGACAGAGCTCAGCCACCTCAGCATGGCACAACCACAGCCGTTTACTCAGGACAGCCCTTTTCACTCGTTCACTGCCTCTTTTTAACCAACTCAACAAATCTGAATGGTAGGAAGCGCGCGCCTGAGGCCAGTCTCCACCCAAATAGAGGTCCTCAGCTGTATGGTAATCAGACCCAGCAAGGAAAATGGCAGCGTTCTTCCCTCGCCAGCACCCCCGCGCCCCTCCTCCTCCGCCAGACAAAGACTTGTTTGGACACCTGTTGAGAGCGCTGCAGAGATTAGCGTAGTGAGGAGGGGGGGGGGGGGGTTTGGGGGCAGTGGGTTAACAGAGGCCAACAGTGACTTGGGATCACATTCCATAAGAAAAATGAAAGATACACCCTCCCGCCCCCGTACTGGTTTCCTCTCCTCCTCCCCTAGTTCCCAGAAGAGAACCAGATAGCTGAGTGGGGAACATGTGGTAAACTCCAGCGAGCACAGCGATGGTGATGCAGCATGATGGGAGGACTCTGTTTCACAAGCAATATGGAGGGAAAATAAGGAAATGGTCTGTCTTTGGAGTGGGCTTTGCCTTATATTGCTTTCAAATAGATCAGAGATAGATCTATCTAGAAGAGGAAGAAGAACCCTCAGAACATAATGACCGTGGCTAACCCAAGAGAGAAAAGCAATCAGAAAGAAAAGAGAGAAGGGGATAGGTTTACCATCACATCACTGCATTCGTTATTATGAAGAGATTATACAGCAATACAAATGTATGTTTGTGTTTCCCTTATCCTGAATATGAATTATGCATTTTGTTATGGTGAAGTACAGCACCAAAGCACCCCCCAGTGTCAGAACTGAGGGACTTGGGAACCATCATTAGTTCTCAGAAATGGACTCCTATACTGCAGCTCCACCTGTATATCCTGCTTTTAATATGAGGAAATATGATTGTTTAGCTCACCAGAAAGGTCAGGCATTGTGTTCAATTTGTCATGACAAGTGTTTAGAAAATCCTGTTTTGAAATCCAAGCCAAACATACGTTTTTACAAGTGTTTTCAATGGACAGTTTTCCACCAAGGTTCTCATCATCGGCTTGTAGACTACAAAATCTCCCTCAAAGCTCTGAGCCAGGCTCTGGGAGGTTGTTATTTCTTTTTTGAACAGACAGCAACAGCATTCCATTTGTGAAGGTCAGTCTAAAGTGAAGTTGAACAAGAAAGTTCTCTTTCTATCTCTCTCTGCTTTTCAAGTGTGAGATATCTGAGTCATAAAAGCATTCTCTCTGGTTGAATAGACATCGTTCCTTCCTTTCCAGGCTCATTCAGACCAGAACCCTTCCCTACAGCTGAACATGTACTGTCTCTCTCTCTCGGTCTGTCTCTCTGTCTCTCTCTGTCTCTGTCTTTCTCTCTCTCTCTGTGTTCTGACAGGGTGGTTCTCACCGGGATGAGGCTGGCAGTTTGATCAACAGTCACGGAGGGCCGCCCAGCGTGGGCTCCATGTCCAACATGTCCAGCATGTCCACCGCTGAACTCAACCACCAAGTGGAAACCTTCAGAGGTATGACATGACACACTCCCAACTTCACCCATGACCATCTCATCTCTGCACTACACACCGAAAATAACTACATGTGAAATGACTGTTGGCTGTAAATGATCGGAGATTCCATTTGAACTGACTCTCTACCTTTATGTCTGCGTGTTGCAGGTCTGGCTGCAGGTCTGGCTGGTCAGGTGGCTGCAGCCCTGGAGCTGAAGGTAGAGAACCAGGACAGAGACGACATGCATGATGGCCACTCCTCTGACGACCTCGGCTCTGGAGACGAAAGCGACAAGAGAGACATCAAGACTCCCAGAGGAGGCACAAGGACAAGGTAAATTAACCTAATAACCACAAACATGAATCTTTCTGACCTTCTGTCTAAAACATTCAGTTTTAGAATGTCCCTAAATCTCCCTGGAGTCCAATCATGTGAATAGCCAAAAACAATCAGTCTCAGTCTTACTGTTGCGCCTCTGGGCCTCTCTCCCTCTGCAGCAGTATCAATGAGGATGATGACAACCTGAACCCAGAGCAGAAGGCTGAGCGGGAGCGCGAGAGGAGGATGGCCAACAACGCCCGCGAACGCCTGAGGGTGCGAGACATCAACGAGGCTTTCAAGGAGCTGGGCCGCATGGTTCAGCTGCACCTGAAGAGCGAGAAGCCCCAGACCAAGCTGCTCATCCTGCACCAGGCCGTGGCAGTCATACTGAGCCTGGAGCAACAAGTCAGAGGTCAGCATTCCTACACTCTCACATGTTACACACAATAGTTATAACACCTCTTATGAAGAGTTATAACACTGCTTATGAAGAGTAATGACACACGTTAATCTGTTTCTATACACGCAGAGCGGAATCTGAACCCCAAAGCAGCCTGCCTTAAGAGGAGGGAAGAGGAGAAGGTGTCTGGCCATGGGATCTCTGGGGACCAGCAGACCCACCATGGGGTCCACCCCGGCCTCACCGACACATCCAACCCCATGGGCCGACTCTGAGGAGCACACAGGTACAGTAGTACATCTCCATGGAGCACCATCCACACACTCTCACTCTGTCAGTAATAGCTGTGATGAGATACTACATTACTTACTTTATGAAACATCATATTTTGTGACTGAGTTATTCCTGTTTTTGCCCCTTCAGATCAAAATGATCCAGATCAATTCTGTAAGATAGAGATGGTGCCCTTGCTTCCCAATGGCAGACAGGACTCACAGTTTGTGACACAAATTGGAGGCGACAGACCACTTGAAGCTAAACCCCAGACTAACGCAATCCTTAGATTGAAGAAAAGCCCAGTGTCCAGGTCCCTGTGATGACATCCAACATATTTCTGCCCACGAGAAAACTTCAGCACATATCACTGTCTGCAAGCAGCGTGTCGCATCTGAACAATCAGAGACTGTCGCGATCTCCTCCACCCTCCCATGTGGAAGTTTGCCTTGTGCCTAAACTGAATTGACGAATGCATTGTAACAGCAATTATGTTTATTTGTTTTGTATTATTTTTTCTATTTATTATGTTACTGAGCTGTAAAGTCTGTCTAAAGGGAAAGTTATGAATATGCTTTAAGAAGCCTGTGGCTTTTCAGTTGATCTACAGTTTGCCAGTGTCACTAGTATGGCCCAGCCCTTCTCCCTAGCCAGTCTCAGGCTAGCCTGAGCTAAGATTAAGATACTCAGGCTCCTGAGAAAGATACAAATTAATATATTAGGCAATTTAAAGTGATCTTTAGGGCCCAACTAAAAATCATTTGGCGGTATTGAGTACTAAAAGACAAGCATCCCATTTATAAAAATAACATATATTATTTATATTTTATTCATGCCGCAATGAACAGCATGTTTAAACCAAAACGACCTGCTCATGTGTCCGTTTGGTATAGCTCAGTCTTCATGTTACTGACATAATTAGAGGAAGAGGACTAGACATGAGTGGTGGGTATGAGCCCAGCTAAATAGTGTTCCACACATACACTAGCCTGAACACTATAAACTCTGTGTCACAGGTGACAGAAGAATGGCAAACTCTAGTTTTCCTGAAAGGTCAACTAAAGACTTATAAGGTGTTTATTATCAGGAGTGAGCAGTTCAAATACAGAAAGCAAACCATTTACAAACCTTAGCATTCCCTGCATATTTCTTAGTGTCTTAACTAAAGGAAAAGGGACTTCACTGCCTTTTCATTCCTTTGCCATATAGTGTTAAATGTAAACATTGACATATTTCTGATATTGCAGTTTGCTTTCTATTATTACAGTATGGTCTCTGGTTAGTTGAACAGCCGTGGTCATGCTCTTTGTAATAGCCTAGCACTGTCTTATCATAGATTGCGTAGTGAAAAAGTAGAATCAAAACGACGACCACAATATCACCTGGCCTGAATTAAATTTTCACATAACTTTTTTTCTGTTAAAAATAACTAAAGAAAAAAAAGTTTAAAAAAACATTATTCAAAGTTATCAAAAGTTATATGTTTATTTGTAATTGTATACAAATCATTTCTCTAGGCTTCATAGTAAAGCATATGATGTCAAGCGTGAAATAGCAGAGAGGAGTTCTAAGTTATTTAGAATGGCTTTGTTTTGATCCAAGCAGTGAAGTTACTGGTGAAGGAAAGGGAAGGGGGAGCTTTAAGAGTTCACATGCTGTTAAACATCACAAACAGCTGGTCCTTCAGGTAGGTATGGTACAATGATGAACAAACGCAGTTTTGAGCAGATTTTTTTTTATGTTTCAGGATGAAGAACAATGGTCACCACTTACATTTTTATCTGTGCGCATGCTTTACTTTCTTTAAAAAAAGTATTTTGGTCTTAACTCCTGGTTTTTATTCCATTTGTTTCCTTGTATACTGTCTTCCATTATTATCCACCTTTAAAACAAGGCTGCCACATCCAGAGACAAGTAGCCTATTCTTTGAAAATAAAGTAATAGAACGAAGGATGCCATTGAGAACCACTCCAAGGAGTTTCTACATTTTTGGGGGGGGGGGTTTACAATCATTTTCTTTTTGTGATAAATTTGGAAACGTATTGTTGTGTTTTCTCTGACTGTATGTGGCCTTGTTCATCATTTCAGTATTCATGAGCTTGTATTCATGTTACTGGCAGACTCTGAGGTTAAAATGTATGTCACTGCCTGCTCTCTCATTTCCCCCGTAATTTTAGAATGTTCTGCTGTCTGTCTCTTTGCTCCTATGTTAGACTTTTCTGTATTCCCAGCTGATTTTCCTCGTATAATATATGAAAAATAACAAAAATAAGATTTAAAAAAAAATACATTTGGCTTATTTTTCACTGTAGTTATTAGTCTTTTATACAATAATATTGTAAGAACATTTCTTGAATTCTAAATTTTACTCTTTCTAGATTTTTTAAATCGAAAGTTTTGAGTAAAAAGTTTCTTACTTTATTTTACTATATTAGATAGTAAAATGTATGGTTATTTACCATAACCTGACCAATATTATCCGAAACGTACAAATAGCATCCTAAAACATAGTAGGATTGTAGCTGGCAGTCTAGTACATTGAGGTATTGTACAAGCTCAAATTTCATGAAGGTGTGCTCTCCATCTTGATCTTCAGTCTCCATTGTTGGTGGATAAAAGATATGTACTTGTGTCCAAAAAGTCTAGGTATTGTTGATGCACATCAAAAACTAGCAGCAAGAAATCTAACTATCTGTCTCTGTTACAGAAAACACAGCATGTAAATAACATTTATGTAGCAATAAATGTGCCATCTTTTTTAACACAATTGTGGATATATTTCCTTCTTTGGACGTCATCTTTATTTTCTGTTTCCCCACCTTTCATTTTTCAGTTATTTCCATTCAATTTTGAATTTTGTGATTGTTTTATGAAATGATGTGCTGGTGGTGCATTTGGTTGAGCTCAATACAAGTACAGTACCATGATGTGTTCACTCAAGTGAGCTACTGACGCAACAACCCTTCCCTGGTTTTCCCCCTCAGAAGACTTTTCTACAGTGGATCTTAGCCAAATGAGGAACTCTGTGCAAGAGTGTGTTTTATAGTATGTTACTAATTTTTAAAACAATATCAGTGGACCATTGTAGTCTGTATGGAATATATGTTTCTATTTTTAATAAAGTGTGATAGCAGCATATATTTAGTCTCGTTTTTCTAAAGGCTGTTTTCTTTTTGAATTTCATTTTATGCTCACTTACAGAATAACTTTGAGGGGGTACTTTTGTATTGAGTATTAAGGCATCACAGAAGAATAGACTACACATTTAGTCAAATCCAGCTGCTGTGTGCGTCGTTTACACGTATGAAATACAATAAAAATGCCACACAAAATAAGAGCCTAAAAGGTGCCCATTGCATTTAAACAAAATGTCAACAGGCATGCAGGTCAGTGCATCCTATAACATGAGGATATTTGCATGTATATTTGCAGAAGCATAGTGTTGGCTGTCCTCTCCTAACTAAGAACTCATCTGCACATATTTGTGCTGTGACATCAGTGCCCTCCTTGTCCAATTATAAAACAGATTTAAATCCCAGAAGTTGTCTCAGTGACCCACCACATCTGCAGAGCATTATCCTTTTGTATGTGAGATTGTGAGACAATTCCTCACGGTATCCTGACAGGCCAGATCCAAGTTCAGAGCACTGACAGAGGTGACAGACAAGAGAAGATGCTGACTGCTGTAAAGTCTGTGGCTAGCTTAAGTTATGCACTGTAAATTATGACTGTCATCTTTTAAAACACAGCATTTAATCTGGAATCAAAAGTTACGTATATCCCCACTTCCCCTGTAGTGTGTGTGTGTGTGTGTGTGTGTGTGTGTGTGTGTGTGTGTGTGTGTGTGTGTGTGTGTGTGTGTGTGTGTGTGTGTGTGTGTGTGCGCGCGTGATTGTGTGTTTCTGCCTGTGTGCGTGGGTGTATTTATTCCTTCCTGCTTTTATCATGTCCGGGGGTGTTTATTTGCGGTCACCTAAAGTCATGGGCATGTTTTATATAAGAGTGGGACCACCTTGTTTGAAGGCTGACTTCCTGTGGCTCTGGCTGCCTGTGAGTGAGCCATGGTGGGCCTGCTGACAGATGAGTCCTGGCTCATGTCTCTGGAGCCAAACCAAAGGGCCTACTGCCACGCAGTGGATCCCAATTCTATCTCTGTTTGTAGGTCTGTCTGTATTTCTGTCGGTCTGTGTTTGTTGATTGTTCCTTCCCACAGAATGATCTGTCTCCACTCCTCTTTTATTATTAAGTATCTCTTCTTCTGTAAATTTTATTTTCTAAACCCAACGGACAATTTCCCCTCTTACATAGAAAGATGTTACATAAAAACATCAGCCCCACCATCACAAGAGTCAAACTTGACTGTGACCTGACTGTATAGCCATTGTGTTCCATTGCCATTCTAGAACGCCTCCAGTTTCCCTCAGCCAGGGTCAGACAGCGCACTCTACTGAGCATGCTTGGAGGTCCCAGCTGCTGCACCTCGGAGGAGAACAGAGCCCCTATTGTGCAGCACTGTAACTAACACAACATAGCGCCAGAGAGTTGAGATTAAAGACACATTTACAGTCCACCCACTCTCAGTCCTCTCACAGACACAGAAATGAAAACACAGTGGGCCACAACAAAGGGAGGGGGCAGCTGAGGCCACAAATAAAATGTGGCTGATGCCCTTTGCTGTCCTCTAAACGAAAGAACTGCGACTTTAACGTTTCTTAAAGTCCTTGTGTGAGCCATTGAAATGCCCACTCTGTGCCACAACAAGGACTGAGGGCAATTGTTTTTTTTTCTCTCTCTAAAGGTTCAGAGCAACTAAAGAATGATAATATTTTTTTATCATCATGCTTGGGAACAAGGTGTAAAAAATAACGGGAAGTATTTTAATAGAAATCTAAAAAATAGCTGTTATTATACTGTAATAACTCTGTAATGTGTTATTTTATAGCACTGTAATGTTCACAAAAATCAAAGTCAACACTGCACATTTTTTTGCATTTCAATTTCAACACATTTGGGAGGTTTCTCGTAAATCGGCCATCATCCTGTATAATAGTGCTGTATAACAGTGTATAACTGCAGCATTTACCCAGAGTAAACTCTTGGCAAATTGCATAGAGGTAAGTAATTATCCACTAGATGACGCTGTTGGTCTTAAAAATAGATTAGCAAATGGGAGTGATCCACACGGTGCAGTGAATCCATATGCTTCAGTAAACAAACATTATCTGCGTACAAAAAAATAAAAACAAACAACAACAACCAAAAAAACAAGTTAAACTATTAATTGCGGACGTTTTAGTTATATTTTCTTTGGTAGCTTTATTATAACCACAAATTCCTAGTAAGGCTAATGGAAAACCCATTAACTGGGCCTGAAGGATTTTGTAAAATAGCTCACCAACATTTTCATTTATGATTAATGAGGATGATATAGAACGTGATGGGCCCTGCCATATGACGTGCTCCATACAGTGTACATTTTGATTTTGATTCACAAATTGCAATCAACATCAATATGGGCTATTCATATCAGCCACAATTAACTTTAGTAGGGCCTAACTGTTGCAACTGTGGCTCGCAACAGAGTATCTTTGATAAACTGATAAAGGGACACTTTGTCAAACAGGTTGACTGACAAAAAGTTGGGAGTGTTCAGGTTGACATTGTCAATCTGGTCCTAGATCAGTATTTTGAGGTTTAGTGCTTGGTAGTAGGGTCTGAGATGGGCGGGTTTACAGAGTTCTTAGCAGGGGGCGGGGTATTGCAGAGCTTCAGGCGTCTCTAAACTGAACTGATTCAGAAAACATCACCTGCAACAAATAGATTTTGAACAATTCCGTGGAGTATGCAATTTAAACGTTTGTCCATTCTTGAACAACTAATACGCGATTATTGTTCGTAAAGCGCAGCTGGTAAGTGACAAGTTTCTCTTCTTACACTTTTTGTTACAGTAGTCATTGAATGCGTCATAGCGTGGGAACTTTAGGTTACTGACTGGGCAGTGGCCGCTATAAACACATATGCAGATAAATTGTTTACTTGTTTGAAATAATAATAATGAAATAATGGAGAAAACTGCATTCAAAATCGAGTTATTTCATGTTAATGTAAATAAGAAGTTAAACCACCTGTTGTACCCTAAACTAATGCATCAGTATAAACTTTTGAAAACTTTGCTTATCTTGCCCTTTCCAATTAAAATATCACTGCAATTTTTTTACACAGTACTTCTATTAAGTCAATAGATATTAAAGAGGAATATGTTTGTATACAATTTATAAATTGTATAAATTACTTACAGTATTTAGAATTTGAAGAATTGTTGAATGCTAAATGAATCTATTTAGCATTCAACAATTATTTTTAATCAAACATGTTACACATTCTTTAATATCACATACCACATTCTGTAATATGAATAGATTAATGAATCTATTCAGTATGGAACAATTATTAAAACCATGCATGGCTAACTTTACCCAAGAGCAAATTCCTTGGAATAAAATGTCCACCTCTTTTCTCCTGGTTTTCCATGACTTGCTGTTATTTACTTGGTATGAATGCATGAGATCTACATGTCATAACATGCTATTAGTAACTGATATTCTTCCATAAATAATCTGTTTTATGGATTTTGAATTCTGAATTACATCATAAATAGCTCTCCCTGGAATATGAATAAACTCAATCTGTCATGACTACAGTCAAAATATCAAATCTGCCGTGAATGTAACTCTTTTCTATTCAGTTTTTAATCTGGAATCAAGGCAGTGTCCTAATGTGCTCTCCTATAGTTGTCTTTTACAGGCCTGAATGGTGTATTGTGATAACAACACACCCCCAGGATGTAGAGAACCAGCCAGTGCACTGCACATGTAGATTATTCTCCTTTTTTTGTGTTCTCAATCTTTCCCTGGAAAGATCAAAGGCAGGGCCTTGACATTCTAACCCACTCTCAGCACTGACCGTTGGTCTGAGGTGTAGGGGGACAGTGGCGAGGGTAGTGCTCTAGTTATGGATTGCAGGGGAACAGGGGGGAGAAATTGGCTCAGCAAGTGTTTCCTCCCTTGCAGAGAGTAACACAATGAGAGGAAAAGAGCTGCACTCACACCTCACAGCCCTTGTGTTGTTGGATACATGTGATACTTGGTGTGAAAGAGGCTAGCTATTGTGTCATCTTCTGCTGCTTTCTGTCCTCCACAGTGCCTTTCCTTTTGGATAAGGGGCTAACTTGGCCTCATTGTTCTCCCTTCCCTTCAATGGCTGGAAAGTATGATGTTCTGTCCTCTGAGTATTAATAGAATCAGGAAGAGCCTGCTGCATCGCTTCTATATCAACATGCTGGTTCAGTTCTGTAGAGCAGTAGGCAACACTCGTTTTCACTTTGAAAGAGTGATTTATTGAGATTTCCTCAAAGGCCTTGCGGGCATGTCTGTGCATTTCATTACAAAGTGGCATTATCTGCTGTCCCCTTTGTTTCCTTATCATAGCCCTCCCATCCCTATCACCATTTGTCCTGCTATTGTAACACCAGGCCATTCATGACATTCATCTATGTATTTGTTTGTTTGGGGGGTGAAATAGGACCTTATCAGCTGAGCCTACAGGACTCTGATAAGAGACCATTGTCTATACAAACACATGGTGCCCACTGATGTCTGTGATGCTGTGTGTCTCTGCTGGCCTTCCTGTTAGCTGATACAGACCTGTTTCTTAGGGTCAAATGGCCCTATGCTCTGTCCTCAGCTTCAGACTACACACTACTTGTAATCTGGCAGATAATTCACCAATATATGTCTTTACTCAGAAGACACTCAGATACTTGAGTCAAAGAACTTGATCTCTACTTTATCTGTGTGTTATAATGTGAATACCCAATAGTATCAAGGTGGTCTAAATATTCAGTTACTTGTGTATATTTTTGGCAAGTATAGTAGAAAACAGTTGAACCTATCAGCACGAGTTCCTGTCTTCAGTGGTATAGTACCTCTCTTAATGCTGTGGTGTTAAGTGGGGTTGATGACAATGGCCCTGCTGTAGGTCTATTACCCTGCTCCTCCCATGGTACACTGTTACACCGACCAGGGCCCTCTACAGGGACTGCAAATCACAGTGTATTGTACAAGGATTGGCAGAGGTTGGTTCAATAGATTCACAGATAGACAGACACACACACACACACACACACACACATTCATTAGCAAAGACATTCAAGAAGGTTACTGTATAGGCTACAGCTACGCACAGTCATGGGATTTCCGGGTGTAGTGTGACATATCGTTGGAGTCTGTCACTAAGCTGTAATACAATTTTTTTTATTGTCAGGCCATTAGACCTGCTTACACCTTCATGTGCAGTAAATATTCATTCACACCATGTTTAAAATTATTCATTTATGCCTGTTAGTAACAGCCAATTACAGCGCATTAAGATGCCAGTTAGTAACCTGCTTGTTATGGTTTCGTAAACAGTACCTGGTCATATTTGCCCTTCAAAAGAGTGTAGCAAATGTTGATTCACTGTTTTTCAAGTTCAGTGAGTTGATAAAAACTGGGCTCTCTTATGTTATTTTAGGGCAGTGCAGTATCTCACTCCTTCATTTGGCAGGAAAAGGGAGTACCTAGTCAGTTGCACAACTGAATGCATTGAACCGCATTTAAACCCAGCCCATCTGAATCAGAGAGGTGCAGGGGGCTGCCTTATTCGGCGTCATCGGTGCCGGGGAGCAGTTGTTGTTGGGGGTTAACTCAAGGGCAGAATGGCAGATTTTGCCACCTTGCCGGCTCGGGGATTCAAACCATCAACCTTTCGGTTACTGGCCCAAAGCTCTTAACTGCTAGGCAACCTGTGGTGGAGCTGAACAGTTTAGGGTGCTCTCTGTGGAACCACTCTCTAGACACAGAGACCAGTAAGTACAGAAAAAAGGAAAATTAGACCAGATGACATAATCAAATGTTGTGAGGCTTTAACTCTCATTAGCAGGCCATGGAGGAGTGAAACATTTGCTGACGTTATTAAATCTGATGGCATCTCATTTCTGACTAAACCAGATTATGTCCTTTTTTGCAGAGGTGGGCCTGATCCAGTGAGAGGGATTTATTATCTTGCTCATTTCCTGATGGAGTCGTACAGAGTCAATCAACCGGCCCGCTCTTCCAGGCCTCACAATGGAGCTGGCTCCTATGGCCTCAGCATTAGGGTCCAGGGGATTGATGGACACCCGTACGTGGTGCTGAACAACCAGGACCGTGGGTCCAACTCCTATACAGATCCTAATAGTAACGGCTACAATGACACACAGGGCTCCTTTATTGACAACTACCATGAGTATGACTTCAAAGGAAGCAGGGAGGCTGTTTCTGACAGCCCCTTTGTTGAGTACAGGTCCCAGAAACAGATGCAGTTTGGGGGCTCTCACAATGGAGTCACAGAGCAGGGGAAGAAGCCAGCGTCCACCCTGCTGAACTTCCAGAGACACCCAGAGATCCTCAAGCCTTATGACCCAGAGAACAACACCTTGAACCTGGATGGTAACCACAGCCTGCCTCCCCGGCCAATGTCCCTGGCGGAGACTGGGAGCACCGACCAGGGCTCTTCTCCCAGATCCACCTCCCCAGTAGTCGCCCATGCCGGGTCATCCAGCCTGGATCATAGGAGGAGTCCTGCCCTGCAGGAGAGAACACAGCCCAAGCCCCAGCCCCAGCCCAAGCCCCAGCCAGCCCCCTCTAAGCCTCAAACCAAACTAGTCCAGTCTCAATCCAAGCCTCAAGCCCAGCTGGCTCAGCCACAGTCTAAGACTCAGACCCAGGTGGCCCAGCCCCAGTCCAAACCCAAGTCTCAGCACCTGTCCAAACCCCAACCCCAGTCTCTGCCACAATCCAAACCCCAGTCTCCACCCCAGTCTCAGTCTCCACCTCAGCCCCAGCTGCCCCAACGTGTCCCCATATCCCAGCCCTATTCTGTGTCCAGCCCTCCCAGTGAGCAGACTAAGGCTTCCTGCCGGTCCGCCAGCTCCATTAGCAGTGCCAACTCTAGCCTGGAGCGCAGCCGCCATGAGCCAGACATCCTCCCCCTGCGCAGAGTTGACTCTAGTGGCCCCGTGCTGCAGTCCTCGTCCCGCTCCCGCCACTCCTCTACCTCCTCTACCGACCAGCTGGAGGCGCTGTACGCAGATACCATCAACCGCCACCAGAACCGACGTTACATCCCCTTCCAACCCGGCACGGGCCGAGACATCGACACAGGCTCCATCCCCGGCGTGGACGAGCTCATCGGCAAGTTTGACGGCAAGGATGGTGGTCACCAGCGACGGGGCAGGGCGGGCCGCAGGAACAGGATCAACCCAGAGGACAGGAAGCGCTCTAGGAGTGTGGACAGCGCCCTTCCCTTTAGCCTCCAGGGAGAGTCGGAATACATGGATGCGTTTAGCAAGAACCAGGGGAGGTCCACGGAGCACGTCCTCCGCCCCTCACAGCTGCATCTGCAGAAGGTGTCTGGGAGAAAAAACTCATGGGTGACAGCGGTGGAGGGGAAGCCAAGTGCCAAAGCTTCGGCCTGTGGTAGCAGTGCTCCAGGCTCCCCTCAGAGCATGACCTCTAAAGCAGCAGGCTCCATCCAGGGGTATAAGGCGGTGCTAAATCGCTCCTCTACGTTACCCCTGGACAGTACAGATGCTGAGGATGGTCAATCTTCACCAAGCACAAAGATTTTAACAAGTGTGGCTACAACCTCTCTATCCATCCCTTCCTCTAACTTTGGCAAGAAGCCTAATGCAGAGATGGATGTGCAGGTAAACAATACATTATTTATGATTACAGTTAGGTTAGTTGTTTAACTAATCATTCTCTATTACTACGTAGCTGCATGTGAAAGTATCTGTCAGAACTCTGATGGCTCTCTGTTTCTTTCCTCTTGCATCCAGGTGACACCTGATCTTTTGAAAGGTCAGCAGGAGCTTTCACAACAAACACATGAAGAGACGGCAAAACAGATTTTGTTTAATTACCTCAAGGATGGGTGAGTTTTTACCTCACTGATGTAATGTTCCTGGTTCACTTTTTATCGCAGAACATTTTCCAGTTTTACAGAAATGTCTATTATATTCAAAGGGTATTAATGGAATAATGTTGTGTATGAATTGCTAATACATTAATAGACTAGTAGGCAACATTATGACGCCATGAGTATCACTTTCACTATGCAGCGGGCAGTAAACTGCACAGTCTAAACATAACATGTGCCAAGTTACACTCTTAAAGCTGCGATATGTAACTTTTTGGGCTACCCCACCAAATTCACATAGACATTCACATAGAAATATGTGTTATAACGCTGTCATTCTCATTGAAAGAAAGTCTATGAAACGGTAGATCTGTTCTATGTGCACTTTTTCTATGCTTCCCATTCTTAAGTTTTGTTTTTGCCTTTTTTACTTTTGGTTTTGTACACCAGCTTCAAACAGCTGAAATTACAATATTTTTGGTCATGTAAAAAGAAATCACAGTGGTATAGATGGTACAATGATTCCATACAGTATACTTGCTTCTTTTGCCACATAAACTGAAATTAAGCAAACTATTAAACATTTTGCAAACAGGAAATGTAGGAACTATTTCTGCATAGTGCATCTTTAAGGAAAGCATCATTTGAAAAGGAAAATGCCCCATGGGAGCACTTAAATGTTTTTGATCTGAGTCTGACTGTTTGTGATAAAAGGGAAGGAATTTATACTCCCATTCAGTCTCCACCTCCAAATCTAAGCTGTGGTCGATGCAGCTGCTTAGTGGTGTTCGTTCCTCTTCCCATTTCTCTTTCTCCCTGTCTCTCTCTCTCCCTCTCTACTGAGGAATGTAAGGTATCAACCCTGCTCTGCTCATCACCTGATTCTTGATGTTCACCGTTCACCCCAAGCTATAAATCCCATCACTTACAGTAAGGGGAAATGGAGGAGTTATCGGTGGGAAGCATCTCAGATTAGTGTCTCTATGGTGTACTTCCTGGTTTAAGATAGATGAACTGGTAAGGGTAATCATGATACATGATGGTTTATATTGTTAAATAGTACGATGAGGCGCTAGACAGTTTTGTTGTTGTTCAGTACCAAGCTACACCAGCTGAAGCTTACTATAGCGTAGCTGGTTTCACTCTCTGAACGTTTTATAGCTAGACTAGGTTAAAAGGCTTTGGGGGGGTTACAAAGCTTAAACCAAGTATGTTCGTCAAGAAGCCAAGTCTGAAAGTCCAGTGCATATATCCAATAGGATAACATGTCAATCACAGCACCAGTAAAGCTGGATCTTGGAGTTCCTATCCAATCCAGGTCAAGTTCTGTGTCTCTCACAGAGCATTGTGTCATGGTTGGACTGTACATTTGTGTCCATAGTTTTAGAAGATTTGCAATTTAAATCGTCAACTTCTAAAGTGCCTTAGTTCCTAAGTGTCTACATTCCATGTGTGCTCCAGTTCAGGAAACTGCTTTGGGTGTGTCAGGTCACAGGTCAGGGGTCAGAAGTCAATGGAAAGGAACACAGATGGAAGTGGTGTGCTGAGTCATCAAAGAAAGGACAAACATTCACTCGCTGAAGTTATTAAACTTTAATGAAGGAGGGGGGCTAGAACTCCCCTGTCAGGTAGTGGAATTGAATGGAACCATAGAACCTTCCCCGGGTTGTGGCAACCCGATGTTCTGTTCATTTTCTGTCCCAATATAGGAAGAGAGAGGGTGCACCCTGCATACAGCCCGGTTGTATAGCAGGGCCAGGGATGGAGGGAGACACATTCTCCTGAATGTGCCTCCTAATGGATAGCTGTAATGAGGTTGAGCGGGTCGCGAGGTGACACATCAAAGCAGTTGGCCCCCGGCAGAGCAGGAACCAGAACAGTCTGGGATTAGACCCTGATCTGATCCACCTACCACACACAGAGACCCCTCTTTACCCTCAGATCAGTCGAGTGTGGGAGTGCACCTGTGTTCTGACTGTGTGTGTGCGCGCGTGTGTGTCCGCAGGAGCACTGATAACGAGGACACCACCAAGAGGAAGGTCAACCTGGTGTTTGAGAAGATCCAGACATTAAAGTCACGGGCGGCGGGGAGCGACAACAAAGTGAGGCATTGTTGTGGAGTTGTTGTAATTAAACTCAACAAACAGCTAAATCTGTGAGCCTCTTATCTTAGCCTTAGGCCAGAAGCTTTCGCTTAGTGAGCAGCATACAAGCCACAAGGCTGTGTTGACCTAGCATTTACAACAGCCACTGTGGTTACCACCTCCAACAGTGGAGGTTGATGGGAGGAGCTATAGGAGGACGGGCTCATTGTAATGGCTGGAATGGAAACGGAACGGTATCACACACATGCTTTACTCCGTTCCATACATTCCATTCCAGCCATTACAATGAGTCATTCCTCCAATAGCTCCTCCCACCAGCCTCCATTAACTGCCATGTGTAAACCAGTGCAGTATGGAGAGAAACTAGTCACCACCCTTCCTTTTGTTCATTGAGATCTGCCATGAACCAAAGCAACCGACATGTTTTTGTATTGTACGAAAATGCTATCATGCAAATATATTGTGTTATTTTGAAAAGGGAAATGGAGTCAAATTTAACTCCTGTCTCTGTTGCCCCTCCCAGTCTCCTGACATAGCTACCCAAGCCAAAGCCCTACAGGAACAGAGGGTGGCACTGGAGAAGGATGTTGTTGAACTGAAAAAGCAGCTGGAGGAGCAAACCAAGGTAATACTATGATGCCATGTCATACATGTTGACTCTAGCTGCTATCTTGGATGTCTGTGCAGGACATGAGAATCCCTAGCTCCTGCCTCTTAAGACACAATAATCCCATTGGTGCTAATAGCTAACTTAAGCAGACCAGTAGACATCACAGCCACTGAGTTTATTGGTTAGATAGTTCGTTGTCAAAACTGTAATTCAGATACTATACTATGAACGCCATTCATATTTATTTGGTGTGGTGAGAGGAATGGTGTTTGATTAAAGTGTGTGTGTGTCCTTGCGTGTTAAAGAAGCAGATGGGTCTGACTGAGGCCCAAGAAAAGGCCGGAGCGGGGGTGAAGGTCCTGCAGACGGAGCTGGAGAGGAGCCAGGAGGAATGCTCCCGACTGAGGGACAAACTGGCCAAAACAGAGGCTGAGCTCCGCACCACACTGGAGGAGTAAGTGACTGACCACCAGACCAGAGCATACACTGTGAGGCAAGGAGTGACAGGTCGACAAGGCCCGGGTTAAGAAACCAGCACAATGGGGATAATCCTCAGATTTACAACTCTTATTGGGAGAAAGTTGTTTTATCTATACGTTTTATTACTTTTGTGGAGGAGAAAGTTGTAGTTTGTTTTCTGTTGTCACAGGGGGATTATATGTTCTAATGTGTTCCTTGGGTTTGCAGTCTCTTTTCGCCCATTAGAGTTTCTGTCTTTGTCTGAACATAATGGCCTCCTATAGTTCTCCTTCCCCTCTGACATTTTGTGTTAATGTACACTGCAGAGTCCCACCAAAGCCCCGCAAAGTGAGGAGTGTATATCATCATGGTTTAAATGTCTGTTGATGTTGGACTATTTAACCCTCTGTTCCCCCCCATGTCTTTGTGTGGAATTGTTTGTTGTAAGTGCTTGTGCACATTGTTGTCTGGTGCGCGACGGGTTTTGTACCCATACGTTGTATTTCTGGATGCTGGTGGTTTTGTATTTTAAACTGCTCCGGTTATTACCCAGTTCTGCTCTCCTGCGTCTGACTTCTCTGCCACCAGTTACGCACCCCTTACAGTTGGAGTGGGCAGGTGGTGTGACTGTGATGTGTGCCCGGGTGCTCATCATAGCCCCTGTTAGCCTGGAGAACAGACATTTCTGACAGAGCGCAGGTGGTATCGTTCCATTGTGTGAAGCAAGGTGCAGGTATTCAGGTGATGGTGTGTGTGTTGTGACTGTATGCTGCTCTGTGTCTGGCAGGCTGTTCCAGGTGAAGATGGAGAGGGAGCAGTACCAGACGGAGATCAGGGACCTGCAGGACCAGCTGTCAGAGATGCACGATGAGCTGGATGGCGCCAAGACGGTGGTGGCCGACAGAGAGAAGGATGCCATGATGGAGGTAATACACAGGCCAGGTCCCACAGCTCTCAGAGGAGAGAGCGTTGCCATATAGGAGCTTAGTGGCTTGCATGGAAAAGGCTTTGCGGTCCCATAATAACCACCATGTCAATACCATTTTACTGCCAGTGTTGGTAATGTGTAAACATGTTATTCTTCCTGGCACATTTGCTGAAGCAGAATTTCTCAGGCAATAATGGCAGTGCTGGAGATTTCTGTGCACGTCACCTGTTGAGGTAGCAGTTCATCTCAGGGTGAGATTTTAGCGAGACACTGTCACCACTTCCTCCTCTCCTGCTGTGTAGGACCTGATGCAAATGAAGCTGGACTTACAGGAGGTGCTGCTGGCCAAGGAGGAGCAGGAGGAGGTGCTGAGGAGGAGGGAGAGGGAGCTGACTGCCCTGAAGGGAGCATTGAAGGCAGAGGTGGCCACACACGACCAGGAGGTGGATAAACTGAGGGAGCAGTATGAGAAGGAGATCCGCAAGCTGCAGACGTCTGTGGAGAAGGCCAAACAGGTAACGGATGTTCCCCAGCCACCCATGGCCTAAGGTTGTCAGAACGTTGTGTCATGGTCCCCTGGAGGTTTTGTCTAGTTCCCAGTTGGTCTCGGTGACGTCCCTGAGGAGGTTTTAGGTCGTTCTTGGGATGTTGTGTCATGGTGCCTTGGTCGCAAAGAAACATTCTCCCTCACCCCAAAAAAAACATTTTACCCAGGGCACACGCACCCTACTTAAATTACACATCACCCCTTGTTACTGTTGCCAAGCCCATCAAGGCCCTGATTGGTTGACCACTTATCCAGTAACAACGCTTTGTCTTTTTTTTAAATACTTTTTTTAGGGGGTGCGTGTCTTTATCTTTTGGCAATGCTTGGGACACCCACACCACAAACAGAGCTTTTAACATACAGTGTTACATATTTGACATGCATGATTACCTTGTGTATGTTTATTCATACAGTAATTATTGCTTAACATGTCCTCACCTGGGATTTGAACTCACAACATCTTAGTTCATGGAATTCCAATCTTCCTGCTACGCCACCATGTCTATATCAGTAACTGATTTCACCTGTAGCAGGTGTAACATTCTTAGACCGTCAGTGGGATTACGTTGTGTCGAAACCCTTTCGGGATTTAATGGGCACGTCGCCAAATGTCCTCAGGACGTCATCTGTTTGCTGGGTGTATTGATGTTAATGGGAGATTTGGGCAAACCCAAAGTGTTTGTTTAGAAGGTTTGTTTGGGATTGTATTTGTTGCCATATGTTCGGCATCAGTAGATATTCGATAGCTTTGAAGTGAATTACCAGGAACTTTCAACCAGCTTCAAAGTTGTGCCTCAAAATTAAGCTCAATTTTAGTAACTAACACAATACGACCGTTTTACCTCGAACAAAAACTCTTTAAGTTGTTTTTGTTATGACTACTGTGTATTGGAAATGGAGAAATAAGATTACGCCAATCATTGTCTACCAGTTGTTAAGGTATTTCATTTGTTTGGAACAAGTAAATAATGATTGCTATCCAAAGGCCATTGAATTTGTATAACTTTAGTATTCCATTGTTTATTTACTGAGGGAATGAAACCCTCATTATGTGTTATTATAAGGAAATCAGGCCTTTGTGTTTATTGAGATTAAAATGTTACATACAGTATGCATACTTGAATGAATTTCTGGAAAGTCCTCTAGGAGTTAGTGAATCATTGACTGCATGGTGCCAGTGTTAGAGAATGTCATAGTTCTATACATGAACTGCTCTACTCCTCTCTCTTCTTGCACTTGCCTAACTGCATTTCACTGCACAGACTTTAATAACAACCCCAGCTGAAGGCTGAAAAACAAGTCTAAAAACTGTTAAACAGTGCTGGGCAAAAACACTCCCTTTTCTGTAGTTCAGCTGAACCAACCAAGATAAAAAGACTCAGCTATCTGACAGTTAAACCAGCTTGTCATCACTTTTCATGGGAACTTATTGGACTCTGTTTACCCTAGATGACATATAGTGTCATTAAAAAGCTTTAGGAAGTATTTAATGATGTTGAGGTGTTGTTTTGCTGTAAACACGTTTTACTGGGTGGCTCAACAGGAAGAAAAATAGGACCAAACAAAGCCTTTAAAAGACTTGGGAGAGGCAAATGGACTAGTAAAGAGAAGACAGGGTAGGGAAGTGGTAGAGAGGACAGTGAGGT
This sequence comes from Oncorhynchus mykiss, assembly GCF_057628025.1. Taxonomy (NCBI): domain Eukaryota; kingdom Metazoa; phylum Chordata; class Actinopteri; order Salmoniformes; family Salmonidae; genus Oncorhynchus; species Oncorhynchus mykiss. The sequence goes on along the minus strand of NC_143027.1, from coordinate 68,075,627 downwards.
AAGAGCATACATAGGGCTAATGGAGGAGAGAGACAAGAGGACCACACTGACAAGGCTAGAGGAGCATTGTGTTGACTAGGTGTTGCCTGGCTCACATGCTTCCTGTTTGTGTCAGGGCCTGGAAGCCCTCTCCTTGTCCCGAGCTTCCTCCTGCTGTGGTGGGGGTCTACACAGCAGCCAGCCCCTTCTGAGATAATTTTCTTGCTTGAAAATAATTACTTCCATTTCTGGGGAAGATTTTGTCATCAAGAATTCGCCACCAATGCTTTATATACAAGATTGTGAGATTCAAGATTATGACCTTGTTACTCAGTATTCAGACAGTTTGGCTGCTATCAGTTTATCTTCAGTAATTTGGGCCTTTCCCTTAAAATACCAATCCATTGTTAGGTTGTCACACAAAAAAACTATTTATAGTGGTTACAGCCTACTGTACTTTTATCCACCAGGCATTGGCAGAATTGAAAGTAATGATAATTTCTGCATGTGTGAGTGAGCGACCTCACAGCCTGCTGAATTGCTTAGTATAAAGTGTGCGAGGTCAACCATTCATCTGTCCTGTCTCCCATCGAAACGCTGCTCCTTTCTCCTTCGGCCATGAAATGTGCATTGATAGGGCTGCCCCATGCAGAGAATAATGCTGGAACCTGGAGCGCTAAATCGTTCCCGTTGCCCGTTAATTGCAGTGGCAAGCCGTCACTAATCTAATGAGCTGTAGTTCATGAGTTGTGCAGTGTTCCTCACTGTTCCTCCTCTCTATCTGTTCATCCATTGAAAGGGCAGGGATAATTGTGGACCTCAGTAGATGAATGATGAGTTTGTTTCACACAATAATAGCAGCAGGGGTTTGGGATATGGTTGGGATATGCTGAATAAAGTGGGTCAGAGGAGTTATGGAGTGGACACTTCCCTGAAAATATGTGTGTTTGTTTTGTGTCATTGCATTTTAGGTTCAATTGTATTTTTATTGAGTTGTAGCATGGGCCATTCTTTAGATGTTAATCTATAGAGGTAGAAACTATAGAGGTCAAACAACAATATTCATAGAGAATCTATAATCAGACTGTAGTCTACATACTATAAGTTACTTATTGCAGATCAGTTCTGTGTAAATCAGGTTTTTCACAACAGTGAGACTTGAGGGAATGTGAAAAATGTGAACTGATAAGGTGCAGTGAGCAGAGAGAAGGGTGTGTCAGAGAATGTTCCTGGCTGGTTAGAGAGTGTGCACCCAGCACACCCCCTCCCTCCTGCATATTCTGTTACAATGCTCCAGCTCTGACCAGTGGGTGGGGTCGGGAGGGGTGCGACGTGACCATGCCTCTTCAGGGGGCTGCTGTTATACCCCCTCTCAGGGACATTCCTGATTCTCAACACTCTCAGAGGGCCACAACCCCAGACCCCAGACAGCCCCAACCTGTAGTAGTCCCAACCCCACCCTTTAGTACCAGCCCTAGCCCCTAGTTCCATTTCCAGGCTCAACCCCATTCCCAGCTCCAGCCCACTCTCATCCCTCAGCCTTGATCCCCTCCACCCTACCCATACAGTCCCTGTTGTATTTTCATTCCTAAATGAATTAGCCCCAGTCAAAAGCCTCAGCCCTTATAGCCCTATCCCATACATCCCCTGACACACTGGCAGCCCCATCCCCCAGCTTATAGCCCTCCACTTGAGTGATCCCTGCCTGTCTTTATTTTCTCTGTGACTCACTTGTTTTTGTGTGTAATCATTGAAGCCATGTGGCCTGGTGAGCACCTCCTCAGGGCTGTTTGAAGGTAAAGAGTCCCACAGGAGGCAGTGTGTTTCCTCAGTTGATGATAGCGCTCTGCTGTGTTCCCTTCCCGGCACAGCTGGAAGGTGAGGATTTACTGGGAAGGGAGGGAGGGAGGGAGAAATATAGGGATTGATAGAGGGAAGGGATCTCTCTGGAAATCTACCAGCAAAAGAGAGGAATGGGTATCATAGCCAAAGTTCAGCGCTTTTTGTGTCCATCTGTTTGCTATCATGTTCTTCCCTGTTTGAAGAATTTGTCTTCAAAAAGACTTGGGAGTTAGGACGGCTTCTCAGAATTGTTTAGATGAACTGTGATATGCTGCTGCCTGTAATGTTCTGCCCAGAAATAGTTTTTTACTGGCTCATTGGATGCACACCCATTTTGGTTGCATCTCCTTGCACAGAGCTGGTTGTTTGTGTGTGTGTAGTGAGAGAAGTTGTTCCCCTGCCATGTGAGGGTCGTGCCTGTGTGAAAGGAGGCTGTGGCCTGAATTCACGGGCCTATTGTTCCTCTGCCGCGTCACTGCCTGGCAGAGCTGAGCTGGTGGGGAGGGAGTCTACTGTGCCAAAATGCATGCAAGGCTTTTGGGATTCCAACAAATACCCCCAGGAGTGTGGAGGAGAGGGTCAGTGTGCTCAAGACTGTGATGTACCGCAGCTTTAAGACCAGGGGCAGAAAGCTAAGGATTTAACTCACTCACACCGAGACTTAGGAAATATGTGGTTTCTCCACTCAATAGGCCGTTTTGTGTTGGTACATTGCTTTTAAACATCCAACAGAGTAGGGAGTACTGGCAAGTACAGTCAAAGTATTTAACATGGACTTACTGTCCAGTGGCGTAGTCTGCTCAGGTTGCAAGTGGCACTGGTCACTCTCCCTCCATCAGGATCTGACCTCAGCTCTGACATTCAAAGCCCAGTCATTTGACTGTGATTTTTCCCCAGCCCGACGAGGCATCATGATTCCCCAAGGTCTGGCTTTCGTCCAAGAGTGAAAATAAGTACTATGCTCAATGTGAGTGTTTTGTCCTACCATATTGACTTTCTGAAGGGTCTTTTGATATTATAAATCACTCTGGATGGCCTCACATCAACCATTTAAGATCATAATAGAGGCCTCCCGGGTGGCGCAGTGGTCTAAGGCACTGCATCGCAGTGCTAGCTGTGCCACCAGAGACTCTGGGTTTGAGCCATGGCTCTGTCGCAGCCGCCCGCGCCCGGGAGGTCCATGGGGCGATGCACAATTGGCCCAGCGTTGTCCGGGTTAGGGAGGGTTTGGCTGGCAGGGTTATCCTTGTCTCATCGTGCACTAGCAACTCCTGTGGCAGGCTGGGCACAGTGCACGCTGACCAGGTTGCCAGGTGTACGGTGTTTCCTCCGACACAGTGGTGCGGCTGGCTTCCGGGTTGGATGTGCGTTGTGTCAAGAAGCAGTGCGGCTAGGTTGGGTTGTGTTTCGGAGGAAGCATGGCTCTCGACCTTCGTCTCTCCCGAGTCCGTACGGGAGTTGCAGCGATGAGACAAGACTGTAACTACCAATTGGATACCATGAAATTGGGGAGAAAAAAGGGGGTAAAAAAAAATATCATAATAGAGTACTGTGTGTGTGGACTTTGACATTGTGTCATCCCACTTCCCAGTGGCCTTCTTTTGAAGCCACTGGCCTTCTGGCGATGTGCTACACAATAATAATGCCACATTCTGGGGAGGCTTGGAGGTTTGTGACAGTAAATGTTAATTCTCTGGTTCCATTTTTTTGGACACAAAAGGGCCAGTTTCCCACAAAGCTCTACTGTGACTGCCTTCTCACTGCACTGGCCTATTTCATTCTCTATTAAACCCAAACATCCCTGAAATCCTATCATTTGGCCATTTAAAAAGGTCTCTGTTTTCATGTCCCGAAGGACAAGACAAGATTTGATGGCTGGCATCTTATTGTGACTGGAGAGATGCCAGTGCTCCTCAAGCAGCAAGTTTTAATTTCCACTGCAAGCTTTTCTCCCAAGCCATCACAAAGTCTTTACTAGGCAGACCGTAGTCTATGTGCCTTTTGTTGGAGAGCGACGCTATTGTAATGCATACCTTCTTGCTGGTGAAACAAACTAAGGCTTATTCATTGCCAGAGAAGAGCTTGAGTGATCTGTGGTGCTATTTATCTTCCTTGAAGACAGAATACATGGTGTTGAATACCGTTAACCTGATATCACACAGGATATGATCCGTTCCTGGAAGGACCTTGGTCATCTTTATGCTTCTATTTAGTCACGATTGCCTATCTTGACTTCCCCTCTTATCCCATGTTTACATTCCATTGGGGAGAGCACATGGATGGAAGTCATTTGAAAACAGGACCATAATGCTATGAGGCTGCATCAACCTTGGCTCACAGTACCCTCTAACTAAGGTAGTCTGAAGTAAACAATTATGAATTATGTGATGTTGATTTTATTCACTTGTGATTGTGGCCAGTATGTGTCTGTTTGAACGATGTCACCATCAGTGTGTTGTTGTAGCTGGGGTAGAGGGATATCCTGTGTTTCTCTGCATCCTGGCCTATGTCCTGGGTTAGTTAGGGGGAACACTCTGCCCCTCAGCTCCTAACTAAAGCCTTTTTGTCAGGGATGCTGCTGGGACATTATAGCAACTTGACAATGTGTCAGCTCAATCAAAGAAGTGTTGCTTTGTACCTTTCCCAAGGCCATGGTAGAGCAGAGGGAGCAGAACACTGTGCTCTACTATAGTTACTTATTTTTTTATTTTTTTTGCAATCTTACACTGTGAGTGTTACTGTCTGAAATAGGTATTATTTCTAAAACCGTGTGAATGCTTCATGCCCACAACAGTGCACTCATATAAAAGGTTGTGTTCACTGTTGTAAATGCATGTGATAGTAAACACATAAAATGTGTTTAGGGGTGTGCCAGGACTTTTACATTAATCGCTGTAGTATAGATGACACCAGTTTGTCCGTGACAACCAATCAGAGGGTATGCTACTCACTGACAAGGGCATGAGTACACCACTATCTTTATTTTCAGGATTTGTTTAAAAATAAACATTTTGATTCAGTTAGTCAGATTATACTTTTTTGATGCATTGTGGATTTAGAGTGGATTAACTGCCTTGTCATTTAAAAAAAGTTATATTTATGTGCCTATAAATGTGATTAGAAGGGGGCCCTGCTGGGTGTGGGATTACCCTGGCAGGTTTCTTATGGACCGTAATTGGTGCAAGAATATCAGCAAACTCCATTGTTTGTTCCCTGGGCTCCAAAGCAGATTCAGCAGGGGTTTGTGTATGTTCCCAGTGACCCGAGAGCACCCTGAAAAAGCTGATTGATTTGAATCTGAGCTCACACACTGGGCGATGCATACTTCACTGCATTGTTAGAGCCACTCTTTTTACTGGCCGCACAATGGTAGTTAATGCCTGACTATAGACAAACAGTTTAAGAGTGCACAAGACAGCCCTTGAAATCAAACTCCCAAATTGTTAATTTTGAGGCTTTGTAACAGTCTGAGTGAGTACAAAATGGCAAACACAAGGAACAATGATCACCAGGGCACCCTGTGAATTTCCACCACCCATGGGTCTTTCTCCCCCTCACCCTCTGAGTGGTAGTGCCCAGACTGGACTCTCAAAGAACCCAGGGTGGGAAATGGGACAGTGAAAGAGGGGGTGAGGGGATGTTTGTATGAGAAAAAACTGAGAACTCAACTCTACATTTTCTGTATGTTCACCTCCCCCTCAACCTGCCCTCTACCCACAGCCCCAGTTGATTACATTTTGAATACAGAGATGATACTACAATCTTCACATATTCCAGCTAAGTAGGCTAAGTGACCTGTAAAACAGTGATGTTTTTCACAAGCTTCTACCCCCTGCTGTCCTTGGATTCTGTAAAGTCCCAGACCGGTGAAAGATGCCTAATGTTTTGAAAGAGATAAGACTGCCTTTATTGACATATTTTTTTGTGTGGGAATATCCTCGTCTGGTTTATAGGTAATTCCAGTGACACCTGTGTCGTGTCTTTGGCTATGCCGGATTAAGTGATATGACATGCTATTATATAAAATAATTTCTCCGCAATTAATATCACCTGATTGAGCTAATCATGTAAATGTAATTAACTAGAGAGTCGGGCACCACAAAATAATATTTTTTGAGCTGTTATCTTCCGAATAAACTCGTAAATACAAAATTGGGTTTAATCATTTATTTACTAAATACCTAACTAATCACACAGAATTACACATACACATAATTAAATCATAACTTGATTACAAATTACGTCATAAAGGAAAACGTCCCTAGCGGCGGAACAGATATGACAGCTTGTTACACAAAGGAAAAGGGGCTGGGTTGAGTGAAAGAGCGGGAAGACTGAGGAACAAAGGGAAGAAGCTGTGCTATCGTAAATACAGTATCTTATGTATTCTAAATTACCGCCCATTTGGAAAAGAAAAATGCAATAAATATTTACTTTGAGCTGCGCTTCGATAGGTTGGTGGTAGATAGAAGGCCTTGTTGCCCAACCGAGTCCTTTGAAGAATGTCTCTGGTGGTCAATTGGATACGTTGTAGTAATGTTGTTGTGTGGTAGACGGAATACTCTGTCTGTTCCTTCCTAACCTGCGGTTGCAGCTGCGGTTGCTAACTCAACGGCTAGGAGGTATCACTTCTGTAGTGAATAAGAGTTCAAAGTTCATACCATTCGCAACCAAAGCTCACGCTGATGTTGGCTTCGTTCTGTAGTTATTATCTGAACCATTCTGACATAGGACCGTCGTCCTACATCCCCGGAACAGGAAGTTCTATTGTCGTCAAGGGCTTATATAGGAAGGGAGAGGAGAGTTTTATAGCCCATTTCCCTTCACAGGGCTGCTCAATCAGTGGCCCGCCCTATCTTATGAAAACCCACATCTCACATTTTAGAAGCTAAAATCACATTTCATCCCGTCACAAATAATTTCATATTCAAACATTTAAATTGAACAACAATTCCATGTGAATCCGATAACTCTGATGTGTAGACTTTCCACTGTAGAGTTTGTCATCTTATCATTGATGAGAATGTCTCAGATGACAACCAAACTGACATCATATTCATTAAGTACCACCGCATATGTTCAATTGTTCGGATTACCAGAATATAGTTCATTTCCCCCCGCCTAATGATGTTCCCAGAATCTCTATGTTAACCAAGGGTTTTGCAAATGTAACCTCAGTAGGGTAGAGAGAGGAAAAAGGGGGCAAGAGGTATTTATGACTGTCATAAACCTACCCTCCAGGCCAACATCATGACAGCTGCATATCAGTGAGTCTGTGTACTTGCAGGCTCCTCCTGTGCCCCAGCTGACCCAGGCAGGGATAAGGGTGTCGGGGAGGGGAACAGGCCCAACAGGCCTCAGTGGGTCCTGGAGGTGGTATGGTTAATGATCTGTCTTCTCTGCTCTCCCCTCCACTGGGTGACCTTAACCCCTCGCCTACCACCCTCCGCTCAAACACTGGAACACCAAGCCTCAGTGACCAATGAGGGTCCTCCACTTCACCCAGTGGTGAGGGGATGAGTGAGGGGGCGAGGTGGTCGGACTTTGGACGCTTTCAGCTCTGTGGACAGATAATGAGTCACTAAGGGACCATAGTACAGTGGTTCTAATGACATATGAGGGGATTCAAACACATTCCCAAGCACTAAGTCAGATTCCTTTTAAGACACCCATTTAGTAAGATATATGTATCTAAACCTATGACTAATGATCACAGGTCTTGTAATTGAAGTAGTTTCATGTCATTAGCTGTCTGCTATTTATCATGCTGTTTCATTAGTGAATGGTTTTCACTCTCCACTGAGGGAGTCAGCGTTGGTGCTCACCTGGAGCACTGTGTGTGTGTGTGTGTGTGTGTGTGTGTGTGTGTGTGTGTGTGTGTGTGTGTGTGTGTGAAACAGATGTGTCAGTGTGCGTGCGTCAAGTGGGAGTGGAGTATGTGACTGGTACGTGCATCAGGTGTGTGCAGTGTGTGTGTACACAGGCTTCTCTTGGACCTGTCCAGTGAGAGGTGCCTGCCTGCTTGTCCAGGCGAGGCAAAGGGGAATTGAACCACAGTGTGTTAATCTGCACCGTTTGCCTCTAATCCCCCTGGGAGCAGACATTCTTCCTCATAATGAACATGCTAAGTCCCTCCCTGCCTGCATACTGTATAACAAGAATGGGGAGAAAACTGATAGCCTATATTATAAACTGGGTGGTTCGAGCTCTGAATGCTGATTGGCTGTATACCACGGGTATGACAACTTGTATTTTTACTGTTCTAATTACGTTGGTAACCAGTTTATAATAGCAATAAGGCACGTCAGGCGTTTGTGATATATGGCCAATATACCATGGCTAAGGGCTATATCCAGGCACTCCGCATTGCATCATGCATAAGAACAGCCCTTAGCCGTGGTATATTGGCCATATACCACACGCCCTCGTGCATTATTGCTTAAATATCACCTGTGTTTACAGAATCATATTTAGTCAATTAAATATAGGCCCAGTACTGTAACGAGAAAGGCCAGGCGCCACGTGATCTGACTATGAAAAAATCTGGGCCTTGGGTATAACTTTTATCTAGGGCTTCCAGTTTTTCCTGGTTAGGGAAAATTCTGGCCCTTTGTATCAGTAATGAACTCTATATGGATGTCAGTTCCTGGTTGTTTCTGTGGAGGCGTGCAGCACGGGCATTTCTCACTGTAGTAAACAGAACAAGAAACTGTCAAACCTGTTGTCTGGCATTCTGTCAAGCATTGCCTCATTTCCAGATATTCTCGTTTCTGAACAAATATGTGGGAGCCTGGCTGCTACAATATCTTCATAAACTGTCACTTTCAGGATATAAAGTAAATCCCTTTCTGACAGCGTCATCACAGCAAAACCTGCTATCTGTTTTTCTATGCAAAACTTAATGCGGGCCTAGATAGAGTGCTGTGTGTTGTTGTCAGCTAAGAGGTTACAAGAAGACAGAATTCAGGTTTCCCAGAGTGCATTGACTGCTCTCCCTTAGGACAGCAGCAACCCAGAGAGGCTAACCAGGGCAGGCTCTCCATTGATAAAACTGGGCAGAGGCAAAGCACACAGGGACCTCCTTTCACACTGTCCTGATCCAGCAGCCAAATTCATACAAAGACAGGCTGCCACCAACAGTGGGTCATCTAATTATGGAATTTGATCCTGTTTAGTGACAAGCGGTGAACAAGCGAGAGCCATGAGGCTTAAGCAGCAGCCCCACAACTGTACAACTCTGGCAGGTAAAGCCATTGAGACATTGGTGTTGGTCACGCTCTGGGGACAGATTTACTGGACTGGACCATTCACCTCAATCGCCCCAGCCTTTTGCGGGTGACATGCTGTCTTTGTGTGGGCCAAGCTACATCAGTTCAATGGGAAGTGAATAGAGGCTTAGATTTATTGTCATGCATCCACCTCTTAAATCCCCTTGAGCTTGTTATGAAGGAATTGTTTTGGGAGTCTCTTTGCAGAGGAGTTGTGAAGGATTTTGAGTTGCCTTGTAAATAAGACCGTAGACTTTTGTTTTTAACCAGTTGTCAAGCCAGTATTGCGTCCTTTTCTGTGCAACGTTGCATCTTTCGACCCTGTATTTACTTTGCACTGTCTGTCTGCTCTCCAGAGCAGTGCTGCAGTGAGCAAGGAGAAGGCTGAAGTGGAGGCAGCCAAGGGAGCAATGGAGGGCCAGGCGGGACGTCTTAGCCAGGAGGCCGAGAAGCTGAGAAAGCGGGCACAGGAGCTGGAGAACGAAGTGGCCAAACTCAACCGCATCATCGATGATGCCAAGCTACAGGAGAGCAAGCTGGGGGACAGAGTCGGCCGGCTTGAGGTGAGGAATAGAGAAACCCAAACTTAGAATTTGTATAATCAATCAGATGTTGACTGAATTATAGTGCATAAAACATTTACTGGCATGGACAAATAATGAATGGAGTTCAGAGATTTTGGTGGGAATGCAGGTATAAAATGTATTGCAAAACACTTGCTCTGTCTACCCTATACCCTTGGATTAAAAATAAACACGCATGGCTCTAGATTACACCTATCTAAACATACTTTACATTGTTTGCGAGATCAGACATAATATCACTATAATCTAAAGTGTTCATTTTCAGAAGTGGCTTTCATTCCAGTGCATGTAATTTGTTAACATTTCAACTGTATTAAATTATTTCTTTCTTAGCTTTAGTGTTCTTATAGTTGCAACGGAAAGATAATGTATTCCATTCAGCCCATTTCAGGCATTACCGGAGTGTGTTTGACAGGTCATTACAAACATTTCTGTGGTCGTAACGTTAACCAATAAAACAAATAGGCACAAGCAAAGTATGAAAGAGTCAAATGAAAGCAATCAATCCAGCAAGATTTAAGTTACAAGTGGATTTTGCGTTCCTCTAACACAGGAAATAGATGGCTGAAAAAGACAGATCCTCGGGTGTAACATGAGCTGCTAGTTATATAAAGGAGAGCCACTGTAAACTGCACAGGAGTGTCAATCAGATTGACAGTAATAAAACTTTTCACATTGAAGATCAGATCTGTTACCTATTGTCTAATGCTGGTGTGTGCATATGTGTATGTGTGAGCTCACAGAGAGAGAAGAGGCAGCTAGAAGAGTCTTTGGAAGAAATCAAGGAGCAGGAGGAGGAGATGTCACGTGCCAACCGTGCTCTGACCACGCGGTTAGAGGATGTACAGGTAAGATTGACCAGGCTTTGACCACACGGTTAGAGGATGTACAGGTAAGATTGACCAGGCTTTGACCACACGGTTAGAGGATGTACAGGTAAGATTGACCAGGCTTTGACCATATGGTTAGAGGATGTACAGGTAAGATTGACCAGGCTTTGACCACATGGTTAGAGGATGTACAGGTTAGATTGACCAGGCTTTGACCACACGGTTAGAGGATGTACAGGTAAGATTGACCAGGCTTTGACCACATGGTTAGAGGATGTACAGGTAAGATTGACCAGGCTTTGACCACATGGTTAGAGGATGTACAGGTAAGATTGACCAGGCTTTGACCACATGGTTAGAGGATATACAGGTAAGATTGACCAGGCTTTGACCACATGGTTAGAGGATGTACAGGTAAGATTGACCAGGCTTTGACCACACGGTTAGAGGATATACAGGTAAGATTGACCAGGCTCTGACCACATGGTTAGAGGATGTACAGGTAAGATTGACCAGGCTTTGACCACATGGTTAGAGGATGTACAGGTTAGATTGACCAGGCTTTGACCATATGGTTAGAGGATGTACAGGTTAGATTGACCAGGCTTTGACCACACGGTTAGAGGATGTACAGGTAAGATTGACCAGGCTTTGACCACACGGTTAGAGGATGTACAGGTTAGATTGACCAGGCTTTGACCACACGGTTAGAGGATGTACAGGTAAGATGGACCAGGCTTTGACCACATGGTTAGAGGATGTACAGTTAAGATTGACCAGGCTTTGACTACAAGCTCGGGATAATTTACTGGTGAGAATAATAAAGCAGAAGTGCTAGTCCTCCTTACCATTTTGACCCATCTTTCTAAACTCTTTCTGTTACAGAGGAACTTGACCAAGCTGAACCATGACCACAGAGAGCTGGAGGAGAGGCTGAAGGAGGAGAGGAGTCAAAAAGAACAGTTCAAGAACACTAAGAATGAGATAGAGGACGAGAGGAGTCTGCTGGACCGCACAGTGGAGAAACTACAGAGGGAGGTGAGTGGACCAACTAAAGGCCTTCGGACATCCTTGCTTTAGTCAATCAAATATCACACCACAGGCATGTGTCAGTGTGTGCATGCGTGTCTGTTTGTTAGCAAGGCTAACTCTACCTTCTCCCTGTAGATGAGTGAGATCGTGGAGGCCTCTCAGTCGTCCACCCAGGAGCTGCAGGAGCAGATAAATGTGTACAAGGAGAAGAACCGTCGGGAGATGGCTGAGCTTCAGAGACAGCTGAGGGAACGGGGTGTGGAGCTGGACAAGTCCCGTCTGGCTGCTAAGTCCCTACAGGAGGAGGTGGGTTGGCCAGTGCTCCCCATGACAATGGAGGATGACCCATTGTCCTGACTCAGTGTGTTGTAAACCCCAACTCAGGGTTTGTACAGTGAGGTCATGGCTTTGGAATGTGTGTCCTCTCCCCTCTTATACTTCCCTTTTGCCCTGAACTGGACCGGAAGGTCACAGCTGTAGAGATGCCTGGTGGCCTGGTGGTATTACAGGGTTAAATAGGTTAGATAATGTATCTTTTCATAGATATCTGTGGTTTAGCATGAGGAGTTGGAGCTCTGCAGGGTGGGAAGAGAAATCTAAATCATTGTTTTTCTATGGGTGAAGCATCAGAATGTTTCAGCGATCTAGAACTTCAGACAATAGGATGTATTTATGAACCTCTTTTAATTGAACAAAATATGAAAGTATTAGCTGTGACACTTACATCACATCCATTGTTCTCATACATTAAGGGAGTTGTAGCTAGGTAGGCTTATGGAATTTGGAGTGAGCCTCTGTAAAGTTCTTCATGGCATTTTTCCTCAATTGAGGAATTCTCCAGCTAATGTTTTTATAATTACTATGGTTCATTTTCACAATCTAGCTCTAACCCCTTAGTAGCTGTGGTCTGCCCCACATAACGTTGTTATAACCCAGGGCCACTGCTCATTGGGTGTGGTTTGACCTACTAAACACATTGGAATGTTTTTGTTGAATATGGGATAAGCATTGCTTATTTGATCTAATAATGTCCTCCCTCATTGTGTGTCTGAGTTACTAACCCCTGCAGAATGTCATTAAAGAAAACCTATTTCCTACAGCAGGTTAAAGACAGGTGGCCAGACTCAGTCCAACACAGTCCAAACTCCATTGGAATTGTGTTCACTTTTTCCATGGAAATGTGTCAGTTTTACAGAAGAGAGATGCCTTGCTGCTACGGGTTCATCTTTGTGTTGTAGTCTACCCAGTGTAATGTATATGCACAGATGGGATATGCTGATGTATCTTTGTCCAGCTGGTCTACAGGAAGAGGGGGATGTCGTGTCTTAGTTGTGAGAGCTGGAATGACAGACCACACATCCGCCTCTCCTCCCCGCTGATCCATACACTCCTCTAAGGCCTGGTGATGAGGTCACTGTTTGATCTGCTTCAGATCTCCAGTCTGTCCCAACCCCCACATATATCTTATAAGCATGCCTATTAAGACCTGCTAAAGACAAATGTATTTTCTTCTTTCATCTTCTCCACTCACCAGGCTAGTGTTTGCGAAAGTTTCTCTTAAGTCACTATTGTTAAAGGAACAGATTGTGGCCACTGCTGAAATTGCATTGCTAAAGCAGACATGACAGGTATGGATGTTACTGTAACAGTATGACATGTGTGGTTTATTTGTTCGCTGTGGCGTACTGCTAAATGAGTAGGAGCCATTCACAAAAGCTGTTCTTCATTCCCATTCTGTTTTAAAAGTATGTGTGGTGTGTGTCCTGCAGCTGAGCCATGTGGAGGAAGACCTGAGGCAGTGTAAGAGGGAAAGGGATGATGCGGTCCTCAAGGAGAAGGTCCTGGAGCAGAAAGTCTACCACCTGGAGGTGGAGGCAGAGACCAAAACCAACTCCAAGGAGGACAAAATCCGACAGGTCAAACTCATGGAGGTATGGAGGAATATCTCAGTTTAATTTCACTTTGTCTCTAAATTATATACTTTATACATGTGTTCATGGAGACTTTCTTCTGCCATTTAAAGTGTCAGCCTTTTTGTGCTGTATTAATTGGTTATCTTGTCTTCAGTCTTCAGTCTATGCTAGTCCTTCCATTTCGTCTCTGTTTGTACTCCAGTCCTGAGGAAGAAACAGTTCCCAGCCAGCACATAATGTTCTGAGAACCATGTTTCTCAGAGCTTGGTGAGAGCAGGGTTGTCCTATGGTTATTTTGCATACAACCTTCCCACAACTTTCAAGGAACCAGAGTAAAACATTCTCAGACCGTTAATAAAACCTCCTAGGAAAGCATTCAAGGAACCAGAGTAAAACATTCTCAGGAACTCCCTGCAACCAAAAAAATGCACGTTCCCAGAACAGGCAACATTTTTACTTCTGTTCTCAGAATTCGTTTTACCAAAAACATACAATCCCACAACTTCCAAGGAAACACATGTGCTAGCTGGGTTCTTACCTGAGTTTGTTATAGACAGAAGTCATGTGTACTCTGCTGTTGACTGTGGTGTGATGGCAAAACACTGCAGAAGGAAATCTAAAGCTGTCATTCAGAAAAGCAACCCCATGTTTACAGCAAGGTCAAATAATAATGTCATTGTTATTACCATTGTCAATGTTGATGCTGTGTACTGCAGGACAGAATCAATCAGCTGGAGCTGGATCTGGATGAGGAAAAGCAAAGTGGAGACCTGCTGATTGTCAGGATAGACCGAGGAAGAGAACAGGTGAGTCTATTACCACTGACCACTCGAACTGACCTCCAGTCAGTGGGGCATTCTAACATTTATTAACCGTGGTTCACCAAGGTCATTCACCAATTTGTCTCTTGACTCTCCTGTGACCGGGAGTCACACTCCTAAACTCTATTAACTTCATTATCATCTGCAAAAGACAGAAAGCATTTCAAGTACAGTCATTCCAGAGCAGCTTGGCATAATGTGACATCTAACACCCCGTATCAGTTCTTTGTGCTTGTCTGCCATCCCCTGCCGCCATTGAAAGCTCAAATACCCCCACACACAGACCTACACACCGAGCCATTCTTCATTGCGTGTGTGTGTGTGCCCCCCCGTATGGAACAGCCACCCAAAAATCCCACTATCCCAGTTAATTTGTGTTCTAGAGAGAGCAGAGTGATTATTGCCATGTAAGAGGATCTTGCATAATCGTTCAGTTTGGCAGGCTGCCTGCTCGGTGTAAAAGCGCCAATCCAATTTTCATGCATCAGTCACAAAAGACCCCTTTTAATGCACCACCTCAGCCAAAATATGCACACTGCCAAATGTATCGAGTTTATGGCTATGGAGTTCACTTAGCTGTGACTAAGGGACAAATCCAGGGACAAATCCATTTATTGTGGCTGATCATAGTTCTCACATCCTGAGGGAGTCAGACCTCAACACTGCAGCTTTCCTTCCCCTCTGATAAACCTGCTGATGTGGCCATTATAAACTCAGATTGAGATAAGAGTACATGCTCCCTGAAGAAAGGGTTGTTGTCAGAAAGGGTTGCTAACTCAGATCAGGAGACTGTTGGTTCGGTGCTTTTTCATGAGGAAGTGACATTATTCCAGATACAGTTCATGTACAGGACAAGCTTTTTCCTCTAGGATGTATTTTGTATTATTCAACACGTGCTAAGGGCATTTACCTCCAAGGTTCTGACCAGTTGCAATACCTCTGCACTGCACTTCACTGTGCTCTCATTGATTTACATACTGCCAATGCAATCATGATACATTCTTCATGTCTAACAAAGATAGGACTAGTTCTTTTACGGTCAGGTTCATTGTCCCGCAGTAGTAAGATTAAAGGGCTAAGTCTGCACAGTCCTCCAACCTTGAAATGGATGGAAATGTAAAGACCTGAACAAGGTATGAGAGGCCTAGAAGGAATGAACAAGTACTTACATTTCCTTAAAGGCAAGAAACTCCTGGCACAGAGAAAAGAGTAGCACTAGACAAAGTAGCATCACCGCAACACTGGGTCAAGGTGAGTTGCCAAGGCAACAGTGGCATGGTGTACAGTCATAGTGAAGTGGATGGGGTTAGGATAGGAGGATGTGGTGGTCAGTGGGAGAGGGGGACGGAGAGAGTGGGGTCTGCATGGCCATGATGGCTGGAAGTGAAGGGGGGCGGGGGTGGCAGGAAGAACACCTGCGCCTCTCCTGGCACCAGGTGCTCTTCTCCTGTCTAAATGAGAGTAATCTCTCCTCCCGCCGTCTCTCACAAAGCAGATTAGTTTCTGCTGTATGTTCCAGTCTGCTGAATCAGCTCCCTCAAGCACTGCACCGGGCACACCAGTTATGTGGCCCATCGCTCATCAGAGCAGCCCACTGTCACACACTAATTGGCATAAAATATCACCCATACTAAGCTCCCCTTGCAAAAAAATGTGTCGATTAGTTGTCTTTTTTCCATCCTCATCTGTATTCCCTTCTCTTGAACTAGTGTCTCTCTCTCTCTCTCTCTCTCTCTCTCTCTCTCTCTCTCAGAGACAGTGAAGTAGTTTGTAATCATAACTAATTAAAGCAAACCAACCAGGAGTCAAATGTTGTTTATTATTCTTGGTTGCTAATCTTTCACAGAAATAGTCAAGCTTAAAAGCTAACATTTACATTTTTCTCTGTCTGGTTTTTGGAGAGAAGTTCAACTCCCTGAGGAATTGTGGGGCTTAAGTGCATTCCTAGCACTAGCTATGATAGGTTAATCTAAATATAACTGATTTACCACTCTGAGTCTATCTGAATGTACATTACTGAGAGCTGACGTGAGATCAGTTCAAGGGAATGCAACCAAATAAGAATATCCAAAACCCCAATTAGCTACAGGAAGGCTCCTTCCACCTTGAGTAAGACACTACAACAACTGCACACCTATATATACAGGAAGGGTTCTTCCTACCGACACACAAGCAGCCTCTCATAATAATTGTGTTCTCAGAGTGTGTAACCATTGCGATGACAGTCCTCTCCGCTCTGGTTGACAGGTAGAGCAGATGAGGAATGAACTCCTGCAGGAGAGGGCTGGCAGACAGGACCTGGAGTGTGACAAGATGACTCTGGAGAGACAGGTACACACTGCTCTGTTCTGCCCACTCCTTCCTCCCTTTCTGTCTGGGGGGAAACAACAGCAGTCTATCTGTGAAAAGTACATTAGGCTCATACCAAAACATGCACTCATCTAATCCATCTCTGTCTTTTATCTTTCCTTCTCTGTCTCCATCTCTATACTCCTGCTCTGAAAATGGTCTTGTTGACCAAAACATTAGCTAAATAAAGTAGGATTAAGACTGCGTATCAAAGTTGTTTCTCACACTGTTTCTAACAGAACAAGGACCTGAAGAGCAGAATAGCCCATCTGGAGGGCTCCCAGAAGTCTAACAAGGAGGGCCTGGTTAGCCAGCTGGAGAGCCGGATCCAGGAGCTGGAGGAGAGGCTGGAGGGAGAGGAGCGGTATGGTTAAGGTTGGGGTGGGGATGGGTTCCTAGCGAGAGATGGGGTTGGGGTTGGTTTGGGTTCCTAGAGAGAGATGGGGTTGGGGTAGGGATGGGTTCCTAGCGAGAGATGGGGTTGGGGTAGGGATGGGTTCCTAGCGAGAGATGGGGTTGGGGTAGGGATGGGTTCCTAGCGAGAGATGGGGTTGGGGTAGGGATGGGTTCCTAGCGAGAGGTGGGGTTGGGGTAGGGATGGGTTCCTAGCGAGAGATGGGGTTGGGGTAGGGATGGGTTCCTAGCGAGAGGTGGGGTTGGGGTAGGGGTTGGAGGGAGAAGAGAGGTCCTGCTACAGGGACCAGTGCTGCCTACAGACTCATTACAGAAGCTGTCTGGCTTTCATAGTAATTAGGTCACATTGCACATTCCTTGGTTCATTGGGTTGGTTAGTTTAGTTTTACATTCTTAGGTCATACTGCATACTATGTGTAGATGTATGCAGTATGGCCAATTACCTTGTGGTTTCCAGAGCGTTCTATGTACTGCTACAGTATGTGACATGTAGCAGATCGGTAGTCTTACCCATGGTGCTGTGTTTTCTAGGGACCGTGCCAACCTGCAGCTGGTGAACCGGAGGCTGGAGAGGAAGGTGAAGGAGATGATGATGCAAGTTGATGAAGAGCACCACTCACTGCAGGATCAGAAGGACCAGGTCAGGATGCAACATGCACACATATATACACACACACACACACACACACAGCTGTGTTAACCCTTGGTGTTCCTCTTGCAGCTGAACCTGCGTCTGAAGGCCCTGAAGAGGCAGATGGACGAGGCGGAGGAGGAGATTGACCGGCTGGAACACGGCAAGAAGAAGCTGCAGAGAGACCTGGATGAACAGCAGGAGGCCAACGAGCAGCTCCAGAGCCAGCTCAAATCCCTGCGTAGCGAGATGAGGTAAAAATGCTAAATACACACAGCTAACAGAAGACGCTAAGAACATGCTCATTCTGCTTTGGTATTTGTTCACCTAGTTAATTGTAATGCAGCTCTAGCCAGCTGAAGCGAACAGCGTGCACCAAGAGATTCCACAGTGTAAAGCACATGCTTATGAAGTTTCACAGGGCCACGCACATTATGTAAATCCACTGTAAAACATCTGAACATATTCCCTTCCACTGCTCTAGGGTATTACTCACACCTTCCTGAACAATGTAGTCTAACACGAACATAGTCAAATGCAATGTGTGTAGGCTTTAGCCCACTTTCTCTCAAACTGTAACTCTTTCATACTGTGTAAACTACCTCACCCAGCCCTCCACCCAGAATAACACTAGTTTCCCCTCCCTGAAGGCGTAAGACTAACTCTGCTCCTCTGGACGACGATGATGAGGATGACATCAGCACGGACGGAGAGACCTACTTCCGCTCTTCATCTGGCTATAAACGCTCCTCTAGCCAAGACAACATCGTATCAACATTCTGTTTGTGAACCAACACAATGAAGACAATGTTACTAAAACTACAGAAGGACCAAGTGGACTGACTCCTATTCAGAGAGACCACTTTCAGGTCATGATGTGCTTTTGGAAAACTGGTCAAATAGCATAGTGATGTGTGTTTGCTCTTCCTTTCACAGTACATAGATTAATTACAATGTATTGTAAATGATTGATTATAATTTAGCAATAGTTGAATTATCAGCACAATTTCTAAGTTTTAAGTTAATCATTGCACGTGTCTTCTTACCATTTATGAATGATCCAGCAATGAGATGTAAAGGGAATCCTGTAATGCACTGTAAAGGACAGCATTCTGTAACCTCTTATGCCTTTTTGAAATGTATTAATCCCTCACTAGATTTTATATCCTTAATCAAATATGTCAAGCCGCTTATCAAGTCTGATAGAAACAAATGTAATTTGAAACATTCATTTTTTGTAGTGTGCATTAGAATATCAATTCAATTTTGTAATGAAGTCAGGCAGAGTGTAAGGTCTTAAATTGATTTGAGTGAAATATTTGCTATTTATTTACTGTTGAATATATGAAGAAATGGCTGAATGGAGGGCAATATGTTGTTAGGGAAATTTGTATGAGGGATTCCTCTTTATACAGATGCTTTTTTGTGTCTTAAAAAAAACAACCTGAATAAGGAATAGTAATCCATCCATAATGTTAGCGTGGTCTACAGAAAACATCTCTGTTTTATCCCTTCTGTTTTCAGGTTTATGACACCTGACCTATTGCAGGATTCAACCCTGCCTTTATTAAAATAAGATACAGTAGAACTTTTATAAAGACTGGTTAGATCACCGTTCTCAAATCAAGGTTCTACTGTGTATTTTTAGTTGGGCTTTTCTACTAACTACAGGGACTGCTCTGTTACTCCTGAGATTATTGTTTAAATCGTCAATTGTCCATTTTTTTTTTGCATTATAGTAATTAACACATTCCTTACTTTTGCTTAAAAGTGATTCATCTCTGTATTTCATAGAAATATGACTTCTACCAGAAACATGTTACAATGTGAGAAGAAGCTATTTATGTTTATGGTATATCCTCCAAGAACTAAACAGTGTTAATATTGGACATACGAGTCAATCTACTGTAAAATGAACAATATTTTTTGTTGTTGAATACCTGTGTTTGTATTTGCTATGTGGATCTGTGGGGAGCATATTAATATGCTATATGACCATACAGTCAGTACCTGTTATAAGCATCTGTTGTGCCTATATATTATCTGTTGGAGGGGACTGTCCTCTGTTATGCAAGTTTATATGATGAGGGACTTTCTACAGGTGAGCTGTATTGACAATCGATCTGTTTAGCTACACTGTGATGATTTGCACTGTCCGAGGGATTATTTCTGAAGGCGTCCAAGGCTGTTGCCATGTGGAATGAAGAAGAGGCCTTTGGCTGTGTGCCTCCTCCGGGCGTTTTGGAGTGGGGGGGTTGGGAAGAAATACTGCCGCTACCTCTCTGTATGTACACATCTGTACTTAGCTGAGACAAAAAACCCTGCTAAAATGAAATAAAGTTATCCTTAGTTAATCTCACATGCGTATTGTCTCTGTAAATCATACTGCTGATCACATCTGTCTCTTCTAATCTATTTAGGTACACAAAATAAGCAACTTTGGAGAGTGTTTAGTTGTATGAGGAAGTTGAAAGGATTGACCTCAGTGGTACGTCAATGCTTTATGATCCTCTCAGTGTGACCTCATTCATCCTACTTATTATTTTATCGTCTGGCCAAAGCAGCTGTGTCAATATCAGCCCCCCATATTTAATATGGAACTCAGTGGGCCAGTATTTTCCTGCTGAAGCCTATTGATCCTGTGTCCAGCATCTGACACCAAAGTACAGCAGGGCAGGTCCTCCAAAATCTCAGGGGTAAAGGACATGATTGATCCCTTGTGTTAAAGAGATATGCACCCTCCCACCATATGTGGAAACCAGGCTGCATTAGGAGATATGACTTCATTATTTTTTTTAATGAATTTTACAGTTGACTACAGAGGAAGAAAGGGTGCAGAGACAAGGCTTTCTTATCTTCTCAGCAAGGCTGGCAGGTCATTGTTCCCAGGTCGTGACCTGCATTTGTCACCATTCTGTGGAGAACAAACAAATCAACCTTTTAAATGCATGGGGATCATCTCTGGCCCCTCTGCAAGCCCAAGCAGCATACACACTGGGAGTGCACTGCTCGGGGTGGGGCTTTTGTGAGGGCTTTACAGAATGACCATTCTTGAAATTCTTGTCCTGTGCTTGGTTGAACTCATGCAGTAATTGGTGAAAGAGGGAAGTGGGGAGCGGGAAACTGTTATGAGGTAGTAACTTTACAATTACAAAATATTAAGCTGTCGTGGTTGGTGGCAGTGGTGATTTTCTGTTAAAAGTATTGTACCATGATTTCAGACACTTTTTTTTTTAGTTCGGGTCTCAATTGTATAACTTTTATAATTTTTTAGTTGAGATTGAAGAATATCTTGTTCTTTCAGATAATATTGAACAATGAAAAGAAGTGGTCCGACCAACTATTTATAACTTTCTCAAAACTGTACATGGTACTCTGCTGCCCTCTAGCTGTAGAAATGCTAAAGGCACACGTTAGAAGGTACAACATCCGGAATGTTGGCTTTGTTTTGTCTCCTGTAATTTGTGTTCTCACATCCTCTTGATATTATTCTCTAAACTGGTAAAATGCATGCTTGCCTGTTGGTGAGATGGGAAGGAAGCATGACATGGTAAAGATGAAGAGGGGCCATTATTATCCACCCATTGTTTTAGATGGGGCAAGAAGTACATGAGTATGGAGGGAGGGAGGTCCAGATTTCAGAGAATGTTTCATTTTTCAAATGCCTGAAACAGCTTTTTCCTGCAGTCTTGTCATTTTAATAATGCACATTGATTCTTTAAGAACTTTTATGCCTTATGAGTTTAGTACAACTACCACTGGGATGTAGTATCATAACCAAATAATTAAAGCAATTTTAGTGTCTTCTAAAGTCTAGAAACCTTGCCAGCAGGCATGACAGCTAAAATAGTTAGACAGGCTACTCTAACTTGATTGATAGCCTGATGGCTTGGTAGCGAGTTATGAAGTTGGGAGATTGGGAACCTATCTAGGTGGCTAGCTAAAGTCAACTTCATAAAATTGCTAGGTGGCTAGTATTACAGAGAAACAACAAAACATTTTTGTTTAATTTATTCATCAATAAAAAAATCAATAGGCTACATAGCTTGAGCAAACAAATTCATAGACATACAGTACCAGTCAAAGTTTGAACACAGCTACTCATTCCAGGGTTTTTCTTTAGTTTTACTATTTCTACATTGTAGAATAATAGTGAAGACATCAAAACTATGAAATAACACATATGGAATCATGTAGTAACCAAAAAAGTGTTAAACAAATAAAAATATATTTTAGATTTTTGATTCTTCAAAGTATCGCCGTGTCTCCAGCCAGCTGGAACCATATGATCACTCGGCTATGCATGCCTCTCCCTAATGTCAATATGCCTTGTCCATTGCTGTTCTGTTTAGTGATTATTGTCTTATTTCACGGCAGAGCCTCTAGCCCTGCTCAATATGCCTTAGCTAACCCTTCAGTTTCACCTCCCACACATGCGGTGACATCACCTGGTTTAAATTATGTTTCTATAGACAATATCTCTCTCATCTTCACTCTATGCCTAGGTTTACCTCCACTGTATTCACATCCTAATATACCTTTGTCTGTACATTATGCCTTGAATATATTGCGCCCAGAAACCTGCTCCTTTTACTTTCTGTTCCGAACGTACTAGACGACCAGTTCTTATAGCCTTTAGCCGTACCCTTAACCTACTCCTCCTCTGTTCCTCTGGTGATGTAGAGGTTAATCCAGGCCCAGCAGTGCCTAGCTCTACTCCCATTCCCCAGGCGCTCTCATTTGTTGACTTCTGTAACCGTAAAATCCTTGGTATCATGCATGTTAACATTAGAAGCCTCCTCCCCAAGTTTGTTTTATTCACTGCCTTAGCATACTCTGCCAAACCGGATGTCCTAGCCGTGTCTGAATCCCGGCTTAGGAAGACCACCAAAACCCCTGAAATTTCCATCCCTAACTATAACATTTTCCGTCAAGATAGAACTGCCTAAGGGGGCAGAGATAGCCTGCAGAGTTATGTCATACTAATCCAGGTCTGTGCCCAAACAATTCAAGCTTCTACTTCTAAAAATCCACCTTTCCAGAAACAAGTCTCTCACTGTTGCCGCTTGCTATAGACCACCCTCTGTCCCCAACTGTGCCCTGGACACCATATGTGAATTGATTGCCCCCCATCTATCTTCAGAGCTCGTACTGCTAGGTGACCTGAACTTGGACATGCTTAATTAACACCCCGGCCATCCTACAATCTGAGATAGATGCCCTCAACCTCACACAAATTATCAATGAACCTACCAGGTACAACCCCAAATCCGTAAACATGGGCACCCTCCTTAATATCATCCTAACCAACTTGCCCTCCAAATACACCTCTTCTGTCTTGAACCAAAATTTCAGCGATTACTGCCTCATTGCCTGCATCCTTAAAGGGTCTGTGGTCAAATGACCACCCCTCATCACTGTCAAACACTCCCTATAACACTTCAGCGAGCAGGCCTTTCTAATCGACCTGTCCCGGGTATCCTGGAAGGATATTGACCTCATCCCGTCAGTAGAGGATGCCTGGTTATTCTTTAAAAGTGCCTTCCTCACCATCTTAAATAAGCAGGCCCCTTTCAAAAAAATGTAGAACCAGGAACAGATATAGTCCTTGGTTGACTCCAGACCTGACTGCCCTTGACCAGCACAAAAACATCCTGTGGCGTACTGCATTAGCATCAATTTATATTGGCCAGGTCGCAGTTGTAAATGAGAACTTGTTCTCAACTAGATTGGGCCTCCCAGGTGGCGCAGTGGTTAAGGGCGCTGTACTGCAGCGCCAGCTGTGCCATCAGAGTCCCTGGGTTCGCGCCCAGGCTCTGTCGTAACCGGCCGCGACCGGGAGGTCCGACCGGGAAGCACAATTGGCCTAGCGTCGCCCGGGTTAGGGAGGGCTTGGTCGGTAGGGGTGTCCATCGCGCACCAGCCCACTGTGGCGGGCTGGGCGCAGTGTGCGCTAACCAAGGTGGCCAGGTGCACGGTGTTTCCTCCGGCGCATTGGTGCGGCTGGCTTCCGAGCGTGCTGTGTTAAGAACCAGTTGGGTTGTGTATCTGAGGATGCATGACTTTCAACCTTCGTCTCTCCCGAGCCCGTACGGGAGTTGTAGCGATGAGACAAGATAGTAAGTAGCTACTACAACAATTGGATACCACGAAATTGGGGAGAAAAAGGGGTAAAATTCAACAACAAAAAAATTATTTAAAAAAAATTAATAATAATAATAGTGACAGAGTGATATTCTGTGTATAGTGTTGGGTGATTGTGAAGGACAGGTCATCTGATGCATCTGACTTCATCACTGGTGTGTGTGGGTCATTGTCCTGTTGAAAAACAAATGATAGTCCCACTAAGCACAAACCATATGGAATGCTGTGGAATAACCATGCTGGTTAAGTGTGCCCTGAATTGTAAATAAATCACAGACCTTTTGCAGAATATCACTCTGTCCCTGATGTTTTTCTTGGAGAGAAGTGGCTTCTTTGCTGCCCTTCTTGACACTAGGCCATTCTCCAAAAGTCTTCGTCTCACTGTGCGTGCAGATGCACTCACACCTGCCTGCTGCCATTCCTGAGCAAGCTCTGTACTGGTGGCGCCCCAATCCCGCAGCTGAATCAACTTTAGGAGACGGTCCTGGCGCTTGCTGGACTTTCTTGGGCCCCCTGAAGCCTTCTTCACAACAATTGAACCGCTCTCCGTGAAGTTCTTGATAAATGGTTGATTTAGGTACAATCTTACTGGCAGCAATATCCTTGCCTGTGAAGCCCTTCTTGTGCAAAGCAATGATGACAGCACATGTTTCCTTGCAGGTAACCATGGTTGGCAGAGGAAGAACAATGATTCCAAGCACCACCCTTCTTTTGAAGCTTTCAGTCTGTTATTCAAACTCAATCAGCATGACAGGGTGTCCTCATCAACCCTCACACCTGTGTTAACGAGAGAATCACTGACATGATGTCAGCTGGTCCTTTTGTGGCAGGGCTGAAATGCAGTGGAAATGTTTTGGGGGGATTCAGTTCATTTGCATGGCAAAGAGGGACTTTGCAATTCATCTGATCACTCTTCATAACATTCTGGAGTATATGAAAATTGCCATCATACAAACTGAGGCAGCAGACTTTGTGAAAATGTATATTTGTGTCATTCTCAAAACTTTTAGCCATGGCTGTACACACCCCTGAGGGGCCCCAGTGTTAACGATCAGGGTGGCAGACGGGTTGTTGCTTACTCTTACCACCTGGGGGCGGCCCATCAGGAAGTCCAGGGAGAGGTTCGGGAGAGACGAAGGTTGAAGGTCATGCGTCCTCCGATACACAACCCAACCAAGCTGCACTGCTTCTTAACACAGCGCGCATCCAACCCGGGAAGCCAGCCGCACCAATGTGTCGGAGGAAACACCGTGCACCTGGCAACCTTGGTTAGCGTGCACTGCGCCCGGCCTTCCACAGGAGTCGCTGGTGCGCGATGAGACAAGGATATCCCTACCGGCCAAGCCCTCCCTAACCCGGACGACGCTATGCCAATTGTGCGTCGCCCCACGGACCTCAGATGAGACTAGAATTGAGCTTTTTGGCCATCAAGGAAAACGCTATGTCTGGCGCAAACCCAACACCTTTCATCACCCCGAGAACACCATTCCCACAGTGAAGCATGGTGGTGGCAGCATCATGCTGTGGGGATGTTTTTCATTGGCAGGGACTGGGAAACTGGTCAGAATTAAGGAATGATGGATTGCGCTAAATACAGGGAAATTCTTAACGGTAACCTGTTTGTCTTCCAGAGATTTGAGACTGGGACGGAGGTTCACCTTCCAGCAGGACAATGACCCTAAGCATACTACTAAAGCAACACTTGAATGGTTTAAGAGGAAACACTTAAATGTCTTGGAATGGCCTAGTCAAAGCCCAGACCTCAATCCAATTGAGAATCTGTGGTATTACTTAAAGATTGCTGTACACCAGCGGAACCTATCCAACTTCAAGGAGCTGGAGCAGTTTTGCCTTGAAGATTGGGCAAAAATCCCAGTGCCTAGATGTGCCAAGCTTATAGAGACATACCCCAAGAGACTTGGAGCTGTAATTGCTGCAAATGGTGGCTTTACAAAGTATTGACTTTGGGGGGTGAATAGGTATGCACACTTAAGTTTTCAACTTTGTCTTATTTCTTGTTTGTTTCACAATAAAAAATATTTTGTATCTTCAAAGTGGTAGGCATATTGTGTAAATCAAAAGATACAAACCCCCCAAAAATCTATTTTAATTCCAGGTTGTATGTCAACAAAATATGAAAAATGCCAAGGAGTGAATACTTTCGCAAGCCACTGTATAGCCTTGTTATTGTTATTCTAATTGTGTTACTTTTTATTATTACTTTGTATTTTAGTCTACTTGGTAAATATTTTCTTAACTCTTCTTGAACTGCATTGTTGGTTAAGGGCTTGTAAGTAAGCACTTCACGATAAAGTCTACACTTGTATTCGGCGTATGCAACAAATAAAGTTTGATTTGATTTTAATCAAGTGCCTTCCAGAAGCAAGACACTAAGATTACAATCAACACACCTTACCTGACATATAGTACTCATGGGATAGTGAAATATGGCATCTGAGTTTGATACATGACTGTGTTACTTTAATAAGTGATCTGTATAGCATGAAAGGGTGGCCATACTAGGTGGCTGGTTGACTGATTGCAGAAGTTAACAAAACCATTTGTTTGTTGTGTGGTTAATGGTTAACCTAAACATGTGGAAATAGCACTCATACTATTCAGAGAATTGACTTACTTTACATATTGGCACATCTTTGTTGAAACATATTTCAGTTGAACTTTTCTATGCCTCCACTCATTGCCTATGTATAACATGACCTGTTACACAATTGGTTTTACTATGAGACCAAAGAAAATACCCTGAACATTAGTTTAGTTTCTATGTGTCTGTTTCTGCTGAGGGAGGACATAGAGTTGTGACCATATCAATGCCAGGAATGTGATCCCCCATTGTGACATAGAGAAATGTGTTAACTACTTTATGCATTTTTCTCAGGGAAGTTACAGTAGTGTATTTATCTGTATTTTCACATTCACTGCAAACTCTGGAAGGATCAGCAACCCCTCTTTGTCAAAACCTCCTCCCATAATGATCAAATATCCCCTGTCACTTTTTAAATGAGCAGCTTACCATATCATCAACACATTTCACCCCAAGCCTTAATAAAACACTATCGAAACCTGAATATAAGCAAACAGATCTGTTTGCTCATATTCAGGTTTCGATACAACCTTACTGTAATTCAACTCACACATGATTACCCACAAACCATTCAATCTCTATACTGCAGACACTCAATACTTCTACAGAACCAGAAGCAGTCCTGCCTAGCCTGGCTACCTACAGTAATGACCTGCCATGAGAGAGAATATAATGTGTCTCTCTAGCCCAGTTTATACCTTGTGCTAACATGCATCCTTTGTCCTGATCTTGTCCACATTCTGAATGTGCACACATTTTTAAGACAGGTGTAGACGATTAAAGAACGCATTGTGATCTGAATACCGCCTCTGGACGTAGTCAGGGACCCATTGTATCTCGATATCAGTCAAGTGTAAACAGATCTGGATGGTCAAACCATTTACCACTAGAAAGGGCCTGGCCTCGAGGGACCCCCCTTCGAGCAAGTGATGAGTCTTTTGGACGTGAACATTCTGACAGTCTAATAAATACATTTCATATATGCTATTGCAAAAATAATCATTGGTTGTGTTTATAAAGGTCTTAGGTAATATTAAAATATGAAAGAAAATGTATTTAAAATAAAACAATTTAATGTAACTGCATACAATAAGTACAAATTAAAAAACACTTATACACCACAATTCAGTACACCACAACAAAGATCATGAATTAATTATTCATTTGTTAAGGGCAGGTCTTCAACAACATTTTTTAACATTTATTTTCTTCTGAAGAACAGAATGGCATATTTTGAATTTAAATATATTACAGTACTTTGAGTGTTTTGCATACAGGGAGGCCCCAAGAAATCTGATCACAATGTGGACACGTTGGACGGATAAGAGACACATTTTAAAACCATGTGTAAATCTGAACAACTTTGATCAGATAGTGATTTGATCATATTGATCAGATCACAAAACCCACAGGTTTGGGCATGGTGTAAACGGGGCTTTGTAAACGGGGCTATGTGCCATAGAGCTCCACCTGTCCATGATTGTGAGGGCCCACCCTGTGACAGCCCAACCCAGGTGGGAGGCGCAGAGCAAGAGAGTGGGTGAAATGTGGCCCGACAGGTCTGATGGGAGGCTCAGGGAAAGAGAGAGAGAGAGAGAGAGAGAGGCAGTCAGCCAGGTGGAGTCAGGTGCTGTCTACAGTCTGGGCTGGGACAGTGTCATAGTTCTATACAGTAGCAGAACAGTAGGGATTGTGTGGAGCTGGTCTGTAGTCTAGCCCCTGACTGACTGACTGACTGACTGACTGACTGACTGACTGGCACTCAACAGGAATACCAGGCCTTGTTCATCAACTGGAAAATGAATTCTACATAACACTGAAGAGAGAAACTTGTCAGAGTGGATCTTTCTTTCCCCTCCCCTCTTGTTCATTCACTCTCTAGTCTCTCACACAGTGGCTGGAGCTGGGGGCTGTGTGAGTTTGTACAGTAGTCCAGAAAGAGAGTGAGAGGAAGAGAGGGAGGGTGAGAGGAAAGGAGATAACAGGGGAGTGGACAGAGGCCAGTGGAGACATGCTACGCTACAGCTCACCAGGATCGGTCACCACCACCGAGGACAGTCCAGAGCAGCCCAGTGAGGTAAGGAGCCCCAGGGGGCCACTCTGTCCCAGGATAGAACCCAAACATCACTCATTCGCCTGTCAGATGAGTAGCATGGCGTGTTGGTTTGTGTAAGTCAGTGTGTCTGTAGACTATCTGGTGTTTGTTTGCTTTTGTCTCCGCTCCCCCCACTCCCCGTTCACTTTTTTCCCTCTCAATCTGTTTTCCTCATGTCTGGCAGCTCAAGGCTAGTTTTCGTAGCATGTCTACATCACAACTAATCATTCTCACTTTTTGAGTGTTGCCGGTATGTTGGAATTTTACATGTGGCTCAGGGATACGTGTATCTGTTTGAGCTTGTAATGAGAGCCGAGTATCTGGGAGGCAGGGCTGTCATGTTTATTTGATCAGCCCAGAGCGCAAAGCAGACAGCGTCTTTAAACTGCCAATAAAAGCCATTCTCACAGCTAATGAAGTGACACCAAAGGATTTATAGCCAACATAAAAGCCAACATGGAGTTGAATTAATCCTTATGATGATTACAGCGTCATGTTTCACTCTCAACCAAGAGATTGCTTTAGCAATTACAGTATGTTAATCAGCTCCTAGGGCACCTTGGTTCTAAAGGGATGTGTTGAACTTGTAAACAAGATAGTGCTAGGATGAAGTGGTATAAGGCATATTGATGCTGTTACCTCATTGCAGTTACATTTGCATAAGTTTTGTTTGTGGTGTCACAGTCTATAATTATAAATACTGATGGTGACCTGTTGTATTTGGACCCCATCAGAAACATTCCACTGCTTATTGTAACACAACAATCAGGCTCATTACAACACAAATGTTGTGTCTCACATGCTAGATCACATTATATATGAACCGATCCATTTTTATGTCATAAAGAGTGACACTGGGTAACACAACACATTTGAGTTTTCATCCAACTATGACATTGATTACTGATGCATGAGCTTGAACTGAGTGACCTTGACATTTTATTTTTATGTCTGTGTGTGTTTCTATCTGTTTTTGATTGCCCCAGAGGAGGATCCGGCGACTCAGACTAACTCTTCATACAGGAGACAATGGACAGAATGAGACCAAGAAACCAACCTCAGACACAGTGAGTCTCAAAACGCACACCCAGTCAGCCTCACACACCCAGTCAGCCTCACACACCCAGTCAGCCTCACACACCCAGTCAGCCTCACACGTCTTCATCTCCACCACCCTATGGAGCCTGGATTTATCTTTTCTCTCTCTCCCCTCCCTTAATCGTTGCTTCCTCAACCTGTAGTCTGTATGCTCTGCCTCTCTCCCTTTCTTATTCACAGCCCTCTCTATCCCTCAAACACACTCAAGTCAGGTGAGAATTGTGAAGTAGGAACCAGCTTTGATTCAGTTCTAGAAACATTCCATGGACTGTAGCATAGTGGTTAGAGTGTTGGACTAGTAACTGGAAGGTTGCAAGATTGAATCCCCGACTTGACAAGGTAAAAATCTATTGTTCTGCCCCTGAACAAGGCAGTTAACCCACTGTTCCTAGGCCGTCATTGAAAATAAGAATTTGTTCTTAACTGACTTGCCTAGTAAAATAAAGGTAAAAAAAACTGTTTACACAATACAGAGACGAGGAAAAGGTGGAACCACTGAGATTTACTGCTGTTACATTATCTGGGCTGTTGGTTATGCAATTGTATCCACACAGGGGTGTGTACAGTACATACTGTAATGAGTGCACTGAGAGTCGGGAAGCAAGTTCAGGGAGTGAGTGTTTTAACAACGCACAGACATGAAAACAGAGTCAATAACACCTGAGGAAAGGGGAGTGACC
The DNA here is from genome assembly GCF_057628025.1 of Oncorhynchus mykiss. NCBI lineage: Eukaryota > Metazoa > Chordata > Actinopteri > Salmoniformes > Salmonidae > Oncorhynchus > Oncorhynchus mykiss. The sequence goes on along the minus strand of NC_143027.1, from coordinate 68,045,345 downwards.
GATATAGAGAAGATAATCAAGGAGGTGATGGAGTCCAGGTGAGTGTCATGAGGCGCAGGTGCGCAAGACGATGGTGACATGTGTGCTGGCAGCCTGATGACCTAGAGGCCGGAGAGGGAGTATACATGACACATACACAGCTGTGTCTGATTTTCACAGTACGCTGCACAAAGTTAGGAGCTGCGTGTCCATTTTCATCTACAGTAGAACTCTCTTCAGCATGCACAAGCCGAGCTGACAACAGGATTACACAAAACCGCATACTGTTGTCTGTTTTCAGATGCCGTATATCATATATAATGTACACGACACATGATAACATCATACTGTAACATTTTGTTGGTCGTCTTATACAAATGTTTAGCCAATAAACAATCACTAAACAATCACGGAACTCTTTTTAATTACATGGTACCTACTTAGTACACATGGGTAGCCTACGTCATAATAAAGGCAGGCATGTTGTTTGCCAGAGGTGGTTCGCCGTTTTGCTCTGTTTGTGTTGAGAAGCTGTGGTCTGGCAAAGTTACATCAGCTAGTTTGTAATGTAAGTGTTTGACAGCACACAGTGTGCTGCTTAGAATCACATTGAGGTTAGGTGAAGAATGATTCGGTCGCTCCTCCACAGAGACTGAGATAGTGACAGAAAGCAGAGAGATAGGTCCATGCTGTTCTTTGTACCTTGTACACTGTTTCTCTAACCTGCCCCACCCCTTTGCCATCACAGTTCAGCTGATAGCAGCGTGATTAATGGTGTAATCTGATGGTGTTTCCCTTCAGAAAGCTGTGCATGTTTACAGCATTACTACTGATGAAAGACGACAGCCAGGTCAGGGTTGAACAATGAGCAGCACATAGAAGAACAACGTTGGGTCCTAGTTAATTAGGACCCAGAGTTTTTCCTGGTCTAGTTATGTGGTCTGGAAATACTCAGGGCCCTGCTGATGATACTTCACATCTGTGCCAGTCGTATGAGGCCCGTGCCACTCTGCCATGGTCAGCTATGCGCTCCAGACTGCAATGTGGTATCAGTCTGTGCTGAAGCTAGGCCCACTTAACGAGCCACCCAGCACTAACAAGAGCAGCGCTCTGGAGCGGCCAGGACATATCGCACATTACATTAATAATTATCCCAGCCCATTAACTTCAGAGGCCTTTACAGATAGAACATAAACAGAGGATTAGTATGTAAGGACGCACAGTGGGAAAGGAGGAGAGAAGGATGTTCAAAGTGACCCCCCCCCCCCCTCCAACCACATCCCCTCTAGCTTCCCTTTATCTATTGACTTAGCAGGCATGTTGAAGGCAGCTGACATAACTCTTCCCTTGTTGTCAGGGTTTCATTCAATAATGGCAATTCAGCATTCATCAGTACAGTACTTTGAGGGAATCAAACAATAAGCAGATGATGTCACTACGAAAATAAAGGTCAGCATCAAACATGGAGAGCGACTATCGTAAAAGTCTGTGGGCTGTCCTTGACACTAGATTATTTGACTGTTGAACTCACTGTATGTAGATGTTATCTTCAGAGGAATTGAAAATATAGGTAACAATAGGGAACACTCCCATATTGTGCACATATTCTTGGTTTGTTAGTCATTTGGAAGTGAAACCTGGGTAGCAGGAGACAAAAAGACTGTGGTGTCGCAAAGAGATGGAGAAGACGAAGAAAGAAAACACATCTGACAAGATAGTTATGTGAAGGAGGGAGGAAACATCTTACATTTAAGTCGGAGATATCATGTTTTGGAAAAGGACAATGACGAAAGTGGTGATCTACCATGAAATTAAAAAGGGCGTGTCCTGTAACCCGACACTCCGTGTGAGACAGGCTTATCAGTGACTCTGACCTGGATGTGGTGTAATGCATCTGCTCCATGTGAACTGCCTGGAACTGTGGCACAGAGGTGCTAGACTGAAAGTTTATACGCCTGCAATGTAAGACCCCCACTGCCACAATGGGCTTGAGTCAAAGGATGGTGTTTTTAAAGTTAAGGCATTTTAATCAAATGGGTTACATTAGCAAATCTTTTTAATTCTACATGACATGTCCTGTAAGTTCCACATACAGTTGAAGTCTGAAGTTTACATACACCTTAGCCAAATACATTTAAACTCAGTTTTTCACAATTTCTGACATTTAATCCTAGTAAAAATTCCCTGTCTTAGGTCAGTTAGGATCACCACTTTATTTTAAGAATGTGAAATATCAGAACAATAGTAGAGAATATGATTTATTTCAGCTTTTATTTCTTTCATCACATTCCCAGTGGGTCAGAAGTTAACATACACTCAATGAGTATTTGGCAGCATTGGCTTTAAATTGTTTAACTTGGGTCAAATGTTTTGGATAGCCTTCCACAAGCTAATAAGTTGGGTGAATTTTGGCCCATTCCTCCTGACAGAGCTGGTGTAACAGAGTCAGGTTTGTAGGCCTCCTTGCTCGCACACGCTTTTTCAGTTATGCCCACACATTTTCTATAGGATTGAGGTCAGGGCTTTGTGATGGTCACTCCAATACCTTGACTTTGTTGTCCTTAAGCCATTTTGCCACAACTTTGGAATTATGCTTGGGGTCATTGTCCATTTGGAAGATGCATCTGCGACCAAGCTTTAACTTCCTGACTGATGTCTTGAGATGTTGCTACAATATAGCCACATCATTTTCCTACCTCATGATGCCATCTATTTTGTGAAGTGCACCAGTCCCTCCTGCATCAAACCACCCCCACAACATGATGCTGCAACCCCCATGCTTCAAGGTTGGGATGGTGTTCTTCGGCTTGCAAGCCTCCCCATTTTTCTTCCAAACATATCTTAATTATTATTATTTATTTTTTTGCCCCTTTTTCTGCCCAATTTCGTGGTATCCAATTGTTCCTCCAAACATATCAATGGTCATTATGGCCAAACAGTTCTATTTTTGTTTCATCAGACCAGAGGACATTTCTCTAAAACGTACGATCTTTGTCCCCATGTGCAGTTGCAAACCGTAGTTTGGCTTTTTTACGGCGGTTTAGAAGCAGTGGCTTCTTCCTTGCTGAGCGGCCTTTAGGTTATGTCGATATAGGACTTGTTTTACTGTGGATATAGATACTTTTGTACCGGCTTCCTCCAGCATCTTCACAAGGTCCCTGCTGTTGATCTGGGATTGATTTGCACTTTTCGCATTAAAGTACGTTCATCTCTAGGAAACAGAACGTGTCTCCTTCCTGAGCGGTATGACGACTGCGTGGTCCCATGGTGTTTATACTTGCGTACTATTGTTTGTACAGATGAACGTGGTACCTTCAGGCGTTTGGAAATTGCTCCCCAAGGATGAACCAGGCTTGTGGAGGTCTACAATTTGTTTCTGAGGTCTTGGCTGATTTCTTTTGATTTTCCCAGGATGTCAAGCAAAGAGGCACTGAGTTTGAAGGCAGACCTTGAAATACATCCACAGGTACACCTCCAATTGACTCAGATGATGTCAATTAGCCTATCAGAAGCTTCTAAAGCCATGACATAATTTTCTGGAATTTTCCAAGATGTTTAAAGGCACAGTCAACTTAGTGTATGTAAACGTCTGACCCACTGGAATTGTGATACAGTGAATTATAAGTGAAATAATCTGTCTGTAAACAATTGTTGGAAAAACGACTTGCGTCATGCTCAAAGTAAATGTTCTAATTGACTTGCCAGAACTATAGTTTGTTAACAAGAAATTTGTGGAGTGGTTGAAAAACAAGTTTTAATGACTCCAACCTAAGTGTGTGTAAACTTCCGACTTCAACTGTACGTGTCCTAAGGAAAGGAAATAAAGCTCAGGGCACAAAGCAGAATTACAGAGGTATATAGCACAGTGGAGTTTCATTATGCAAGCAATTTTGATACACAGCCAAGCTTAGATAGCGTTATGTCAATTAAAGTAGTGAATAGTACAAGGTGCTATCTAGAACGTAAAATTATTATTCGGCTGTCCCAATAGGAGAACCCTTTGAAGAACCCTTTTTGGTTCCATGTAGAATCCTTTTGGTTCCAGGTAGAACCCTTTTGGGTCCCATGTAAAACCTTTTCCACAGAGGGTGAGAGTTCCCAAGAGTTCTACCTGGAACCAAAAAGGGTTCATCCCGTGGAGACAGCCGAAGAACCCTTTTGGAACCCTTTTCTTTCTAAGTGTAGAAGCAAATATTGCCCATTGCTTTCAATTTTGAGTTCTTCAGACTAGGCGTCTCTCATCTAGTTTTCCATGAATACATAACACTGTCAGTTCAGTAAGGGTCAAATTCCTTTGGCAGGACATTAAAACTGTTTTCACAGCCCCTTATCTGACTGGATAGAAGAAGAAAAATCTGTGTCTGTTGCAGCTACAGCTTCAAAGAATCCAGGACAAAACTGGAATAAATGCTCCCTCTGCAAACATGCTGAAACACCTATATTGTAATATTTAAAATGCAATAGAGGCTGACATATTGAGTTCTTTCAGAGGGTGTGTACAGTACTGGCCATAAAACATAATGCCGGCCATTCTTCTCTCCCATCTGTTGGAATTCACATTGCCTATTTGGAGCGCCTCATAATTTCTCGTCAGCCTGCTCTCTCTGTGGATTATCTGGTGTGGAAATGTGAAGCAACGTCGAGCTCAGGAGGCCATGAAACAACAGTGGCGTCATTGTTCCCCATCTCTTATCTCTGCTGGATGGGCGAAGGACACATTCTTTCTCTGGCTTGATGGGCTGCAGAGTAGATGTTTTGGCTGAAGTTCCTCTGAGCTAATATTTATTTAGTATAGAAGCTCCTATTTTCTCTTCTTAGAAACAAGAGCTTTTTATACAGTACCAGTAAAACGTTTGGGCACACCTACTAATTCCAGGGTTTTTCTTTATTTGTACTATTTTCTACATTGTAATAACACATATGGAATCATGTAGTAACCAAAAAAGTGTTAAACAAATCAAAATATATTTTATATTTGAGATTCTTCAAAGTAGCCAACCTTTGCCTTGATGACAGCTTTGCACACTCTTAGCATTCTCTCAACCAGCTTCATGAGGTAGTCATCTGCATTTCAATTAACAGGCGTGCCTTCTTAAAAGTTCATTTGTGGAATTTCTTTCCTTCTTAATGCATTTGAGCCAATCAATTGTGTTGTGACAAGGTAGGGGTGGTATACAGAAGACAGCTCTATTTGGGGAAATACCAAGTCCATATTATGTCAAGAACAGCTCAAAAAAGCAAAGAGATACGAAAGTCTGTCATTACTTTAAGACATGAAGGTCAGTCAATCCGGAGCATTTCAAGAACTTTGAAAGTTTCTTCAAGTACAGTCGCAAAAACAATCAAGCACTATGATGAAACTGTCTTTCATGAGGACCGCGAAAGGAAATGAAGACCCAGAGTTACCACAACTGCAGATGATAAGTTCATTAGAGTTATCTGAACCTCAGATTGCAACCCAAATAAATGCTTCACAGAATTTAAGTTACAGACACATCTCAACATCAACTGTTCAGAGGAGACTGTGCGAATCAAGCCTTCATGGTTGAATTGCTGCAAAGAAATGGTTACTAAAGGACACCAATAAGAGGAAGAGACTTGCTTGGGCCAAGAAACATGAGCAATGGACATTAGACCGGTGGAAATCTGTCCTTCGGTCTGATGAGTCCAAATTTGAGATTTTCGGTTCCAACCATCGTTTTTTTGTGAGACGCAGAGTAGGTGCACAGATGATCTCCGCATGGGTGGTTCCCATCATGAAGCATGGAGGAGGAGGTGTGATGGTGTGGAGCTGCTTTGCTGGTGACACTGACAGTGATTTATTTACAATTCAATGCTCACTTAACCAGCATGGCTACCACAGCATTCTGCAGCGATATGCCATCCCATCTGATTTGCGCTTAGTGGGACTATCATTTGTTTTTCAACAGGTCAATGACCACAAACACAAATAGCTGTGTAAAGGCTATTTGACCAGGAAGGAGAGTGATGGAGTGCTGCATCAGATGACCTGTCCTTCACAATCACCCGACCTCAACCCAATTGGGATGGTTTGGGATGAGTTGGACCGCAGAGTGAAGGAAAAGCAGCCAACAAGTGCTCAGCATATGTGGGAACTCCTTCAAGACTTCGAAAAATATTCCTCATGAAGCTGGTTGAGAGAATGCCAAGAGTGTGCAAAGCTGTCATCAAGGCAAAGGGTTGCTACTTTGAAAATCTAAAAAATATTGTTTAACACTTTTTTGGTTACTACATGATCCCATATGTGTTATTTCATAGTTTTGATGTCTTCACTATTATTTTACAATGTAGAAAATTGTAAAAAATTAAGAAAAGCCCTTGAATGAATAAGCATGTCCAAACTTTTGATTGGTACTGTATATCAATTACTATCCCGTGTTGTTGATGTCTGTCATCAAGGAGTGTCCAGAAACTAGGCTTCTCCTAGCTCTTTCCCCACAAAGCATTGCGGTAGTCCAAACTATTCTTTAAAAAATAAATGTATGGGTTATGACTAAGATGTGGTCTAGAAATGAGTATAATGACTGTTCCCAGTGATCAAAACTACAGTAGACTATTTTCAACAAAGATGGTAATCTGTCATCAACAGTTTGATGAGAACAGGTACATGATCCATGCATTTAATAATCTACCCTTTAGCCCATATCATTATCTGAAAGAGGGGAATGCATTGTGTACATTGAAGCATATCATTTGCAAACAAAATATTACAAGCATTCAGTGATAATCAGGTTACAGGGTTGTGATATATCTCCATACATTGTGAACACACAGTTTTTTTTTCTGTTTGTCTTCTCAGCAAGAGGAGAAGGTTGTCAACGGAACATGGAAGAAGAAGAACACACTCATCCAGAGAGAGAGGCCAGCTGGCAGTGAGTCACCTGTACAGGTAAACTACCACCACCGCAACATAAAAAGCTATCATGGTTTCCTACATAGAGGCTTTTGAAAGGGAAAGTTACAGAATGTTATGGTAAGAATATGGGAAGTAACTTCCTGAATTTGTGGTCAACTCTGCTATTGGCGTGTGAAACACAAATATGCAAACTATGCACTGTATATAAACAAGAACATTTAGAACCTTTTGTATTATCCTTGATATAACCTATCCTCAGATAATTCCAAGTATTGATTTCTGTGTATGTTAAACAAATGTTGTCGATGTGTAGTATTGGGTACAACCCTTTGCCTCTGGTAGAAACAGAGGTCATATGGACCTATGTGCACAACCTGGTCTCAGAGCATTTCGTATTATTCTGTACGTGAATTCGAGTCTCTCAATTGTTGTATGATATGTTATGTTTTGTATGGTATGTATTAATTTGGGGATATCCATCACCCACTTCAAATTACAATTCATATTATATGTTATGAATTTTCAAAACCTACAATATGTTAGGAATTTATTAAATGTATGATATGTTACGAATTCTAGCTAGGTGGCTAACGTTACCTAGCTAGCTAATGTTAGGTAGGCTGGAGTTAGGGTTGGGGTTAGGGTTAAGTGTAGGAGTTAGGTTAAAGGGTTAAGGTTAGGGTTATAGGAAGGATTAGCTGAAAGGGTTAAGGTTAAGGTTAAGGTTAGGGTTAGTGGAAGGGTTAGCTAAAAGGGCTAAAGGGAAGGGTTAGCCAACATGCTAAGTAGTTGCAAAGTAGCTAAAAAGTAGTAAGTAGTTGAAAGGTTGCGAATTAGCTAAAATGCTAAAGTTGTCCGTAATGAGATTTGAACTCGCAATCTTTGGATTGCTCGACATTTGCGTTATAAGCCCACCCACAATACTTTTGTGTTTGCCTTAAGTAACCATCTGACTTATGTAACCATACCAAACGTAACATATCATACTAATTTGAGTGTCCCAAATTTATCGTCAAAGGCAAACAGATTCACCTTCCATCGTTTATACTGGAGTCTGTGGCATAGTAGGGCGGGCCATTGTTTTGGCTCCTCTATTGTTGAATAATGTAGGGTAGATAACAGACTCAAATGTGGGCTGGCTGCCTGTCTGATCATAACAATGGAAACATATTGCTTCTTCACACAGTAAGACTTATTCATTGTGAGACTGATAAGATTCTGTATCTGTGTCACCCAGTGGATTCCTCTCATACTGTATGTTACTGTAAGATAACATAAAGGTGCTAGAGCCACTTCCTGATACTGCTGAGCTACAAAGGACCTGTGTCAGTGTGCACCTGTGCTCCTTAAGAGCCCTGTTGGAGAGGAACAATAGCAGGGAGACAGCAGGAGCTCATGTACTGGGTTGCAGAAATATGACACCCTCACTACACCCTGTTTCCATCTCTGCTTCCCAACCTCCAGATTCAAGTGCTCAGCAGCAATGCTCGAAATACCTGGGCATGCGCACATATGCAAACGCACAAACACTCACATAGAGGCGAACACACACACATCTACAGGCTGGTAGAAAGTCTGCCTAGATAGAAACCTGACCGGGTTGATCCTGTCTCCCTCAGCACCTCAGTGCAGCGACCAATGGGGAGCTAGAGACGTCGCTGCAGCGGCAGCACGGGCCCAAGGTGCACGGTGTGTTGCAGGGGACAGGCTCGGATAGACAGCAGGAAGTGATGGCGTGCGAGTGGTCTGTCAATCACCTGAGGGATGAGATGAGTTACATCAAGGAGGTGAGTGGAGATGGAGAAGATAACGATGAAGCTGATCCAAGTTAAGGAGTGTAAACAGAGCAGAGGCCTACAGTACAGTACACCTGACAGGCCTGCAGGGTATCCAAGAGCTAACACCAGGATTCTGTAACATGGACAATATTATAGATTTGCTAATTAAGCAATAAGGATGGATTACTTCAATCGTGTGTTATCTCTGTGCTGCACAGGTGCGAGATTCCCTGGAGAAGGTCAGAGAGCGGATGTACGGCCAGTTTGGAGGAATGCAACATTCGATGCAGAAACTATCACAAGACATCAGGGTAACTCAATACACAAAGGCACACATGACTAATAAGACAGCTAACAGCTTCTTATAAGCACAAAATGGATACAAAATCTGAGAATTGGGTGTGCCATGTGTGTCTCTCCAGACTGCCAACTCCCAGAGGAAGACTCTGGAGAAAGAGGTGAGGGTTCGGACTGCAGCCATGGACAACTTTGACCAGATGAACAGCTCCCTCATATCTGCCAACATCGACCTCCAGGTACAGGATCAACAACACTGTCAAACAGGCCTGTCACTGTCTCGTCACGGCCATCCCACTTGGCACCTATGTCAGTTCAATGTCTAGTTTTGATTTACATTTGTGAATTCAATGTGAAATCAACCAAAAATGTCACCCTGTATATTGGATTTAAGTTCAAAGTTGGGTGAAAAGAAGATGAGATTCCCGTACGTTGATGGCTTTTTGCAAATCCAATCAGTTTTCCACTTTTATTCAACATCATCACATAGAATTTTCCACGTGAAATCACGTGGAAACAACATTGTTTGAACCAGTTTTTGCCCAGTGGGATGTCTCATAACCCCCCCATGGAAAGTCTTAATCCTCTTAAACAGAGATGTGCAGCACTATACTTAAGGATATCCTGTCTGGTTCATTATACATGTTTGTTTTATAAAGTAGCTCGAAGCTGTTAATCTTAGTTTCAGTGTATGAGTCAATCTTTCTGCTCATGATTGCTGCATGCAATAATGCCCATGGTTGGTATGAGGAATTAAAGAACTAGCTTCCTTTTGCAGAAATCTCTACTAGAGAGCTGTCACAATCGTGTGGACTCCCGGGATGAGATGAAGAGCCTGAGAAGCTCCTTTCAGCAGGCTGAGGAGAGGCTGAAGGAGAGGGAGAAGCAGCTGGAACTTTCCCAGGCTGAGAACCACACACTCAAACTGAAGGTAGAGTACTAATGTAAACACAGCACACCAGCACCACACAGTGGCACAGGCCTGGTAAGCGTTTGCTTTTTGTTTATGGGGCACAGTTTACTCTAGTCATTAGTGATCACAGGATACACCATCCTCACCCTGAACGAGTACCATGAAGTAGCAATGGTCATCACAATTGTTAAAAGGTTATACAATTCCAATAAATGCAAAAGTTGGACACCGGATGAAAATACTCAAAACATTTTGAATTTTTTTTATCAATTTGATGGATAGTCTAGTCTAGTGGTTAGGATTCGGTGCTCTCACCGCCACGGCCTGGGTTCGATTCCCGGTCAGGGAACACACTATTTGGCTCCCGAGTGACACAGCGGTCTAATGCACTGCATCTCAGTGCAGGAGGCATTGCTACAGTCCCTGGTTTGATTCCAGGCTGTATCTCATCTGGCCGTGACTGGGAGTCCCATAGGGCAGCGCACAATTGGTCCAGCGTTGTCCGTGTTTGGCCGGGGTAGGCCGTCATTGTAAATAAGAATTTGTTCTTAACTTACTTGCCTAGTTAAATAAAAAATACATTTAGAAATTTGACAATTGATGAATGTTCAGGGATTTTGGTGGGAATTCAGGTATTAAATTGGTCAAATTTGCAGTTATATATACATTTTCTAATGGTATCAGTTTCTTATGTGTGCTAAAATAAAGAAAATGATATGGGCTTCATTTGTGTAAATACACTGGGTGTATTTGTATGTATAAATGTACTTATTAACTGGATGGTTCGAGCCCTGAATTGGCTGACAGCCGTGGTATATCAGACCATATACCACGGGTATGACAAAACATTTATTATTACTGCTCTAATTACGTTGGTAACCAGTTTATAATAGCAATAAGGCACGTCAGGGGTTTGTGGTATTTGGCCAATGTACCACGGCTAAGGGCTGTGTCCAGGGACTCCGAGCTGCATTGTGCACAAGAACAGCCCTTAACCTTGGTATATTGGCCATATACCAAACCCCCTTGTGCCTTATTGCTTAATTTAAAAAAAAAGTCGTATTGAGATTAAAAGTCTATTTTACAAGAGAGCCCTGTATACATTACAATAAAAATATAACAATAAAACATACACATATATGTGTATAAAATAATACAATTCAGCACACCATAACAAAATAAACATATTTAATAAAAGCAATCCCATTGAACTACATAGGGGTCCTCAATCAATCATTTCAACTGCCTGAGTGGCACCAGCACATGTAACTGCAGTGTACTCTGTAGACTGTTTCACAAATTAGGGGCAAAAAAACAAAATGCAGATTTGACCAAAATCTCTACTGTTATCCATTCCTGAGAATGGGTTTGGTAACTTATGATTCTTAACTTAATGAATAAGGTTACATATGAAGGGAGTTTCTGTAATACGAGCATGCAGCTCTCTTCTTACAGACGGAGAGGTCCATCCCACATTTTTATACAGACTACAGTGATGAGTCCTAAAATTGTCCCCTGTGATAAAAGGAATGGTAGACTGTGTCCAAGGGTTTTAAAACAGAGGTTGCTGCATGCTGCATGCACAATATTACCAACATCCAATACGGGGAGAAGTGTTGTTTGAACAATCTTTCGCCTATTTTCAATACTGAGGCATGATTTATTTCAGTATAAAAAAACTATCTTGGATCTTAGCTTCTTAGTCAGATTTTCTATATGCGTTACGAAGGACAACATCAATCCAGACACCCAGGTACTTATATTGAGAAACAACCTCAATTTGGGCTCCATTTGTAGCGCAAATATGCAGGTCCTCAGGGTCAACATTCTGTGATCTAGAGAACAGCATGAGCTTGGTTTTACTTGTATTTAACACTAATTTAAGATCTGTAAGTGATTTCTGAAATGAATCATTGCCATGCTGAAGTTCATGAATGGCCTGCTGCACCGAGTTGGCACAGGAATACAGAACTGTGTCATCAGCATAGAGATGAATGTTACAAGTATTAACAGTGTGTCATTATTATACAAGGTGAACAATAATGTCAAACCCTCAAACCCTGAGGAACACCTTTTTGAATCTCAAGAAATTCAGAATTAACCCCCTCTGTCAAGCTGACCTGAGTTCTGTCGCTAAGATAATTCTGAAACCATAAACAGGCTGTATATCCCAGGCCTATTCTTGATAACTTCTTCCGCAAAACAGAATGACCAACAGTGTCAAATGCTTTGACAGGTCAATAAACAAGGCAGCACAGCTCTTTGTAGCATCCAAGGCATTGACAAGATCATTAACAACTAGCGTGGCTTCTGTGGCAGTACTATCTATGCCCAGCCCTAAACCCTGATTGGTTTATATTAAAAATACAATTATCAGATAAAAAGGAACGAGGTTGTACATTAACCAAGGATTCAACAATCTTAGCTAAACAAGGTAGTTTGAATCCCCACCCGTATGGAGTGGCAGCACATATGCAGAATTCCATGCTTTTGGAATAGTTCCTGGTAACAATGTTAAATAAAAAATGTGGGCTACTGAGCCAGCAATAAAAGGAGATGCACACTTAAGCAGACCAGGCTCCAAATGATTAGCCACTGTGGATTTTTGTCTAATGTTAACATAGTGTAACTTTAGACCGTCCCCTCGCCCATACCCATACCCGGGCACGAACCAGGGACCCTCTGCACACATCAACAACAGTCACCCACGAAGCATCGTTACCCATCGCTCCACAAAAGCCACGGCCCTTGCAGAGCAAGGGGAACAACTAGTTCAAGGTCTCAGAGCAAGTGACTTCACCGATTGAAACGCTATTTAGCGCGCTATTTAGCTAACTAGCTAGCTATTTCACATCCGTTACATTAGCATCCAGGACTTCTTTATCAGTGAATTTCTGAAAAGAAAACTCCTGACCAGCATTCAATAGATTTTCCCCATCAACATCCAAACTACTCTTTTGAAGAGCTGGTTTTGAAATACCTTTAAATATAAAGCCTGCAGATATAGAATGGTGATTAAATGCATTAATGATATCAATTTGGTCTGTAATAGGGCCAGAATCTAAATTAATTTATTGGGGGACTTATCAGCTTTCCAAAATGTAGCTGGGTTCCCTGTGCATTCAGATAGTGTATTAACATAATAATCAGCTTTGGCTTTTAAAACTAGTTTTACACACAATTTCTCAATCCCCTGACAGACTGCCAGTCTGGGCCGAGTCTATGAATCTAGTTTTGGCCCAGGCAGCATCTCTGTTGTGTATGACTCTGATAGCTCTGGACTGAACCAGGGGCAAGACCTATTTTTAATTCTCCATTTTTGCGGCACAGTCGATAGCGCGCTAGACTACGGGCTAGAAGGTCGAAGGTTCGAGACCTGCTCCCTGCTGTTTCATTACATTGCTGTCAGAAGTGGGATCGGACCTTGCATCCACGACAGTGCGTGTGCTTGTCTGGTGAGCACGTCCCAGACGACTCCGCCCTATGGGACTCCCAATCACGACCTATTGTGATACAGCCCAGGATTGAACCAGGGTCTGTGATGCAGTGCCTTAGACCGCTGTGCCACTCGGGAGCATTGGGTCTATAAGGAGCCCTCGGCATTCTATGGAAAAATGTGTTAGTTGTAAAATTGCAAAATCTCTTCGCCCTATGGCAAAATGTGAAGAATTGCAGTAAAAAATTGTGAATAATTGCTTTAAAACGGCAACTTTTTCTGTATGCCCCATTGCAAAATGTGTAGAATGTGTAGAATTGCATGAAATTAACTCTAAAACGTAAAAATGTTCTCTCCACTGTCAAGAGGGGGGCTGCTAAAATGTTTTGCTTGCAATGTGGTAGGAAGTGTTGTATGCACATGTGGGTACTTCGGCCCCTTATAATGAGTTCAGATTTTTTGTGGCCACACCCCCATCAAAATTGACCATCCCTGCAGTGTATGATTGATATCTCTCTGTGGCTTACTCCGTTCTTTTAATTTACCTCTCTACTTCAGTCTCAGAATGTTCTGTTTGATTTCACACACTTCATGTTCTGGTTGTTTCATTCAATGTTCGATTGTGACTCCCCTGATCTTTGACTGATTGGCCTTCTGTGACCTGCTTTGTCCGCTCTGACCACTGAACACTCAACTTCAATTCTATGTGATGATGAATGACATGTCATTGACAGATAGTTGAAGCTCAAAGAACCAGTCCTCCAGATTTTAACTATTAACATTCATGCCGGACTCGAAAAATACAGAATCAACAGACATTTCTACATGAATGTTCTTTAGCAGGTCTTTGAATCGTCACAGTGTTGTTTGAAATTGACTGATAGATGTGTGCTTGTGTTGTCCAGGTGGAGTCGTCTCAGGAGGCCAACAGCCATGCAGTGCAGGAGGTGACAGCGAGGCTACAGAGACAGTATGAGGAGAGACTTCAGGAGGAGCAGAGGAAACACAGAGAGGAGATAGAGAAGCTACAGGTACTGCCGAGTCTCCTTCTGATATCACTTCGCACAAGCCACTGCCTGAAGAGAAAGGGCGGTGATCGATTAATCATGCGAAAACCAAGGCTGGTGATGTTTCCACCATCTTACATATTAATGAAAAGTGTATATGTAAACCACAGGAGGCTGCTGATGGGAGAACAGCTCATAATTATGTCCGTAACGGAGCAAATGGAAGGGAAACCATATGTTTGATACCATTCCACTGATTCTGCTCCTGCCATTACCATGATCCCGTTCTCTCCAATTAAGGTGCCACCAACCTCATGTGATGTCAACAGTATGAAAGGTTTCAGTTTCACTCTGCTCATACAAGTTGTATGAGTCTCCCTCTAGTGGTACAAGTAACTCACTATGGTACTGTTAAATGTAGAGTACCCTAACTTCCAAGTGTTGATATGATAATGAGCCCAGATTAAATTGTATGTTCTCTGTCTTATAGCTTTTAATATATTTTGTTTACCGTCAATGTTTTTCAACTAGGCCCAAATTGATGAGTATATTAGGCGATTAGAGGAGGCAGAGAAGAATGCTAAGATTGCGGAGGCCAAGATCGCTGAAAGGGACCAGAGGATCAGTGAGGTGGAGCGCCTGCTGGACTGTATGGGACAGGTAAGACCCAGAATAACGCATCCAATAATGCAATAATGCATGCAACATTATCTTTATATCTATAGTTCTTAGGTGTAATATGTCCTTTGGGCAAGAATACTATAATAATATGTATTTTTTGCAGGAAAAGGGCCATCTTCAGAAGAAACTGCAGGAATGTGAACAGCGTCTACGCTTGATGGAGGTGACATACAAAACAGATGCAACTGTAGCAAAGAGGTACAAATGCCAAAACAAAAATGGCATTTTATATGTTCCATCCCATTGAAATGTATATACTGAAGTGATAACACTATAATTAATTATTACAGTTCTCAAAAGTTGGAAGAGGAGGCAGGGGAGCTTCGTGAGAGAATCAAACACCTGAATGACATGGTGTTCTGTCAGCAGAGGAAGGTCAAAGGCATGATAGAGGAGGTGAATGACTAAGATATGTCTCTCTCTCTCTCTCTCTCTCTCTCTCTCTCTCTCTCTCTCTCTCTCTCTCTCTCTCGCTCTGTCTCTCTCTCTCTCTCGCTCTGTCTCACTGTCAATGGAAACATGAGTACACTGACATATGAATGTTATACTGATATGCAAAGTTTGTTTCTTTTTTCATCTTGAAAATGTAAAGGTTGAATCATTACGAGCTAAAGTGGCACAGAAGGACATGTTCATCTCAGAGCTTCTGGACAGAATTGCTATTGTGGACTGTGAGGTAAGACTGGACTGCGACCACACTGTCCACTTCCCGAACATTATGAATGTTGGTGTGGTTTTCAAAACTTTAACTTTATGGATGCATTCATGTCCAGCGTTCTCCTACGATTCGGATCGTCAATCTGTGTGTTGTCCTTTGACATGACTCTACCTCTAAATTCAGTGTTGCACCTTTTGTGACATCATCTGTCTCTGTCTGGTCCACTTGGATTACATCACATCCACCTCATTTGCATGATCTGACTTTGTTCCTTCCTCCTAGAATAATGAGTTAGAAGACAAGCTGAAGTATTTTATGTCTGTACAGAGTGTGCCAAGGGAAGTTGTGCAAACCAGAGAGATAGGAGTGGGCTGTGATCTGCTCCCCAGGTATGAACCACTGGTTCTACTATACACGTGTCTTCATTTCCTGTAGTTGGGTTTCTCTTTTAAGTTTCTTATTCTGTTTTCTCATTTTACTTCCACAGACTTGAAATACAAGGGTATGAGATTGAAACTAATGTCCAACCTCCAGCAGCACATTACCAACCCAGACAAACCCCAATCCATCCCTCTTCTACAGAATACCTAGGACAGTCTAGGACATTCAGATCAGGTCTACCGCCACCCAGCAGACTGGAGTCTAGTTTACTGAGATACACTCCTCCTGAGTACAGCAGGTATCTGTCAACCAACTCCTCAAGATCCTTTGGAACACTAACCAGTCCAACGCTGTCTACGTCTGGCCCTCTAAGCCCTGATCAGTCCAGTACAGAAGAGCCTGCCTCAGTTCCAATCACAGATAAAGCCTCAAGTCCAGAGACGGACATTTCAGCCCCATCCTGTTCTCGACCAAGATCAAGCCCATCCAAAATCTACACACCTTTCATGAAACTTATGGAGATAACAGCAAAGATTAACATTGAGTAATCACATGAATAAATACTTTTTATGAAAGCTATTCAGTATACTGTATAAGGGAATATGTTGCATATTGTGTAAATAGTCTACTGTTCTGTAAATAATACTTGAAAGTATTAAATTATGTTTGGTTTTGTTTACAGTGAATGTTCGTGTATGGTTTATGGAATTCTGAATTCACTATCATGTATGAAGGTTTAAATTTATACTGTATCTTTTTCTAACATTTTTAGTTTGCTCTCTATAAATTAGATGCAATATTATTTTATTATTAGTCAAATGATGTACAAATATGTAAAATACATATACTTTGTGCCTTTATTAACAGCTTCATCACTGATACTCCACAACTGTGATGATAATCGTTTTTTTTTATTTTTTTTTATCTATTGGATAATATTTAACTATATCTGACAAAACTGAAGAACTGTATTTCTACTGACTGCCATCCCTGAGCCACTGGTATAAGTCATTTGTCTACACTGCCAGGACTGTGTATATGAGAAGTTATGATAAGCATGATGTGCCTTTCTTGAATGATACTCATCCAGCGCATACTAATGAAATCAGTGTATGTTTTATTATTATTATTCATTATTATTATGTGACCCTGCTCGTCGTCTTGACCATGTTCTGTCATAATCTCCACCCAGCACAGACAGAAGAGGACTCCTCTTCTGAAGAGGACTCCTCCCCTCATAGCCTGGTTCCTCTCTAAGTTTCTTCCTAGGCCCTGGCCTTTCTAGGGAGTTGCTTCTACACCTGCATTGCTTGCTGTTTGGGGTTCTAGGCTGGGTTTCTGTACAGAACTTTGTGACATCAGTTGATTTAAGAAGGGCTTTATAAATACATTTGATTGATTTGACTTTGGAAATGTGACATTGTGGTGTTTTTATAATCATTCATGAAAATGGTCACAGTCCAGTGGCTGAAATTGTTCATTTTGTGAAGCTTTCAGGGAGGTTATATGTAGCATCCAATTGTTTATATATACACTAGATGACTATAGAGGGTACTGTGTTGAAGCCACCATGACTCCATCTTGGCACTGCATAGCTACACCGTTTAACATAATATTTTTGGAACCTATAGAAATTAATTTATTAATGTCTACATTCGTTTTTGCCACAATTATTCTATTAGCGACACCGTAATGCATACTTGTAAATTATATTATGTGAGCTAAACGTAAAACGTTCATCAATAATTGACTGTAGGTAGGCCGTGAATGGCCTCACACACCAGTACAGTAGGTGGCGGTGTATGCACCCAAAAGTTGGATGCGATCCGCCAACCAAATCCTAAAGCAAAAGAAGAACAATATTGAAGGTATCATACTTCCGTACTACTTCCGGTTACAATGACAGCGCGCGAGCTACGTAGCTACCAAAATACAAGTTCTAGCTAACAGACAGCTGAATATGAATGTATATTTTATTGAACAACATAATCCCGTTAAGTGTAACGCTAATGGACTAACTAAGTAATGTTTTTATAGGGTAATTTGAGCAATTCGGTAAGCTTATTTGGGCGGGTTTTAGACTAGTAGCTACTAGCTTGCTAACAATGTCCTCGTCATCGTGGGCAGCTCCATCAGAACGCCAGGGGCAAGTGGGGGATCTCAAAACCAAGAGCAAAGAAGAACTTGTTGAATTACTGTCACGCCAAGATAAATTATTATCTAACAAGTAAGTAACTTCATATCATTCATCTGACAGAAGTGAACTCATGGTTAGTCTCTACAACAACATTACATTCTTCTAGAAACTTCCAGCAGTTGCCTAGACAGTGGTGCCAGTTTTGGCGCTTGTGTGTATATACTATCCACCTGTAGGCTAGCTAGCTGACGTTACTTGAACTAGGGAAATGCCTTTTACCCTGAACCTGACATTCCTTTGTTTTACTATCACTGCCAACTACATTTTCTTAAAGTTGTGCTGAAAGCAAGTAGTTAATTATTGGCTATCTCTTGTTGACAGACTGATTTGATATGTTATCAACAGGAGGTTTATACAGACCCTTCCAGACAAAGGGAAGAAGATCTCAGACTTTGCAGAGAGAATATGCCTTGCTCTTGCCCACAATGAAGAAGAGGAGAGGAAGCAAGATATGCTGTCATCTGTCAGGACAGAGCTGCAGTCTAAATACCAGCAGGCTTTGACACAAAGACCACGTGGTAGCCAGAATAAACCAGGAACTTCCCAACATAGGAGACAAGCTGGGGACACAGCTCCTGGAAATGTCCAAGAATTGGACGTCTCACCTCTGTCACCTAATGTTCAGGAGAGCAAAACAGTTGACACGCTGAAAGAAGACAGTGTGTCCAAAATATCTGCTGCTGGAACCATGAATATGGCCCAGGCTGGTGATGATGCAGAGGTCTCTCCAGACTCTGACAGGACAAAAGAGAGCGACCTAGCGGAAGCCTTGCAGAGGGTCACTCTGTCTGACCACTCAACTGGCTCGAGTGGATCCCTTAAAGACACATTCAACAGACCTGCTACTGGAAACCCCTTCCTTGGAAGGCAGCCACAGAAGAAACCACACTACATAGAAGTCCTGGAGAGGACTGAGAAGGACCCGGTTACGAGGAGACAGAAGTACAAGCCTAATCAGTAAGTCCACATTGTATGAAAGTATGAGAATACTGTATAGTTCAGTGATGCTGCCTTTAGTTATGGAGATGCACTAATATTCTGACCTACTAACTCTTATATTAACTCTTCCTGTAATGTTTGCAGGTTTGCCCACAACACTGATGGCTCCCCGTCAGGGTCTCTGTCACCCAACCAATCCCCTGGAGGCTTATTACCATCGCCGGTGCTCTCCGTTGAGGCCAGGAGGGAGCGAGACAGGAAGCACATTGATGACATCACTGCGGCCAGGCTCCCACTGCTCCACTACGGCCCTGCCCAGCTGCTGACACTGGAGCAGTCAGCTGACCTGCTACGCGAACAGACCAGGAAACACCAGGTGAGTGGCCTCTGGGTAGTCTGACACATCACACCACAGAGCAACATTTAAGGTATGTCCAACACCAAAATGCTTACTGCCCAAGGTAACAGTTACCCCACAGATTACATGAGGGTATGAAATGTGTTATAAGTGTTGAGGAAACGTCTACCTACCTATTCCATTATCACCACAAAAACACTGCTCATCTGATGATGAACACTCCCTATGCTACTTCCATTCATGGTATAGCATAGCAGCCTAATGCTTACTGCTAAGCACTTGCTCATTTTCCAGGTTAATTACCCTTTCAATGTAAGCATTTTTCTTGAATTGTGTTTCCCTCAGGAGTTGCAGGCCAAGCTGGCAGCCCAGAAGCTGTCTGAGGCGCTGAGGTTCAGCACAGGGAGCTATGTTGTGGAAGGGGGCTCGCTGGGCACCTACAGGGAGGTTCATGACGACGGAGCCCAGCTCTCCTCAGAGGAAGACTAATCCAGGGGGCCGCAGCAAGGAAACTCTGGTGACCCCTGACCTCTGAGACAACAGTCTCTGTGCCCTGCATCAGGACCTATGGAAGGAAGGGGATTGGCAATTCAAAGACTAGAGCCCTGCTTGAGGAGATGGAAAGGGTCATGGGCATCGGGTGGTTTTGAAGGCACAGTGGGTGTCCCTGTCTTGTCTATCCTGGGAGGTAAATTGTGTGGGTCTTGGTTCACCATCAATGATTCACTGAGTTGTCACCCAGTCAGCATCCTGTCCAGTTTATAAGAGCTGCCACAGAACCTTAGGCCTCCTGTTGGGTGAGGATGTTTTAGCCTCTTGCAGGGAGCATTAGGTATGCTATCTCACCATGTTGTCAGAGAGTAAAAGATCAGTTGTGTGATGAGGCTGCTTACAGTATTGTCTGGTATTGTTGACTCACTTGGTGGTTGCATTTCCAAAAGACTGCAAAGTAATGACTGTCTGCATGTGAGAAACATAAAGAAATTATTTTTGGGGTGATCTTTTTCTACAGTGTTTCTTATTGAAAATAAAACTCTGTTCTTACCATATTTTGGTTGATCTTATTCTAGAAATGGGAACAAATCATCATAGCCCTAAGTTCTGCGAGCTCTGAAAATAAAGGTGGAAGCGGTTAATTGCGATGGAGCAGTGTGCTGACATTTTCCAGCAGAATGTTTTCTTAACCCCGCCACGGTTTGATGAGAGCTATGACTCAGCCATCATTTAAACCCTGTGATGTTATCAGTGGAGAAATCTGTGACACGCTTTAGAAGATTAATATACGGTCTAGTGAAATATTGCAGCTTGATGGAATCGGGCCCAATGGCTGAAATACATCTGGCTTGCATTTGGCTCATGTTACTTCCCGGAGTGGCAGGGTATGATGGGATGGCAGCAGACTGACATGCCATTTTTCAGCTTTTTAAAATGTTTTTTTACTAATGCTGATAAGGAGTGCCAACAACATTAAAAACTCTTCCCAAACATCTATTCCCATCACCTCCAGTCCAATCCTCCCTAATTGTTATACAGACCCGTTTTAACTTTAGTACGATTCAGGAATTTTAATGAGGAGAAGGAGAGAAGGGATTGAGGCGAGCACAGTGGGGAAATGAGGGAGAATTCATGTCGGTCTGTCTGAGCTCCATGGTTGATGCTCCTTGATAACCCCTGGTAATTGCTGTTGAGCCATTGGTGGGAGCTGCTATAGAAAAAAACACCATCTGGCTGCTGTGTGTTTAGACACAGGTCTGATGGACTCCAGAAAGCTCTGCTCGAACGTCCAATAATAAATATGTCAGCGAGCTCAGGAGAGGATCTTCCTCGTACTGGTATTAATTAGGCCTACCTTGCTTACATAAATGTGGAGACTGTTACCAATTACGGGGTTGCATTTTTCCTACAGCTTTGTTACATGGTTTCCGGCCTGCGCTATCACTCACACAAGTACATTGATATGTCTGAGCTGGAACCAAGCATGCGTTCTATGTCCAGAGCCTTTAAGTTGTTCGTTTGGGAGGTTGTTTATAGTTGTGGTGAATCCCACACCCCTTACCTCAGATTAATAAACTGCTCAGCTAGTCTGCAAGTGATTTTGCTCCAACTGTGTGTCCGAAATCACACATCTCTGGGGAGCTGGAATAATTTGCACTTGGGAAGGCAAAATGGCATATGATTTTAAAACTGCCTGTTCAAAGAGCAGCCAGCTCGGCCGTACAGTGAACAGTGATGTATAGACTGGCATTAAACTCAATTTGGATTCGCAGCTAAATGATTGCATTATCCTACATTTGCCATGTTACAAAGTCTGAGGTCATACAATGTTTTCCATTCTCTCCCCTCTTATGTTTCTTTTTTTCTCAGAGCACAAAAGGATTTGAATAATGCAGCAGTCAGCAGCTATGTGATGGTAGTTTATCTCCCCCATTCCAATCACAACCAGCTCTGCCTCCTCTTACTGGGACCAGATTGAGTTATGTGTTCCAGGTTTTTTCGTTTCATTCATTGGTGTTTTGATATGTGGATTGTTGCTCAATTGTACATTTCAGTCTAATTTTCTATTTATGATGTAGAGCTTTTTCGATCAATGGTATTCACCGGAAATCTGTTTTCATAATAAATCCTGATGCGCGGAAGAAATATGTCAAAGCAGGTCAGAAAATGGCAGTGTTTTGATAACGGAGAAAAAATAATTCAGGGAGTGGGTGCTATTGAACTGGTATCCTGCTGTGTTCTCTCATGGTTGTACATGT
This sequence comes from Oncorhynchus mykiss, assembly GCF_057628025.1. Classification (NCBI taxonomy): domain Eukaryota; kingdom Metazoa; phylum Chordata; class Actinopteri; order Salmoniformes; family Salmonidae; genus Oncorhynchus; species Oncorhynchus mykiss. Next base: position 68,023,091 of record NC_143027.1, on the reverse strand, counting down.
AAGTGCAGATATTCAGTATTATTTTACCCTATTCCGCTGCTGTTCATTAGTCTAGTCTGCTCTGTCCAATGAGACCAGGTAACTCATAACTTTAACAAGACAACAGTTAGTTTCTCAAGCCTCTGTTTCAGATTTTGTTTTCTGTGAGAAAGTTGTGAGACAGACGGCAGTAAGGAAAAGGGTTGTTTATGTCATGCCTGATGTCTTCCAGAAGAGACATCGCACGTGGCCTCAACAGTTCTGAAAGTGTGTGCAGCTGCCCCATCATCAACACCATATGCAGATAAGATCACTGAATTCCCTGGCTGGTGTTACTCCTATTAAAACAGTGCATTAGAGATGCACTACAGCTGTCTGGAACTGGGTCTCATCATGCATGAAGTAAACATCCCCTTCAAAATGCTGCTATCTGGTATTTTTAGATGAACTCCATCCTTGACTTTTCCATGAGTTGAAGTTGATTTTAATGTTTGGTTTGTATGAAGACAATGAAAGGCTTGGTAGTATACATTTTCTTTGTCATATTGTGATTTAGTGCCTGCAGAAAGTGTTCATACTCTTTGACTTATTCCACATTTTGTTGTTACAGCCTGAAATGAAAAAGCATGAAATAGGTTTTCGCTCACCCATCTCCACACAATATTCCTTAATGACCTTTGCACACCTGGATTGTACACTGTTCAATATTCCAGTGTATATTTGGTCTTGTATTTTATGTTATTGTCCTGCTGAAAGGTGAATTTGTCTCCCATTGTTTGTTGGAAAGCAGACTGAACCAGGTTTTCCTCTAGGATTTTGCTTGTGCGTAACTCTATTTTATAGTTTTATTCTGTACAGGTTTCCTTCTTTTCACTCTGTCTTTTAGTATTGTGGAGTAACTACAATGTTATTGATCCATCCTCAGTTTCCTCCTATCTCTGTAACTGTTTTAAAGTCACCATTAGCCTCATGGTGACATCCCTGAGCGGTTACCTCCTCTCCTGCAACTGAGTTAGGAAAGACGCCTGTATCTTTGTAGTGACTGGGTGTGTTAATACACCATCCAAAGTGTAATAACACCATGCTCAAAGGGATATTCAATGTTTTTTTTTACCCATCTACCAATAGGTGCCCTTCTTTGCGAGGCATTGAAAACCTCCCTGGTCTTTGTGGTTGAATCTGTGTCTGAAATTCACTGCTCGACTGAGGGACTGTATGTGTGGGGTACAGAGATGAGGTAGTCATTCAAAAATCATGTTAAACACTATTATTGCACATTGAGTGATTCCATGCAACTTTTATGTGTCTTGTTAAGCACATGTTTACTCCTGAATTTATTTAGGTTTGGCATAACAAAGAGATTGAATACTTATGGACTCAAGACATTTCAGCTTTTCATTTTTAATTCATTTGTAAACATTTCCAAAAACACAATTCCACTTTGACATTATGGGGTAGTGTATTTAGGCCAGTGACACAACATCTCAATTTAATCAATTTTAAATGTAGGCTGTAACACAACAAATGTGAAAAAAGTCAAGTGGTGTGAATATTTTCTGAAGGCACTGTATGTTAGTAGATTCATTAGAGAAGGCCCTTGCACAGGCAGGGATAAATAGAAAAGCTGGTATGTGTTATGCAAAAATAACACTTAACCATATAAACATTTTAGATAGAAGCTGATTATGACTTTCAAAAATTATGGCCATGAGTAGTATTTGATGTCTTTAATATAGTGCTTTGCCAGAATAGCATTCTGAGTGATATATGTCAAGATATAGGCTACTGTACTGTATGTCCAGGTTACACATTGCATGCAGAACTGTATCCTACCGAGGTTCCATGTGGAATACAGTATGCCAGGCTCTGCACCCTTGTGGCCTATAAGAATAAGCCACGTTAGTTTCCCTAACAAAAATATTTATCTTACAGTAGCTGTATTCCTGACCACATATGGGGGGAAAAAACATTACATGGCTGTAATAAATTACTATGACGTTTTCAAGCTTCCTCCAGCAGATGGGACTACAGATGTGTTACCTACAGTATGTAGCTTCCACAGTCTAACACAAGATGGCAGTAGCACCACTTTGTGCCCTTCCTTACCGTACCTGGAACCTGTTGTCTCGCACCTTTTTACACTGGACAGACCACCAACAAACAGTAAACTTTGGATAAACATAGGAAGGTTTTTATTGGCCAGTTGACGATAATGATATGCACACAGAAAATAACTAGGTTCTGTTTTCATGCAACTGCTCTCATGAGGATACAGTCAGTGTTGTTTGTAGGAGTTGGAATGCAAGCACACCAGCAAGGCCTCGGCTATGATGACACCTCATCATAACTTAAAGTAAGCAACGAATGTTACCATTTCTGAATGGATCTGACTGAACAGCTGTCAGCTGTCATTTGCAGTCCTGAGCTGACATAATTGTGTTTAATTCCAGAACCTGCTGTTCTGAGGTGTGGTGGATGTCCCTCATGATTGGCCCAATGGGTCACAGCCCAGCATCTGCTTAGTCCAGATAACACCAACAATCAGCCCAGATCTACGTCTACAAATCTACCAAGAGGGGAAACAGTCTGAAATCCCTGTCGACATCTGTGGCTAAGCGGACTCCAACAACTGTTGCTTGGAGAACTTTGCATAACAATCATGAGGCTGCAGAAAGAAAAGCAGAGAAAAGAGGGTCTAGATGGGTCGAGGCCCATGGTGCGCGGAGAGGGCCAAGAAGCTGCCAGCGTCCCAGCCGCCCCATGTCTGGGCTGGCACGGCATTAAGCGGGCCGTTTAGAGGCCTGTCAAAAGCTCATCACGGCGAGGAAGCCGTCTCCGTGGGGATGCTGCGGGAGTGCCAGGGCACGGTAGGGGAGAGAAACCAGTCTTGCCCAGCAGCTTGGCCATAATGAGGAGGAAAATTCCCATTCTTGCATCCAGATTCATGTAACAATAACAATCTGCTTTTGTCCAACTTTTCTTCTTTTTTTTACTCAATACCCTTTTCCCCCCTTTAATTTCTGCTCATCAGCTATACCAAGTCCATTAATGATGATGGCTTATATTTTTTGTCTCTCACCTATTTATATCTAGTGGAGTTATGTTACGTGGTAACCTCCCAACACATTACGCAAGTCCAGCCGCCTGGCTTATTAGAGGAGTTCTACTGTATCCTGGTGCATGAGACTTCTAACTCTGACGTTCTAACTTCTAACTTCTAACTCTGACGTTGTGTAACATCATTCACGTGGTGTCTTATAGGGGTACAAAGTGAGCATGTTTCCATTCAAAGTGACAGATAGAACATTGGTTGTCTCTGTATATTTGGTAGATGGCATTAGAGAGGTTGTCATGAGGCTCTGATGACTGTGGATGATGTCAGTTATGGCAGTCAAGATGCAGAATACCAATTTTAAGTAATAACTTCCTGGCTGGGGCATTTATATGTGACGTCAATCTAAAGTTGTCAGCAAAGTGGTGTGATGAGTACAATGCAATTCTGTTTTTCATTATTTTCATTATTTTTTAACTGAAATCATGCCTCTTGATTTGTGAACGCACCAATTGACAAGCACCAGGAGTGTAAATTAGCAGCAAATCAGGGAATGGTGCCAGACATTACAAATTGAGAGCACTAACTTCATTTAAAGGGTCATGAAATACAACCTCTGAAATGTCAAATATCATTTTTGCCTACATTCTTTTTAATGTTGCAGGTGTGAAAGTTGGATGTGGGCAGGGAGTTGAACGGGGTTTTAGATCAAATCTGAAGGACAGTTAGTTCTTCTCTCATAAGCTGCAGTCATGGAGTAGGCTACAGATGAGGGGGTGTTGCTGGGGAAGGTGGAGGGGGGTTCTGTACTGTATGCATTTTGGTGAGAATGTCTTGTATTCTCTGAAGTCTGCATTGTGTAATAAAGTTCTGATCTGGGCACTGTGTCTTACAACAGTAGTAAAACCTTGCTGTAAAAAAGAGGCAATCCTCCTTAGCCCAGCTCATAACAATTACAGGGCCTCTATAAGGAACTGCAGGCTTGTTTATATGCTGTAATGTTGTGTCCACGCTAAGCTCGCTCTGAGCCCTGGGGCCTGGTGGTTTTGATTGCAGCAGGGAGTGTGTTGGAGTGCCGAGTCTGCAGCATGGTTCTGGCTCCACGGGGAGGCTCCTGAAGGGTGTGATCCGTCAGAGGAGACAGGGTGGGAGTGGGAGTCTTTTCCCTGTTTTCTTGTTTATTTGTTTGTTAGTTTGATACAAACTGCATCTGTCAGGGAAAACAGGAAGCCCCGCTCTCTTTTTTTTTCACTCCAGTCCCGTCTCTCCGTCCCCAAAAGAAAACATCTTTGTTCAATGAGGAGGAAGACACTGTCCAATTCCAAACGTTAATTATCTTAAGCTGCTCCAGGCTGTCAGCGTTAATATTATTCACAAATGATGCTTAGTCAGCACTTTTCTGATCAAGTTTCTGAACGACTGAGTGTTACATCTCTGTCTGATATCTCCTTTTGTAGTCTCTCACGGTTGTCTTAATGGTCCTGTGTGCCTCATATGACTGCCACAAGTCTCCTACAAGTTGTTGGGGCTGAGGAAGGACATAATGTACCTGGGTGTAATGTCAGGAAGCCTCCCACTGGTCGTGACAGGAGAGAGCAGTACTGTAGTGTGTGGCCCTGCTCTCACTGTGCTGCACTGGGACTGCTTCATATCCATTTACAGCCTGGGCTGCTGCTATTGTCATTAGGATTGGGTTCTATTATTAGTCAAAATCTCATGAAATCCAATCCCTTTTTAATGGTGAGAGAGTCTGGATTGGCCACCTTAATCATGTTCAGGAACATGGGCCATGTGACTGTGCAGTGTGAGAGTGTGTTACAGGATAGTATAGACTCCCGTATCCATGGCCCAGTCAGAGGGATCAGTCTCCTGTTCCTGTATTAGATATTTTATTTTAAATGAACCTTACACACTCATCCTCCTCTAGTGTTACATACAAACATATACTGAACAAAAATATAAACACAACATGCAACAATGTCAAAGATTTTACTAAGTTACAGTTCATAGAAGGAAATCAGTCAATTGAAATAAATAAATTAGGCTCTAATCTATGGGTTTCACATGACTGGGCAGGGAAGCAGCCATGGGTGGGCCTGGGAATGGCATAGGCCCACAAAAGGGCTTTATTACAGACAGAAATACTCCTCAGTACCCCCCTCCCCCATCTCAGACGATCCCGCAGGTGAAGAAGCCGGATGTGGAGGTCCTGGGCTGGCGTGGTTACACGTGGTCTGTGGTTGTTAGGCCGGTCGGATGTGATGCCGAATTCTCTATACAATGTTGTAGGCAGCTTATGGTAGAGAAATGAACATTCAATTCTCTGGCAACATCTCTGTAGGACATTCCTGCAGTCAGTATGCCAATTGCATGCTCCCTCAAAACTTGAGACATCTGTGGCATTGTGTTGTGGGACAAAACTGCACATTTTAGAGTGCCCTTTTATTGTTCCCAGCACAAGGTGCACATGTGTAATGATCATGCTGTTTAATCAGCTTCTTGATATCCCATACCGTCAGGTGAATGGATTACCTTGGCAAAGGAGAAATGCTCACTAACAGGGATGTAAACAAACTTGTGCACAACATTTGAAAGAAATAAGCTTTTTGTGCATATGGAACATTTCAGGGATCTTTTAATTCAGCTCACGAAACATGGGACCAACACTTTACATGTTGTATTTGTATTTTTATTCAGTATACACTACCGTTCAAAAGTTTGGGATCACTTAGACACTTCCTTGTTTTTGAAAGAAAAGCAACTTTTTTTGTCCATTCAAATATCAGATTGATCAGAAATACAGTGTAGACATTGTTAATGTTGTAAATGACTATTGTAGCTGGAAACGGCTGATTTTTTAAATAGAATATCTACATAGGCGTACCGAGGCCCATTATCAGCAACCATCACTCCTGTGTTCCAATGGCACATTGTGTTAGCTAATCCAAGTTTATCATTTTAAAAGGTTAATTGATCATTAGGAAACCCTTTTTCAATTATGTTAGCACAGCTGAAAACTGTTGTGCTGATTAAAGAAGCAATTAAACTGGCCTTCTTTAGGCTAGTTGAGTATCTGGGCATCAGCATTTCTGTGTTCGATTACAGGCTCAAAACGGGCAGAAACAAAGGACTTTCTTCTGAAACTTGTCAGTCTATTCTTGTTCTGAGAAATGAAGGCAATTCCATAAGAGAAATTGCCAAGAATCTGAAGATCTCGTGCAACGCTGTTTACTACTCCCTCCACAGAACAGCACAAACTGTCTCTAACCAGAATAGAAAGAGGAGTGGGAGGCCCCGGTGCACAACTGAGCAAGAGGACAAGTACATGCTGCCATCTTGTGGTCACCATCGAAATTACATCCAGAGTGATGGCTAGATGTGGGACTTTTCTGTTGCATTTCAAAGATGGTGGTAGAAAAAACAGTTGGTTTTTTTCTTTGTATTTTCTTCTACCAGATCTATTGTGTTATATTCTCCTAAATTCAATTCACATTTCCACAAACGTCAAAGTGTTTCCTTTCAAATGGTACCAAGAGTATGAATATCCTTGCTTCAGGGCCTGAGCTAAAGGCAGTTAGATTTGGGTATGTCATTTTAGGCAAAAATAAGTTTCTAAGTGACCCAAAATTTTGAACGGTAGTGTACATACATTTGATATTTTATTTATTAATTTTACTTCACCTTTATTTAACCAGGAAGGCAAGTTGAGAACAAGTTCTCATTTACAATTGCGACCTGGCCAAGATAAAGCATAGCAATTCGACACATACAACAACAGAGTTACACATGGAGTAAATCAAACATACAATCAATAATACAGTAGAAAAATAAGTATATATATACAATGTGAGCAAGTGAGGTGAGATAAGGGAGGTAAAGGCAAAAAAAAGGCCATGGTGGCGAAGTAAATACAATATAGCAAGTAAAACACTGGAACGGTTGAGTTGCAGTCGAAGAATGTGCAAAGTGGAGATAGAAATAATGGGGTGCAAAGGAGCAAAATAAATAAATAAATACAGTAGGGAAAGAGGTAGTTGTTTGGGCTAAATTATAGATGGGCTATGTACGGGTGCAGTAATCTGTGAGCTGCTCTGACAGCTGGTGCTTAAAGCTAGTGTGGGAGATAAGTGTTTCCAGTTTCAGGGATTTTTGTAGTTCGTTCCAGTCATTGGCAGCAGAGAATTGGAAGGAGAGGCGGGCCAAAGGAAGAATTGGTTTTGGGGGTGACCAGAAAGATATACCTGCTGGAGTGCGTGCTACAGGTGGGTGCTGCTATGGTGACCAGCGAGCTGAGATAAGGGGGCATTTACCTAGCAGGGTCTTGTAGATGACCTGGAGCAAGTGGGTTTGGCGACGAGTATGAAGCGAGGGCCAGCCAACGAGAGCGTACAGGTCGCAGTGGTGGGTAGTGTTTGGGGCTTTGGTGACAAAACGGATGGCATTGTGATAGACTGCATCCAATGTATTGAGTAGGGTATTGGAGGCTATTTTGTAAATTACATCGCCAAAGTCGAGGATTGGTAGGATGGTCAGTTTTACAAGGGTATGTTTGGCAGCATGAGTGAAGGATGCTTTGTTGCGAAATAGGAAGCCAATTCTAGTTTTAACTTTGCATTGGAGATGTTTGATGTGAGTCTGGAAGGAGAGTTTACAGTCTAACCAGACACCTAGGTATTTGTAATTGTCCACATATTCTAAGTCAGAGCCGCCCAGAGTAGTGATGTTGGACAGGCGGGCAGGTGCAGGCAGCGATCAGTTGAAGAGCATGCATTTAATTTTACTTGTATTCAAGAGCAATTGGAGGCCACGGAAGTTGTATGGCATTGAAGCCCGCCTGGAGGGTTGTTAACACAGTGTCCAAAGAAGGGCCAGAAGTATACAGAATGGTGTCGTCTGCGTAGAGGTGGATCAGAGACTCACCAGCAGCAAGAGCGACATCATTGATGTATACAGAGAAGAGAGTCGGCCCAATAATTGAACCCTGTGGCACCCCCATAGAGACTGCCAGAGGCCCGGACAACAGACCCTCCGATTTGTAGTTGGTGAACCAGGCGAGGCAATCATTTGAGAAACCAAGGCTGTCGAGTCTGCCGATGAGGATGTGGTGATTGACAGAGTCGAAAGCCTTGACCAGGTCAATGAATACGGCTGCACAGTATTGTTTCTTATCGATGGCAGTTAAGATATCGTTTAGGATATCGTTTAGGACCTTGAGCATGGCTGAGGTGCACCCATGACCAGCTCTGAAACCAGGTTGCATAGCGGAGAAGGTATGGTGGGATTCGAAATGGTCGGTAATCTGTTTGTTGACTTGGCTTTCGAAGACCTTAGAAAGGCAGGGTAGGATAGATATAGGTCTGTAGCAGTTTGGGTCAAGAGTGTCCCCCCTTTGAAGAGGAGGAGGACCGCAGGTGCTTTCCAATCTTTGGGAATCTCAGACGACACGAGAGGTTGAACAGGCTAGTAATAGGGGTTGCAACAATTTCAGCAGATAATTTTAGAAAGAAAGGGTCCAGATTGTCTAGCCCGGCTGATTTGTAGGGGTCCAGATTTTGCAGCTCTTTCAGAACATCAGCTGACTGGATTTGGGAGAAGGAGAAGTGGTGAAAACTTGGGCGAGTTGCTGTGGGGGGTGCAGGGCTGTTGACCGGGGTAGGGGTAGCCAGGTGGAAAGCATGGCCAGCCGTAGAAAAATGCTTATTGAAATTCTCAATTATAGTGGATTTATTGGTGGTGACAGTGTTTCCTATCTTCAGTGCAGTGGGCAGCTGGGAGGAGGTGTTCTTATTCTCCATGGACTTTACAGTGTCCCAGAACTTTTTTGAGTTTGTGTTGCAGGAATCAAATTTCTGCTTGAAGAAGCCGACCTTGGCTTTTCTAACTGCCTGTGTATATTGGTTTCTAGCTTCCCTGAAAAGTTGCATGTCACGGGGGCTGTTCGATGCTAATGCAGAACGCCATAGGATGTTTTTGTGTTGGTTAAGGACAGTCAGGTCTGGAGAGAACCAAGGGCTATATCTGTTCCTGGTTCTAAATGTCTTGAATGGGGCATGCTTATTTAAGATGGTGAGGAAGGCATTAAAAAAAAATAACAACCAGGCATACTCTACGTACACTACATGACAACCTGCTCGTCAAACATGTCATTCCAAAATCACGAGCATTAATATGGAGATGGCCTCCCCTTTGCTGCTATAACAGCCTCCACTCTACTGGGAAGGCTTTTCACTAGATATTGGAACATTGCTGTGGAGACTTGTTTCCATTCAGCCACAAGAGCATTAGTGAGGTTGGGCACTGATGTTGGGCGATTAGGCCTGGCTCGCAGTCGGTGTTCCAATTATTCCCAAAGTTGTTCGATGGTGTTGCGGTCAGGGCTCTGTGCATGTTCTACTGACAATGTTTGTCTATGGAGATTGCATGGCTGTGTGCTAGATTTTATACACCTGGCAACAATGGGTGTGACTCAAATAGCCAAATCCACTAATTTGAAGGAGTGTCCACATACCTTTGTATATGTAGTGTACATACAGTGCAACTGTGAGTAAAACTCTCCTGCTGTTGTTATTGGATTCATTGTTTATTGGTGGGTTTCGAGATGTATGTTATATATATGTCTAGAAATGGCTCACAAACAAAATCCTATGGGACATGATTACATGGAATTCTCCACCCATAAACATATGGTTAAAATCCAGAATAACTAGCCCTTTATCTATAAACAATCTCTGCTGACATAATCACAGTACGAAATGTAAAGGTAAAGGGGGCAGAAAGAAAGTGCTGTCTTCCTGTTATGGAGGGCGGCCCTATGATTCAATCATATGAAGGGTGGAGTGTCATCCACCCATCCACTTAACTAAATTCATAAAGGCTGTTTGTATTCCTGTTCCTCTTTGTTCTTCGCCAGCACAAAATAAAGCGGAATTACACAGAGGGCCGTGACCAATGGAGAATGTATCACAACGTATCACACACTGGCAAACCCTCACAGAGCTGCAGATGGTTGTGTCTGTACCTCTCTGCCTGAGCCCCTACAGGTGCCACAGTGCTGTCTAATAGAAAGCAGAGTGTGTGGAAGAGGAGAGCAGATCAGGGCGAGGGATGATGGAAGGAAGGAGAGGGGAGGGGAGGGGATGGCTCCACTCCTCTCTGACATGTTTTACATGCAGCATGGGGTGCCTCCGCGGGCAGGTACTGTCAGTCACCCCATGGCTGCAGTATCCACCCTCTCATATCGTTTTCACTTCTCGCAGATATACAGTGGGCTCCCAGAGAAATAGAGCCCTCGTAAGACATAGACAGGCCATCCACCATACCAACTGATCTCCCGTCTCTGTGTGTGAAGAGACAGTGTGTGTTTCAGATGTTGCACAGGAACAACAGTCTCAGATGGTGTTACACTGTGAGGTCTCAAGGGTGGAGTGTTTGTTTTATCTTCCGGAGAGATGTCTCTTCCTCTTCCTCCTTTCAACAAAATAAATATGTCAACTCTGACAGTTATTGAAATACCTTTAACGACACGACATAATCTTCAAACCCTTCTGGATTAATATTTCTACTGGGAACAATCCACCCTTACATCTGCTGCTGAGCAGCGGCTTGCTCCATTCAACCTGAGTGGGTCTCCCCTTCCCGTCTGGCAGTGGATGGGGACTGGTGGACATCCTTTGGCAGGAGCTACACACGTCTCTTATGGCTTTCGGCTCGCGCAGGCCCCTGACAACGCTCTTGAGAGTTCTTGTGTTTCTCTGACAGCGTCTATCAATCCGCTCCCAACAGAAGGGTCATTATCAAATCAGCCACATGAGAGCCTTCTTCTTCCCCCTCCCCCCGACTGTCTCTCCTCTTTAGCGCAAGAAGAGGGTACAAGTGGTCCAAGAGATTGTGTTCTGTGAAATAACGCTGGCTTTATAAAACCTGCTTTGTGGGGTCCCCTTTCACTGAAGCACTTGTAAACTAACCCAACTTCCCACCAAACCATTGAGTTTCCTCCAGCTTTGTGGTAGAGGGGGGTTTGAAGTCAGTGTTACTTTAAATCTCTAAGAATTATTAAAGCAATTATATATTAACATGGCTTGCTCCTCAGAGACCATATTGTACAATCCAATATAATACTGTCTTTTGGCACGCGCAGGATGTTAAAGACTTTAAGATTATATGACCTTTCATAAGATATAAGGTATGATAATGACAAGTATAGCCCATAGCTACAGTGTGTAGTATTATAGATGGTTCACAGTAATGGACTCAGTAGTCCCTCTCAATATATCAACATATCTCCATATTCTCTCCAGCCCTTAGCTGCAGACTCACCAATGTGTCAGTGGTAATTTCAGTGAGGAGGTTTCTGGACCACTTCAGAATGCCCAGGGACTACGTCTCTCCATGGAGGCTGCTCCCACACTGTCAAAGCTGTTGGTTAATATTGTGGTTTCTCCTCAGCTGGGGAACAGAGCTGGCAGAACCACTCACTCTTCTCTCACAACAGCCTAGTCAGCACAACACAGGGGATGTACTTAACTACTTAAAGAGCAGGTAATCAGGTACCCAGGTTCTTCAGAGAAAGATTGGAGAGAGAAAATTGTGCCCTCTCTTTTTCTTCCCTTTCTCTCTGTTTCTTGGTTGATTTAACAAAGAGTTTAACCAGGGGCAGACTGGTACCAGAAATCATCTCTGACATTTTTATCACACCGGCCCATTTTTTGCCCATTTTTCTTTCCTCGTGGCCTATTATTAGCCAGATAATGATCATTTTGTGCAAAAAAGCCAAGTTAGACAGGCCCAATAGGCTAAGAATTGACCAGCCCATCTGGCACTTTTGGCAAATGCACAGTCCACCCCTGAGTGGACTGAACATTTGAAAACCCCTGAGTGGACTGAGCACCCCTGAGTGAAACTATCAGAAGGATTCACTCAGCATATAGACACATAGCTTTAAAGTTCATTCATTTGGGTTTATACTTTGAGCGTGTTGTTAGCACTGTGCTGTCAGTTTTACAGTTTCCACGGTTTACACCGCAGTCACATAAAATCACATTTTTTAAGCATCCTCTTCTTTGCGTAGCTCCTCTCTCTGTGCTGCTCATGGCTGCTGACAGGAGGATTTATTGATCCCAGAGCCTCTGGCACGGGGCCGGTGTTGGCTCATACAGCCAGAGATGTGTGAAGGTTATGTTGTTTAACTGGAGGAGGCAGGTATGCTAAACACCGTGAGAGGGCAGGAGGGACATCTGCTCTCTTACTCACTGGGCTAACTGAGTGCATAACTCAGAGCAGGCCCAGAGCCCCCCCGTCCCCCAACCGGCTCTGCCTTCCTCGGTGCCGGTCCCTGGTACTATACAAGAGGATCTCACAAAAACAAATAGCAACAGAAGACCTGGCAAAGGGAGGGACCCAGCTGGGGCTGGAGGTCCTGTGTGACTATTCTTTAATCCTGACACCTGCAAGCCATTTCATCATGATTTACAGTGGGGGAACGCAGGCCGGGGGCGGGGAGCCCACGATGGGAAGTGTTTTCCTAGCAAATGACGGGGAAAGCACTGTTGTCGGTTTGTTGTCCAGTCATTTGAAATGTGTTGCCCTCTAAACTACTGGGAACTCCTATCTGCCGTTTAAAAGCATATGAGAGAAAAACAACAAGTCTCTCACTATCATTCTCGGTGTGTGTGTGTGTCAGGATAAATAGGTGGGCGGGATGGGGACAGGAAGGAAATGGAGTCCACATGGATAGTCATTAGCAGGATCTCAGCAGACCAGAGCAGAACAGCTTAGCTGCTGAAACCCACCCAGCTGCTAGCCCAGAATGCCTTCATACTTGGGCCTGGTTTACACTTAGATGCATTCTCATGTAATTGTTAGTTGATGGATTATTACATTGAATCAAATGTGTTTTCTAGTGTGCTGTGCAATTCAAAAATGTGAATGGTGGTCTGTTGGCCAGTATAGCTGATATACTGACTGTTCACATGCCTTCTATGATGAAACCAAGATTAAGTTGTCCACCCATTCAGTTTAAAGTGTACTCTCTGTCCAGTCCCACTACACACAGGGTGGATGGGAGGATTGTTGGACTGCTGATCTGCTAAGTAAAAGCCAATCTTCCTCTTTTACCTTCACCTTGCCAGACAGCAGACTGAAAGAACATCTGAGAGAACTGATGCCAAACTTAAAGGATTGACTTGATCTACAGCTATGAAGCAATTGTTTGTTTGCCGTTGCTAAATAGGAGCCCCTCAGTTTTCATCCACAGCGCTATGTATGCTAAGTCATTTCATGCCTTATTTGTTAACGCCGTTATTTGATAATGATGTCGAAACGCTCTACTATGTCATTGTTCACTAACCTCACTATTTATTTATATTATCCAAAGGGTGTGGTAGTGGATGCTATTATATAAATATAAGGATTGCTCAATTCAGTAATTGCCTTGCATTTTCCATCCACATAATTGCACACTCTCTCCCACCGAACGTGGTGCGAGCTTTGGGCTGTCCGTCACTGGTGCCCATTAGAGCTGAGAAGCATGTCAGCGATGGGGCAAACTAAAAACACATTGAGAAATGGAATTAACACCTTTCTCTCTCAGGAGCGGGGATGCAGGGCTCCATGTGGAGCACCGTTAAATAATAATCCCCAACCGTTAAACCGACTCCTCGCAGTCTGCCCAGAAAAACAAATCCTGCCGCCACTCAGCTTGCCTGCACCACTGCTGCGGCCGTGGCGAGGAGGGGGCGAGAACGGGCTGCGAGTGACATCAAGCACACAGCACAAAGCACTGGATATGAGTCAAACACATAGGATGGGGCCAGAAGGCTGCTGGCCCCATCCTATGTGTTTGACTCATATCCAGTGCTCTGTGCTGTGTGTACAGTTCTGAAGTATTAGGAGGAGACACTGGAAGGTGCCTGCACCTTCAGTGTCATCTGTTATTTTCTCCAACTGACAGGAGGTTTGCCAGTTAAAACTTGGGTATACAAATGACAAAATAAATAAAATATTAAGCAATAATTGGCTATAACTATGAGGCCTTCCTCCTAAACACTGGGGTATTTGTGTGACGTTGCAACACAGCCTCCATACTGTGCAGTAAGCGAGATGTTTGCTACCATAAGGGCTCTGTATGACATCACCCCTGAAGCATTGTGATTATTGTGATGATGTAAATCTTCTTTTCATTATCACCCATGTCAGTGTCATAAAGCAATTATTCACCCCGTCCGCTTTCCCCATCCGCTCCCACGAGGGTCTCGGTTTCACAGGGCTCAGCCAAGCAGCTTGTGTTCCACCTTTGTGTTTTGGCATTAAGGTGGATGGATTTAAGATCCCAGACTGTCGGTCTGATAATACCACAGACAGTTTGAGTTTAACAGGATATACCAGTACCGTATCCCACTTGGCCGCTTCCCTGCAGCAGCTATATTTAGTGCTCTCATCCATTGTGCCATGCCAACTCTTCCTTGTTTAACCCACACCCTTCCATTTTGTCACAATTATCTGATAATGTTCAGTCAAAAAAATAGAAAATATGAGTCATTAATCATTCTCCTTGGCTGCACCTCAGTGAACTGTACTGTATGACTGAAGCGAACACACATGGTTGTAGTGTGTTCATGTCTTCATAGTTTGGTATACTTTACTTTGGGATGATTATTGTAAGTATCTACATTTAAAGTTGGTCTGATTGCAAAATGACCGTAAATTCCCATAGAGGGGAGAGAGAGATGAGTGGAAGTGGCATCATCAGTCTGTGTGGGGAGGAAGGCCCATTGGCAAATAAAAGGTACACAGATCCAAAATGATATTGAACCCATATCCAGAACATTCCATAATGTGAGATGAGTGTATGAAACCATGTATAAAAGACAAAGCCCCTTTGCTGCTGTAATGCTTCAAATTGCCATTTGTTTATGGGCCTTTGCCTTTGTCAGGTACAGTAACAACTAACAAGGCACAAGGGCCCAGTGTCTCTCTCCTCTCAAACTCTCTCTCTAGCTCTTTCTCATCTCCTTCCTCTCTCTCTGTCTACCTCTAGCTAAGCTCCAAAAGTCCCACTGGGCACAACATGTCATTTCAATGTGGATACTTGGGTAATATTTGGTTTAGACGTTGATCATTGAGATTACAACCTATATTCACCCAAAGTTAGTTGAATTGTCAATGTGTTATCATTATGCTTTCAAAAATCTTAAAGCACAACCAAATTCCAATGGAAAAACAATGTCCGATTTTTTTATTTAGCTGTCACCCAAATGTCTATCACTGATAGGGAGGGGTAGTTCCTCTTGCTGCTCTGTATGCAAGTACCATGGTCTTTTTGGTGATGTGAGCTTCAACTGGAAGCCAGTGGAGTGTGCAGAGGAGCAGGGTGACATGGGAGAACTTGGGAAGGTTGAACACCAGGCGGGCTGCAGCGTTCTGGATAAGTTGCATGGGTTTGATGGCACAAGCGTTGAGCCTAGCCAACAGTGACTTTCGGTAGTCCAGACAGGAGATGACAAGTGCCTGGATTAGTAGTACCTGCTCCACTTCCTGTGTGAGGTCGGATTGTACTCTATGGATGTTGTAGGAGCAAGTCACTGCTGTGATTTTAGAGGAGGACAGATCATGTCCAGGGCCACGCCAAGGTTCTTTGCACTCTGGGAGGGGGACACTGTGGAGTTGTCAACAGTGATGGAAAGGTATTGGAGTGGGCAGGCCTTCCCTGGGAGGAAGAGCAGCTCTGTCTTGTCAAGGTTGAGCTTGAGGTGGTGGGCCAACATCCAAGCTGAGATATCTGCCAGGCACGCAGAGATGCGTGTCACCAACTGGGTGTCAGAATGGTCGAAGGAGAAAAGTAGTTGAGTGTCATCCGCATTGCAATGATAGTAGAAACCATGTGAGGATATGACGGAGCCGACTGACTTGGTGTATAGAGAGAAGAGGAGATGGGCTAGAACCAAGCCCTGGGGGACACCAGTAGTGAGATTACGTGGTGCAGACACAGATCCACTCCACGTCACCTGGTAGGAGCGGTCTGCCAAGTAGGAGCTGATTTGCTGGTGTTTTTACAGTCTTTAAAGTCCAACAATTGAGAGGGGGAAAATAAAATCACCCATGGGCCAAATTCGGCCTCTGGCTGCCAGTTGGTGAACCCTGCCCTAGGCCTATTGTATTGCCTATTTTTGTTGAATTCTAGGTTGAATTGAAACAATAGCTGTTGATAACTTGGCAAATGCTATATACTGTAGGACTAAATAGCATTGTTCATGATATGAGTGATAAATAATGGTCACATTTAATTTGCTCTCTTAAACCTACGCATTTTTAAGTGGCAATCTCTCAAAAGCCCATTGGTAATAGTCATTGACAAATATCAAAGCTAAGCAGGGTTAGGCTTGTTTAAAACCCTGTATGGGAGATCAAAGGTTAGCTGTAGATAGATCAATTCTCCAGTAGAAAGTGCCTATTGTTTGAGTTTCTTCTGATATTGGATTTAACGCTGAGGTTATTTTAAAGGTACAAATTCAACCTATTTTATACAAGGTTGGTTTATATTGAATTTGGTTACCATTATGACATAATCCAGTGGTTGACATTTCACCTTCAAAGCAATCACATTGATGACGTTTTCCAAATCCAATGCATTTTCCACGTCACAATACGTTGACAAATTACTTTGAAACAACGTTGATTCAACCAGTTTGTGCCCACTGGGGTGGAGAGACAACCTGGAGTAGGTTACTGGTTTGTTGATCCTGTTTTACATGTCTTTCATTTTCTGGCCATGGAAACCTCCTTCCTCCCCCAAAAGACCTGATTCTAACCACCTTCTTCCTCTCCTGTTGGCCAGAGAGCGCTGTATTTCACCCTTTCCTCCCCTCTGTGACCGCAACATTCTGCAAACCCTGGTAAAACAAGACATTATATATTAGTTTGGATATCAACAAATCACTCCCATCTGTGTGAGTGTAAATACTCGCACCCTTTGGCTTTTCATGAAGCAAGTCAACTGGTCATTTTGGAGGCTATCTTATGTGTATATGATTGATTCCAGATAGGAAACTACTGATTTAGAGGTAGGGAAAAACTGTATCGCAGTAAAAAACTAAACACAGACACAGCTGTCTAATCAAATATAGACCAGTATTTCTGTGTTTTATCACCTGTGATCCGATGGCATGTATGCGAGTGACTGATTCAAGAAACATACATTTTTGCTTGACTGACTAAGTTAGACTAAGCAGTCTCTTTGGATGCGAGGTTACACACCATATGATAGCAGAAAAACCTGCTTTGGGTATTCCTATTCCCCTCTCCTCTCTGTGACTCCCAGATTCCTCATCAAGTCTCTCCAGCCTCAGATACCTTTGGCACAGCACAAGCTCGCATCAGATGGAGGGTGGGGAGATGTGTCCCCCTCCCTCCCGCGCTGGAACAGAACGTTTGTCTCTGCGCTGCCCTTATCTCCCCATCCCTCTACTGTCTGATGTGGCATAAATCACAGGAGCACAGCAGTATTTACGATGCACGGCCGTTTATTAATCTCTCCCAGCTGCCTGTGTTTCACTGACACAACACCTTCAGGGCACTGGATCTGTACCATGTGCTCCGGAAAAGGCCTTTCTCTTCTCTCCATCCAGCAAGCCACAAATAAACCTGATTAAGGGGGATTTTGTGCTCTTTATGGTGAATTTTCAAAAACCCACATTTGAAGATCCAAACTGGTTTATAGTATTTATAGTCTACATTACTTGTGTTTTTATTGCAAAACATGATCCTCATCTCCTGTATGTGATGGTTAAAAAAGTACAAATGTCTGTAAATGATATCACCTGTGTTTACTCTACAAATAGGAAATGGGAGTTTGCCCTTATTAAAAGCTATAATATACTCCAGTATAATAATCTTACTGCTCTAATTTGGGATCCATGGTTTCAATGGCTCTCATACTATCAGCTCCAGGAGGGAAGCATAGTTCAATATATATACAGTACCAGTCAAACGTTTTGACACGCCTACTCATTCAAGGGTTTTACTTGATTTGTACTATTTTCTACATTGTAGAATAATAGTGAAGACATCAAAACTATGAAATAACACATATGGAATCATGTAGTAACTAAAAAAGTGTTAAACAAATCAAAATATATTTTAGATTTTAGATTCTTCAAAGTAGCCACCCTTTGCCTTCATGACAGCATTGCAGACTTTGCCTCTCACATTTATCCAGGCTTACCAACAGGTACCTACTATAATATAGAGTTATTTCCCTGCAAATCCAATTGGATGCTTTAATTCACTCTGACACCTCTCACACTACCATTCCAACTTTGTTATTTTTTCTTCCGTCGTCCCCCCCCCCCCCCCCCTTGCCCAGAAATGAAAGTGTCAGATTTTGAAACATCTCTTTCCTAGTTGGCACTTCCCTAAATTTCCCTCCATCTATCTGTTTCTCTTTTGTGAGGACCACACAGAGGGATGACATGCTAGAGGCACGTCCAGACTGGGTGGCCCAGCTGCACTCAAAATGTGGGTGACAGGTTCAGCCTTCAACCAGCTATAGAAGTAATGCGTGTAGACAGTGTAAAACCAGTCTCTAAGAGACCTAAAGAGGAAAACAACACTGGCAAATCTGAATAAATGGACATTTAAAAAACCTGAGTATTTTGGCACTCTTTTTAGCTGGAGCCACATGCACAAACTCCCATGCACAGGACTCACTAATGGGTTCACACATACAGTGGGGAGAACAAGTATTTGATACACTGCCGATTTTGCAGGTTTCCTACTTACAAAGCATGTAGAGGTCTGTCATTGTTATCATAGGTACACTTCAACTGTGAGGGATGGAATCTAAAACAAAAACCCAAAAAATCACATTGTATGATTTTTAAGTAATTCATTTGCATTTTATTTTATTTTTATTTTTTATTTTATTTCACCTTTATTTAACCAGGTAGGCAAGTTGAGAACAAGTTCTCATTTACAATTGCGACCTGGCCAAGATAAAGCAAAGCAGTTCGACACATACAACGACACAGAGTTACACATGGAGTAAAACAAACATACAGTCAATAATACAGTATAAACAAGTCTATATACGATATGTGCAAACGAGGTGAGATAAGGGAGGTAAAGGCAAAAAAAGGCCATGGTGGCAAAGTAAATACAAAATAGCAAGTAAAACACTGGAATGGTAGATTTGCAGTGGAAGAATGTGCAAAGTAGAAATAAAAATAATGTGGTGCAAAGGAGCAAAATAAATAAATAAATAAAATACAGTAGGGAAAGAGGTAGTTGTTTGGGCTAAATTATAAGTGGGCTATGTACAGGTGCAGTAATCTGTGAGCTGCTCTGACAGTTTTAAAGCTAGTGAGGGAGATAAGTGTTTCCAGTTTCAGAGATTTTTGTAGATTGTTCCAGTCATTGGCAGCAGAGAACTGGAAGGAGAGGCGGCCAAAGAAATAATTGGTTTTGGGGGTGACTAGAGAGATATACCTGCTGCAGCGTGTGCTACAGGTGGGAGATGCTATGGTCACCAGCGAGCTGAGATAAGGGGGACTTTACCTAGCAGGGTCTTGTAGATGACATGGAGCCAGTGGGTTTGGCGACGAGTATGAAGCGAGGGCCAGCCAACGCATGACATAAGTATTTGATCACCTACCAACCAGTAAGAATTCCGGCTCTCACAGACCTGTTAGTTTTTCTTTAAGAATCCCTCCTGTTCTCCACTCATTACCTGTATTAACTGCACCTCTTTGAACTCGTTACCTGTATAAAAGACACCTGTCCACACACTCAATCAAACAGACTCCAACCTCTCCACAATGGCCAAGACCAGAGAGCTGTGTAAGGACATCAGGGGATAAATTGTAGACCTGCACAAGGCTGGGATGGGCTACAGGACAATAGGCAAGCAGGTTGGTGAGAAGGCAACAACTGTTGGCGCAATTATTAGAAAATGTAAGAAGTTCAAGATGACGGTCAATCACCCTCGGTCTGGGGTTCCATGCAAGTTCTCACCTCGTGGGGCATCAATGATCATGAGGAAGGTGAGGGATCAGCCCAGAACTACACGGCAGGACCTGGTCAATGACCTGAAGAGAGCTGGGACTACAGTCTCAAAGAAGACCATTAGTAACACACTACGCCGTCATGGATTAAAATCCTGCAGTGCACGCAAGGTCCCCCTGCTCAAGCCAACACATGTCCAGGCCCATCTGAAGTTTGCCAATGATCATCTGGATGATCCAGAGGAGGAATGGGAGAAGGTCATGTGGTCTGAGGAGACAAAAATAGAGCTTTTTGGTCTACTCCACTCCACTCACCATGTTTGGAGGAAGAAGAAGGATGAGTACAACCCCAAGAACACCATCCCAACCGTGAAGCATGGAGGGGGAAACATCATTCTTTGTGGATGCTTTTCTGCAAAGGGGACAGGACGACTGCACCATATTGAGGGGAGGATGGATGGGGCCATGTATTGCGAGATCTTGGCCAACAACCTCCTTCCCTCAGTAAGAGCATTGAAGATGGGTCGTGGCTGGGTCTTCCAGCATGACAACGACCCGAAACACACAGCCAGGGCAACTAAGGAGTGGCTCCATAAGAAGCATCTCAGGGTCCTGGAGTGGCCTAGCCAGTCTCCAGACCTGAACCCAATAGAAAATCTTTGGAGGGAGCTGAAAGTCCGTATTGCTCAGCGACAACCCCGAAACATGAAGGATCTGGAGAAGGTCTGTATGGAGGAGTGGGCCAAAATCCCTGCTGCAGTGTGTGCAAACCTGGTCAAGAACTACAGGAAATGTATGATCTCTGTATTTGCAAACAAAGGTTTCTGTACCAAATATTAAGTTCTGCTTTTCTGATACTTATGTCATGCAATAAAATGCTAATTAATTACTTAAAAATCATGGTTTTAGATTCCGTCTCTCACAGTTGAAGTGTACCTATGATAAAAATTACAGACCTCTACATGCTTTGTAGTTTGGGAATCCTGCAAAATCGGCAGTGTATCAAATACTTTATTAGTATACTGTATTAGGCAAGACGGAAAAAGATAAATAATCAGTCTTCCTTTTCTACCCAGTGTGCTATGTAAGGTTATCATGCAATAATTAAATGGAATATATAATATATGACCAAGGGATTGGATATGTAGTTACATTGGATGGCCAACCTGTAAGGTTTACTACAGATGTTGCAGGAATCATGAAACTAATCATGAAAAAACAATTTAGTAAACTGAAATAAAATAATTAAGAAACCTCTTTCAAAACTTAATTATACTGAAACTATCTTTGACTCCAAAATAAAATATAAAAAAACATTATGTTCAGTTGTAGTTTTTTCCCAATTGTGTTTTCAAGCTTCTGAATCTGGCAGGTAAATGCTGCCAGAAGTAGGTGATGTTTCAAATGGGCATAACTTGTGCATCACTATCACTATCTATCTTTCTAGACAGATGGTTTGCCTCCCACAATACACCAATGTTTCAGCATACATACAAATACAGTACCTGTGTCAGTTGGGACAGAGAGGAAAAGTCAGAACAGTGAAGACCGTCACTGCCTTATCCGGTGACATCACCACCTTATCCGCTTGTTGCCCTAGCATAAACATCCCCGCCGGACACAAAAAAGTAGCTAGATGGAGAATGTGGAGGTCATTTTTAGTGAGTGCATTTCAAGTGGCTAGTTTGCATCATCTACCTTCACAAAACCACAGCAAAGATTTTGCCAGAAAACTGTTTTGAATCACGACGTTCTGAGATGTCTGCTTACAGGCTACGGAAAGAGTTCGATTTTTCAGGCTTGGCCCACCTACTCAAACTTATGATTTGTTGGCAGAGTTGTCTGTCTGAAGAGGGCCCTCCCTAGAACAAGTTTTTCTAAATGTCCAAGAGAATCTGACATCATCCCCAGACCTAATGCTGAAAGCCTGGTCATGGTTCACATCAATACCATCATGTCAGACCCACTGGACCCACTCCAATTTGCATAGTGCCCCAACAGATCCACAGATGACGTAATCTCTATTGCACTCCACACTGCCGTCAACCACCTGGACAAGAGAAAAACATATGTCAGAATGCTGTTCATTGACTACAGCTCAGCATTCAACACCAAAGCCAAGCTCATCACCAAGCTCAGGACCCTGTGACTGAACCCCTCCCTCTGGACTTCCTGATAGACCGCCCCCAGGCGGTGAGAGTAAGCAGCAACACATCCGCTATGCTGACCATCAACACGGGGGCCCCTCAGGGGTGTGTGCTTAGTCCCCTCCTGTACTCTAAGTTCACCCACGACTGCATGGCCACACATAACTATAACACCATCATCAAGTTTGCTGATGACACGGTGGTAGTAGGACTGATCACCGACAATGATGTGCCAACCTATAGGGAGGTGGTCAGAAACTTGTCAGTGTGGTGCCAGGACAACAACCTCTACCTCAATGTCAGCAAGACCAGGGAGCTGATCGTGGACTACAGGAAGCGGAGGGGCGAGCACGCCCCTATCCCCATTGATCGGGCTGCAGTGGAGCGGATCAAGAGCTTCAAGTTACTTGGTGTCCACATCACTAAGGCAATAACATGGTCCCCACACACCCATACCCACACACTCACAGATACTTACACTGACACCCCAACACACGCACACCCACACATCCTCAGTTTTCTCCTACCACTGTTTTAAAGTCACCACAGTTTCCTTCCTCTCCGGCAACTGAGTTAAGAAGAGCGCCTATATCTTTGTAATGACTGGCTGTATTGATACACCAACCAAAGTGTAATTAATAACTTCACCATGCACAAAGGGATATTCAGCTTGTTTTTTACCCTTCTCCCTCGTCTTTGTGGTTGAATTTGTTTTTGTATCTCACTGCTCAACTGAGGGACCTTATAGATAATTGGATGTGTGGTGTGTACAGAGATGAGGTGGTCATTAAAAAATAATGTTAAACACTATTATTGGACACAGAGTCATTCCATGCAACTTATTGTGTGACTTGTTAAGCTAATATTTACTCCTGAAATGATTTAGGCTTGCCATAACATTTCAGCTGTTCATTTTTTATTCATTTTGAAAAATTTTGAAAAACATAATTCCACTTTGACATTATGGGGTATTGTGTGTAGGGCAGTGACATAAACTCTAAATTGTATACATTTTAAATTCAGGCTGTAACACAACAAAATGTAGAAGAAGAATGACTACTTTCTGAAGGCACTGTATCTATCCTGTTGCCTTGTCACTTTAAGTCGGAAGTTTACATACACTTAGGTTGGAGTCATTAAAACTCGTTTTTCAACCACTCCACAAATTTATGGTTAACAAACTATAGTTTTGGCAAGTTGGTTAAGACATTCACTTTGTGCATGACACAAGTCATTTTTCCAACAATTGTTAACAGACAGATTATTTCACTTATAATTCACTGTATCACAATTCCAGTGGGTCAGAAGTTTACATACACTAAATTGACTGTGCCTTCAAACAGCTTGGACAATTCCAGAAAAGGATGTCATGGCTTTAGAAGCTCCTGATAGGCTAATTGACATAATTTGAGTCAATTGGAGGTGTACCTGTGGATGTATTTCAAGGCCTACCTTCAAACTCAGTGCCTCTTTACTTGACATCATGGGAAAATCAAAAGAAATCAGCCAAGACCTCAGAAAAAATTGTAGACCTCCACAAGTCTGGTTCATCCTTGGGAGCAATTTCCAAACGCCTGAAGGTACCACGTTCATCTGTACAAACAATAGTACGCAAGTATAAACACCATGGGACCACGCAGCCGTCATACCGCTCAGGAAGGATACGCGTTCTGTCTCCTAGAGATGAATGTACTTTAGTGCGAAAATTGCAAATCAATCCCAGAACAACAGCAAAGAACTTTGTGAAGATGCTGGAGGAAACAGGTACAAAAGTATTTATATAAACTGTAAAACAAGTCCTATATTGACATAACCTGAAAGGCCACTCAGCAAGGAAGAAGCCACTGCTCTAAAACCGCCATAAAAAAGCCAGACTATGGTTTGCAACTGCACAATGGGACAAAGATCAAACCTTTTGGAGAAATGTCCTCTCATCTGATGAAACAAAAATAGGACTGTTTGGCCATAGTGACCATCTTTATGTTTGGAGGGAAATGGGGAGGCTTGCAAGCCGAAGAACACTATCCCAACCTTGAAGCATGGGGGTGGCAGCATCATGTTGTGGGGGTGCTTTTCTGCAGGAGGGACTGGTGCACTTCACAAAATAGATGGCGTCATGAGGCAGGAAAATTATGTGGATATATTTAAGCAACATCTCAAGACATCAGTCAGGAAGTTAAAGCTTGGTCACAAATGCATCTTCCAAATGGACAATGACCCCAAGCATAATTCCAAAGTTGTGGCAAAATGGCTTAAGGACAACAAAGTTTAGGTATTGGAGTGACCATCACAAAGCCCTGACCTCAATCCTATAGAAAATGTGTGGGCAGAACTGAAAATGCGTGTGCGAGCAAGGAGGCCTACAAACCTGACTCAGTTACACCAGCTCTGTCAGGAGGAATGAGCCAAAATTCCCCCAACTTATTGTGGGAAGCTTGTGGAAGGCTACCTGAAATGTTTGACCCAAGTTAAACAATGTAAAGGCAATGCTACCAAATACTAATTGAGTATATGTAAACTTCTGACTAACTGGGAATGTGATGAAATTAATTAATTAAAGCTGAAATAAATCATTCTCTCTAATATTATTCTGATATTTCACATTCTTAAAATAAAGTGGTGATCCTAACTGACCTAAGACAGGGAGTTGTTACTAGGAATAAATGAATTTGGTTAAGGTGTATGTAAACTTCCGACTTCAACTGTAGCTACCTCTATTAACTCATACCCCTGCACATCGACTGCACATCGGTACCGGTACTCCATGTTTTTAGCCATGTTATTATTTACTTGTTATTATTATTTGTTATCCAATGTGTATTTATTCCTTGTTACTATTTCAATTTTCTATCTTTAACTCTTTAACTCTACATTGTTGGAAAATTATCCATTAGTAAGCATTTCACTGTTAGTCACACCTGTTTTTTACAAAGCATGTGAAAAATAACATTTTATTTTATTTATTTGTTGCTCTAGGTTTGGGATTTCCAAGACTAATTGATAACACTAGCTAACAGGAGACTGCTAGCTATCACTAGCTAACAGGAGACTGCTAGCTATCACTAGCTAACAGGAGACTGCTAGCTATCACTAGCTAACAGGAGACTACTAGTTATCACTAGCTAACAGGAGACTGCTAGCTATCACTAGCTAACAGGAGACTACTAGCTATAACTAGCTAACAGGAGACTGCCAGCTATCACTAGCTAACAGGGAATAAATAGATCCTACAACACATATAAGGTTCCTAGCCTCCAATGCTTGGGCTACTTTATGTCCCTAACACTAAAACTTAGACTGAATAATATAAAAACAAGATATAAATGTTTTATCAAACAAAAACTGAATAAAAACTAGTAAATCAAGTCGGAAGACTAACTGAAACTGAATTGAATTTCCCCCCAAAATCTAAAACGAATAGAAATAAAAACTAACATAAAGACACAAAACTACAATAACCTTGATCATTACATTATCGATAAGAAGTGACCACAGTGCATCATGGTTCATCCCTTCAGCCCTGTTCTCCTCCTCCATTATTAGGAAGGGGAGACTCTGTCATACTCTGGACAGGATTTGTAAAAAGACCCAATGTTCACAATTCCCCTCCATTAAACAATGTTTTCAAAGCTGTGAAAATGTTGCCTGATTTGTATCAAGGCAAAGTTGTGAAAGCAAACATTCCCCAATAAAGACTTGGAGCTCAGTTGTCTCCAAGATACAATGATAAAAAACATATCATATTTTTATTGTTTATATTTCCAGTCCAAAATATTTAATTTGATGTCTGTTGCCTGTATTGAGGCTCACTGACAGGGCTTGGGAACTCTCAGCACAGTGAGGCCTCGCCACTGAAGTTCAAGGAGGACTGTGAGAGTCACATCAGCCAAGGTGTTCTTACAGGACAGGGGGCAATTAGTTGCCCCTCCTGATAATCACCTTGTAGCATTTAGCACACACTTAACAACACAAATGGTCCGCAGTGTAGTAGGTGTGTGTGTGTGCGTGCGTGCGTGCGCTGGGTGTGCACTTGTGCATGTGATACAAAGAGAGGGGGTTGATTGCTCTGTCCAGAAGTTAGAGAGATGTGCTGGGCTTCGTCAAAGGAGAGTGCCTGCAGAGGGAAGAGATCAGTTGTCATCACTAACCAAGACTCTCCATCTCAGTGGTTGGAGGGCTGGGACATTCTAGTACTCGCTGAAGAATGGCCACAGCCAGCGATTGTTTATTTTTTTTCTCTATCTTGTCTTGGCCACCTTTCCAAATGAGGATCTGCAGTTGTAAACTTAGCTTTTGCCCTCCTCCTCTCATCGGTTGTCAGAGATGAGAAATCAGAGGTAATGTTATTTTGGGGGGGATGAGAGAATGAAAAACACTGTCAAATCCAATTTCCTCTGGTTTTTATAGCTTTGCAGCTGTATTTTCTGGGGGGGAAATGGTTGAAGGACAGCGCCGTAAATCATAAGTCCCGAATATATAAACAGCTTTGATGTAAAATTCCATTAAGTTGCCAGAATATTGCCATAACATTCAAATCCAATCTACTAAATCTAAATCCCTTGCTACAGTATATCTGTCCAACAATGCATCTCCTTTTTGTTTCACAACTATTTTAATGTTAAGAGTAAGACTTGGAAGTAAAAGATATACAGTAATTATGAAACTATGTAAGTCAGACAGGCGTGCAGATAGATACGAAGGAAGGATAAATGGAGCGATAAATGGAGGGATGGTTGAGTGAGTGGATGAGTAAATAGATCTCTTATTCCAAAAGCTATTTGGGAAAAAACAATGAACTGGGAATTGATTATATTTAAGATGTGTTTGTGTGTGTGTATGCCCGGTGTGCATCAATACAGAACAATACTCCTTAAATATAGAATGGGTGGGGATTTAATGAACACACAAGTGCATCTGCTGTCACTAGGGGGGAAGAGTCACAATTATGGTTTTCAGGCAGCTGTGTGTGTGTTCCCCAGGCACCAGTGGGAGGTCAGGTGGTCAGCTGGGCTCTCCAGTCAAGTGTCACGCCAGTCCAACATCCTCCCTGACGCCATTGTGAGTCACAGAGGCTGTGCGGATGCAGGGACAAAGAGAAGCACTTGATCTATTAAGATGTGAATTGTGTTCTCCCCACACTGTGCTGTGCTGCATGGTAAAGGAAATGAGTTGATCCTCTCGTGCAGACTGTCACTAAGCTTTACAGCGCTAGTAGCTCCTAATTTACAGTTTCAGAATGAGGGAACGTTGAATATCTAAATAACATGTCTGTCCTTGAGTCTCAATGGTATAGGCCAAGCAATGGAGATTCAGCTAGGGTTAGGGTTAGGGTTGAGCCGGGGTTTGGACATGAAGCCAGGGTTAGGTTTAGGGTTGAGCTGGTGTTTGGACATGAAACTAGGATTAGGGTTGAGCCAGGGTTGGGAAATTAAGCTAGGGTTAGGGTTAGGGTTAGGGTTGAGCCAGGGTTGGGAAATTAAGCTAGGGTTAGGGTTGAGCCGGGGTTTGGACATGAAGCTAGGGTTAGGGTTAGGGTTGAGCCGGGGTTTGGACATGAAGCTAGGGTTAGGGTTAGGGTTGAGCCGGGGTTTGGACATGAAGCTAGGGTTAGAGTTAGGGTTGAGCCGGGATTTGGACATGAAGCTAGGGTTAGG
Organism: Oncorhynchus mykiss; assembly: GCF_057628025.1. NCBI lineage: Eukaryota > Metazoa > Chordata > Actinopteri > Salmoniformes > Salmonidae > Oncorhynchus > Oncorhynchus mykiss. Next base: position 67,995,265 of record NC_143027.1, on the reverse strand, counting down.
GTTAGGGTTGAGCCTGGGTTTGGACATGAAGCTAGGGTTATGGTTGAGCCGGGGTTTGGACATGAAGCTAGGGTTAGGGTTAAGGTTAAGGTTGAGCTGGGGTTTGGACATGAAGCTAGGGTTATGGTTGAGCCGGGGTTTGGACATGAAGCTAGGGTTAGGGTTAAGGTTGAGCTGGGGTTTGGACATGAAGCTAGGGTTATGGTTGAGCTGGGGTTTGGACATGAAGCTAGGGTTAGGGTTAAGGTTGAGCTGGGGTTTGGACATGAAGCTAGGGTTAGGGTTAAGGTTGAGCTGGGGTTTGGACATGAAGCTAGGGTTAGGGTTAAGGTTGAGCTGGGGTTTGGACATGAAGCTAGGGTTAGGGTTAAGGTTGAGCTGGGGTTTGGACATGAAGCTAGGGTTAGGGTTAGGGTTGAGCCGGGGTTTGGACATGAAGCTAGGGTTAGGGTTAGGGTTGAGCCGGGGTTTGGACATGAAGCTAGGGTTAGAGTTAGGGTTGAGCCGGGATTTGGACATGAAGCTAGGGTTAGGGTTAGGGTTGAGCCTGGGTTTGGACATGAAGCTAGGGTTATGGTTGAGCCGGGGTTTGGACATGAAGCTAGGGTTAGGGTTAAGGTTAAGGTTGAGCTGGGGTTTGGACATGAAGCTAGGGTTATGGTTGAGCCGGGGTTTGGACATGAAGCTAGGGTTAGGGTTAAGGTTGAGCTGGGGTTTGGACATGAAGCTAGGGTTATGGTTGAGCCGGGGTTTGGACATGAAGCTAGGGTTAGGGTTAAGGTTGAGCTGGGGTTTGGACATGAAGCTAGGGTTAGGGTTAAGGTTGAGCTGGGGTTTGGACATGAAGCTAGGGTTAGGGTTAAGGTTGAGCTGGGGTTTGGACATGAAGCTAGGGTTAGGGTTAGGGTGGAGCCGGGGTTTGGACATGAAGCTAGGGTTAGGGTTAGGGTTGAGCTGAGGTTTGGACATGAAGCTAGGGTTAGGGTTAATGTAACAGTAAGGTTCCCACTGGGCAGAGACTTCAGTTCAAAGTCTAGTTTTGATTTACATTTGGTCGAGGTATTAACTAACATGAATTCAACGTGAAAGAAAAAATAAATGTCACCAAGTCTTTGGAAAAAATTCCCTAACGTTGATTACTTTTTGTAAATTCAGTCCATCTTCCAAGTTGATTCAATGCCATCACATAGATTTTGTATTTTTTTTATTACGTGGAAACAACATTGATTCAGCCAGTTTTTGTCCTGTGGGTTGGTTCAAGCCCAACTGAACCACTATGTAGAATGCTCAGCTTTTAATACAGCCTCTATAAATGTCTATAGCCATTTTAATTGTAAGTTTAAGTACACTGATAGTTTAATATAGACTGAATAAGAATGTGACGCAACACCCACTAGAGCCCAGCACCCTGACAGGTGGGGTACTGCTAGTGCACCCTTGAGCATTGTACTTAAGCTCAATTATCACAACTTAATTCAATTGGTCCAATAAAACTATCCAGCTGCATAAACATGTTACAGAACGGGTGAGATCTAAAACAGAGAGCATCTTTAACTCTCCCTGGATCAGGCCGTCTGCTGTGCCAATCAGTCATTTCACACTGTAATGTAATGATTTAGGAGCTCCCTATTTGTCACGTAGTCCAGTGGCACCACACTGAGCCAACGTGTCGCTTTCTTATGAGTCTATCGACGTGAACGACCACTCTCCCAAATGGCTAGCTGGCCAGCAATTTGCCAATGGAGGGGACAGGGTGGCCCCATTTGGGCGGCTGTATGTCTTTGGGGGGTTTCTGCTTGTCACTTTCCCTGTGCCTGGCTCTGTGTTCAAAGCCAGGGCTTTTAAACCTGTGTGTGACTGTGACAGCAGGAAGGTAGTGCTGTGCTGTGAGAGGGGATGGATGCATGGGGCCGGGTGGCCGGCCAGCTGTGCTCTCTTGTGGTAGCTCCAGGGATAGCTTGCCCTGCCTGGGAGGTGTCACTTCACTGTCATTTGTTTTGCTGTAAGTCGCCGAAGTCTTTTTAAAACAATGAACAATGTTTTTTACGACTTCTGAAACCATACGTTCTTATGACTCAAAGTGAACACCCTGATTAAGGAAATGACCATGTTACATTGAGCCGTTTTCTTTATTTCCCTGCTTATGTTCTGTTCATGTTTCTCAGAGGCTGTGCATGCAAACGTTTAACTCATGAGATGAGGTCACGAGATTAACATTCCACAAGTTTTGGGGTTGAGGGGGACATTCCCGTTGACTCCCTCAGTCCTGTGAGATGCATAATTGCTGGCTAAATACCCATCTCTCAGGGGTGGCCAGCCTGCCTTAATGCAGAGGTCTGCTCTGTGTCCATCCGCATTTGCAGCCAGTCTGACACGTACAGTGGCTTTCCTCTGTCTCACAGGACAGGTCCACTGGCTGCCTCATCAAGGCTGATTGCTGGAGACACTTCCTTCCCAGCAGTCATTTCACCTGACGTGAAGCAGACCTGTCTCCTGTAGACCCGCACTATGAATCAGGAAGACTGACTGGCTGAACTCATCTCCCCTGGTGAAGCTGGAACCACATGACTGAGGAAGGAGAGAATGTCTCTGTGGAGAGTGGATATACCAAGAAGTCAAAATAAAACTACCTTGTTTAATGCTAACATAAACATTCCACTGGGCACACCAAGTTGTTTCAACGTGGAAATTAAGGTAATATTTGGTTGAGACGTTGATCAATGATATTTCAACCTTTATTTACCCACTCAAAAAGACAGACAGAAGTTTGTTGAAATCCATGTGTGTTATTACTATGCTTTCAACCAACTAAAGGCTTAACCAAATTCCTTGTTTAGTTGTCATCTAAATGTCTTATCACTGTGCGATCAACCATTTCAAAAGCACAACAAAGTTCAAATGGGAATGCAATGGCAAATAAATTGTATTTATACAACTTAATGTGTTATCACTGTGCTTCATCTAATAGCACAACCAAATGACCTGGATTGTACTTGAGATTACATTAAAAGTACATATTGCAAGTGATCAATGCTTTTCAAGATTCTGCACAGATTATTAAAGCAACTGTGAAGATTTCCACAGACCTTCGACCTTTGCGTGCTATCTTGAACATGCACGCTTCTTTGATGACATAAGAAGCCATGTATAGTTACAGTAGGCTAACCTCAAAATGTGGCCAGCGATATTGAATTGTGTTTGGTTGTCAACAAATTCCAGTTTGTCTACAAATGAATAATGTATGTGTTGGATTCATGTCTCCATCTCAACCAAGAATCAAAGGTAAAGAATAGGGCTCAATGTTAGGTATGCATAACTGGCTGGAAGGGAGTCAGGCGCAGGAGAGCAGAAGTTGGGTAGCCAAAGGAGCATTTTATTTCCGTGAACAAAACACACGGCACTAAGAACACTAAACACAACATTGGTTAACATAACCCAGCGCAAACTAGTCTAGCGTGCACATACACGAAACAAAAACCATTCCAGACACAGACATGGGGGGGAACAGAGGGTTATATACATGTCTAATACTGAGGGAATTGAAACCAGGCGTGTAGGAAAACAAGACAAGACAAATTGAAAAATTAAAGGTGGATCGGCGATGGCTAGAAAACTGGTGACTATGGCAGAAGTCGTGACACTCAAATTAAACTTTATTTAAAGTGGATTTAAAGTTTCCTATTCTTTAACTTTGAAGATGAAGATGTGAATCCAAAATATTGATTAAACATTTGTAGACAAACTGGAGTTAAAGCCAGACTAAGTCAGTGGCACAGATGGAACTATCCAAGTAGAAAATACATCTCCTTCAAATGTAATCTAATCAAACTTTAAATGCACTTCAAATAAAGTTTGATTCGATTTTGTGGTATTTAACATTGATTTATTTCTGGTTGACATGGAGACAACTCCAACATATTAGTGATAAACTTAAAGATTTAATTTGAACTCAACCAAAGCTTGAAGCCATAGGCCTATATGTACATACAGCTATTGTCTATTTTTAGTTGAACCCTGTGTTGAACACAGTGTTGAAACCTGTGTTTAATTGAAACAATAGCTGTTAATGACTTTGCAGATGCTATATAGGCCCAAATAGTATAATTGATGATATATGACTTATAGAGAGATTATGGTTACATTTAATTTGCTCTGTTGAACCTACCCTTTGGAATTACTTTTATAGCTACAGTAAATGTATTTAGTTAAGAGATCTCTCAATAATAATTCTCACGTTAGCAAATTGTTAGTAGTCAGTGACACATTTAAAAAATGGGTTTGGTTAAAACCCTGGACGGGAGAACAAATGAATAGTTGTAGATAGATCAAATCTCCAGTTTGAGGTGCTGACCAAATCAAATCAAATGTATTTATATAGCCCTTCGTACATCAGCTGATATCTCAAAGTGCTGTACAGAAACCCAGCCAAAAACCCCAAACAGCAAGCAATGCAGTTGTAGAAGCACGGTGGCTAGGAAAAACACCCTAGAAAGGCCAAAACCTAGGAAGAAACCTAGAGAGGAACCAGGCTATGTGGGGTGGCCAGTGCCGGGTGGAGATTATAACAGAACATGGCCAAGATGTTCAAATGTTCATAAATGAACAGCATGGTCAAATAATAAGAGAAAGAGAGAAAGAAAGAGAGAAAGAGAGAAATAATTAGAGAGAGCATACTTAAATTCACACAGGACACCGGATAGGACAGGAGAAGTACTCCAGATATAACAAACTGACCCTAGCCCCCCGACACATAAACTACTGCAGCATAAATACTGGAGGCTGAGACAGGCCTATTATTTAGTTTTTTATAGTGGATATAATGCTGAAGATCTGACATTGTTTCAAAGGTACAAATTAAACATATTTTATACCAGGTTTGTCCATATTGAAAATTGGTTGCAATGATGACATAAACCTGTGGTTAAAATTTCACCCTCAAAACAGCAGTTTACATTGATTACTTTTTTCAAATCCAATGTATTTTCCACGTCACAATACATTGGCAAATTATGTTGAAACGATGTTGATTCAACCAGTTTGCACCAAGTGGGATAGCAGCGTGCACATACACACCAACACACGCACGCACGTACACACACACACACACACACACACACACACACACACACACACACACACACACACACACACACACACACACACACACACACACACACACACACACACACACACACACACACACACACACAAATATGGCAAAATATACACACTGAGGCAATAGCGCCAGCCATGATGTTATACCATATCTGTTAGGCCTTGGCTAGATGAGCTAATCTTCAGCTCCTTTATTCTGAAGTGGTGTGGATCTCCCAATCTGCAAGGTATCGCTTCATATGGATGTGCTGATTCTCTATGTAACACTAAATCGCATTCTCAAAAAAATAAAACTTATTTGTCTTGCCTGTGAAAATACTTTAACCCTTGAGAGCAGCCCTTTGGCCCTCCACTCTGACACAATAGCAAGAGTTGGTCTGGCCCAATTCATATAGAAATAATTTCATCAGAAAGAGACAAAAAAATATTTATTTATGACCCCAACAGCGAGACAGGAATAGGTTCAAGCCCTTTTCCATCTGTGCGCAATCCTAGCGTAATGCTATCATCACCTGTTTCCATGCTTCTTGCTCACATCTGGCTTGCATTAAAAAAAAATCACACAAGGTGCATTTTTTTCTGCCCCTTTTTGTGTGTGCTTTAGCAGTTGGCTCATGTTTCTAAAATAGGCTACAACAACAAATTAAGATCTGAGGCTTGGAGAAAAAAGCACTGATTTCAAACAGCAATTTGCTTTAAATTTCAGAACCAGACTCTCCAGGGGGTTCGATATACTAGACACAGGAGTTTAAGAGCTCACTAAAGTTTATTGCTGTGTGGACTGGAGCCTGGATGCTAAGATAATGGGGGTTTTAATTTATCAAGCTGGCACAGAATGGGTACAATTTTGTCATAGTTAAATCCATTTGGCTTGTAAATAAACCAGAATTCCCTCTTATGTTTGAATAATTTGAAGGTAGTGCTTCCTCATAAATGATGGTAATATAGTAATTAATACCAATACAGGATCCACATCACAGTAGATAGACTGTCACTACTACTACAGTGCTTAAAATGAATTGTACATCACTTTTTACTCTTCCCCAGGTCAAATTGAAAGGTTGCAATGTATCAATAGATGTCCAGCCCTAAACACTTCCCCATGAGTACATTAGGAACTACCTGCACTTTATCATAGGTACAGTACATGTTGTGTAAATAAGTGTCATGTGAGTATGTGAAAGAGATATTGGAGCTGCCTCTGTCATAATAATAACAGGGATGTAGCCTATATATATGTAGGCTTCCATGAAATGTTTTTCCCTCGTCCATAACAGACTGGAATCTGTGTATCCGCTCTGCCTCTCCCATGGACACCAGCTGTGCATCTGGTGCTTGCTGGGAACTGCAGTCAGCCTGCAGTTGTGAGGGATTTTTAACACAATTCTCCCATGTGCATT